>NC_084837.1:103064376-103379593 GCF_033115175.1 Lepus europaeus
TTTATCCTTAGACTTCAGGTTTTAAAATCTTTTCTGCAAGCTAATTTTAGCATCATCAATTGCTGTATCAAGGAAAATCAAACATATCTATTAGATTTTTAAAAATGAAAGTATATACAGGCATCTGTTGCACAAAGTAGAAGGAGTCTAACCATGTCATGGTATTGCAGCTCTACTGCCCTCTTTCATGACACAAAACTGAAGGACTGGTGTAGTTCTTGATCAGATACATAGAGGTACCCATATTCTGAGAAATCTCTTCAATATATTCATCATGCTGACAAACCAAGATGGCCTCAATAAAACTTCAAGCCCTTCTACTATTCTGAGAAATCAAACAATGGAAAAGGGTGAATGCTAAATTCACCAAATTTAGGAATTTGAGCCATATCTGATCTTGGAAGCATTTTATGCTTATCTCAATGACAGCATCAACAGGAATACAAAAGTTAAGAGCTTGTGAGCAAGGATATCATCTGCTCGGTTCTCCTCCAGTTGGGGGAAGTCAAAGCCGTGAAGTTCAAAATGGGGGACCAAGAATACCAATGGTTCAGGCACTCTAGTGTTGCTGAAATTATGAAACTGCATCACACATGCTAAAAGGCTTTCTCTCTTCTGATGATTCAGAGTATATTACCTTCTTCAATACTTAAACATCATAATCTCAGTTTTCACAAAACTGGGCCTTCTTGATTTTGAGGGGCCAGTAGAGCATGATTTTGGCTGAACTGTGAGCAAGAAATGATGCTTAAGAACTCATAGCTAGCAAATCCCATTGTCTGGAGCCTAATATCTGGAAGTAAATTAGGGGTTCCAATTCTAGGAAGGTACAGAGCTTCAATTTCAGATATTTTGGATGCTGATAGGGTTTTTTTCAGCTTGATGATATCTGCAACCCTGGCACCAGGTGGTTGTTCCTTCTAAGGAGCCATAAAATGGAACTGGTTCTACCAATATCTTGCTATAGCCCTGTAAGACTCATTTTGGATTTCTGATCTTCAGAACTTAAAGAGGGGGAAAAAAGTGTGCTTTTTTTTGTATTTCATAAAAAATGAATCTTTTTTTTTGTGTGTGTGATCTCTTTGACTCTTAGACCTATCAGAGCTATCAATTGTGAGCTGAAATTGATCACTTGGACTAGTGCGATGGCATTGGTACATGCCATCTTGATGGAATTGTGTTGGAATCCCCTGCACATTTCTAACTCCACCATTTCCGGCCAGTCCGATTGAGCATGTTCCTAATTGTTCATCTCCTCCCTCTCTTTTTCCACTCTTAGATTTAACAGGGATCACTTTTCAGTTAAAATTTAAACACCTGAGAATAATTGTGTGTTAATTACTGAGTTCAACCAATAGTACTAGAACAACAACAACAACAACAAATACTAAAAAGGATAAAGTATTACATTGTACATCTAAAGTCAGGACAAGTATCTGCTAATACTAACTGATAGAATCAAAAAGGGAGAGAAAGATCCAACATGGGAAGTGGGATACACAGCAGACTCATAGGATGGCAGATGTCCTAAACAACACTCCGGCCTCAGAATCAGCCCTCAAGGCATTCAGATCTGGCTGAAAAGCCCATGAGAGTATAGCAGGCATGGAAAGCCAAGATATCATGGAAAAAAAAAGACCTAAATGAATGATCTCTGTGAGTGAGATCCCAGTGGAAAGAATGGGGCCATCAAAGAAGGAGGTACCCTTCTCCGAAGGGAGGAGAGAACCTCCACTTTGACTATGACCCTATCGGAATAAGATCAAAGTCAGCGAACTCTAAAGGCTTCCATAGCCCTGGCAACTCATGACTAGAGCCTAGGGAGATTACTGACGCCATGAACAGGAGTGTCAAATTGTTAAGTCAGCAACAGGAGTCACTGTGTACTTACACCCCATGCGGGATCTGTCCCTAATGTGTCGTCTAAAGCCAAGTGATGCTATGACTGGTACTGAAACAGTATTTTTATACTTTGCGTTTCTGTGTGGGCGCAGACTGATGAGGTCTTTGCTAATTATATACTGAAGTGATCTTCTGTATATAAAGAGAATTGGAAATGAAAAAAAAACAAAAACAACCTGGTGTTAAAATGGAAATGGCATAGAAAATTAATTATTTTGAAAAAAAATTATGTAGGATCTCTGTCTTTAATGTGCTGTACATTGCTATTTAATGCTGTAATTAGTAATCCAATGGTAGTTTTTTCACTTGATGTTGCTATATGGGCAAAATGTTGAAATCTTTACCTAATATATACTAAACTGATCTTCTGTATTCAAAGAGAATTGAAAATGAATCTTTACATGAATGGAAGAGGAAAGGGAGCGGGAGGGGGGAGGGTTGCGGGCGGGAGGGAAGTTATGGGAGGGGGGAAGCCATTGTAACCCATAAGCTATACTTTGGAAATTTATATTCATTAAATAAAAGTTTAATAAAAAAAAACTTTGGTAAAAAAATGAATCTTTTTATTATGTGAAATAAATTTGATATAGAATGAAAAATAATATGTTCAGTTTGAGATGATATTTACAAATCACCTATCGATCAGAGGACTGGTGTATATAATATATAAAGAATTTTCCAAACTCAGTGATAAAAAATGAAATCCAGACATTTGCAATGAAATGTTGTGCTTTCTTAAACCAGTAAGATTGTGGTAATTGTTTAAAGTGTTCATGATGTACTCATACAGATGATCTCTGCATTTTCCTGATACCTCAAAATGGAGCCCAATGGAAATCAATGCTTTCTCATTGTCCAAGGAGAATAGCTCAAATCAGCACGTCAGTGAGCACGGAGAACATTTCTGCAGGGTTTATCACTCAAGTTCATTTTTTTTTTTGACAGGCAGAGCGGACAGAGAGACAGAGGAAAGGTCTTCCTTTCCTGTTGGTTCACCCTCCAATGGCAGCTGGGACAGGCAGGCTGCGGCTGGCGCACCACGTTGATCCGAAGCCAGGAACCAGGTGCTTCTCCTGGTCTCCCATACAGGGGCAGGGCCCAAGGACTTGGGCCATCCTCCATTGCACTCCCGGGTCACAGCAGAGAGCTGGCC
Organism: Lepus europaeus; assembly: GCF_033115175.1. Lineage (NCBI taxonomy): Eukaryota > Metazoa > Chordata > Mammalia > Lagomorpha > Leporidae > Lepus > Lepus europaeus. The sequence continues at coordinate 103,067,432 of NC_084837.1, forward strand.
TGGAAGGAGAGCAACCGGGACAGAATCTGGGACCCTGACCGGGATTAGAACCTGGTGTGCCAGTGCCACAGGTGGAGGATTAGCACTGAAGTTCTAAGTATGTGGCAGGTACACAGAGAAGCCCAGTAGCTACCCTGATCACCAGGATTATGTTCTACAAGGGAGATAAATATGCCCAGAAGCCATCATGGTAATAATGGTGCCATGGTATCTTAAAGTCTCTTTCTCTCACTTCATATCTGAGTATAGTTAGAATTTAGGAAGTGGCCAAGGAAGTAAATGGAAACTCTAGCTTACCCCATTTAATAAGCATAACTGTGAAACATGGATATCTGATTACACAAAGTCAATTCAAAGAAATTATGTTTACATTTCTGATTCATTCACTGTGACAAAGATTATATGAGAAAACTATGAATTAAAATACCTCTTTCTATTATCTCATTGTTATCTATCTATCTATCTATCTATCTATCATCATCATCATCATCAACTTCATAATCTATCTACACAACACAATGGTTCATCGCAATGACTACCAAAGGTATTTTTCCAGTATGTGAGTGCCAATAACCCTTCTCCCCCATTGTGCATTTCTTTCAATGATAGATGTTGACAAGGTTAAATTAGGAATCTTATACAAATTTAAAATAACTAAGTCTTATCTATTTTGATCACTGATTATTAATGATGTAACCATGAATATGTTACCACTAGTTTCAAGGAGAATCCTAAATGATAAACACATATGTAACTCAGTATAATGAAACAAAAACAGTCAAAATATTGTCTTCTATATTGAACAAAGGAAATCAATTGATCATATACCAATTGTACTTGTATGTTGGGGTTTTGTTTTTTTACCTTTTTTCTTTTTTTTTTAATGGAGTGTGCTAGATGTCTCTATAATTTTGTTCAAATGACTGCAGAACCTGGAAAAGCTGTTGCTGCTATTGATACATAACATACTGCTATTACTGGTCTTTATATATATATATATATATATATATATATATATATATATAATTGAAGTTTTGGAAACTTTAGCTGTGCTGTCAACTTTGAGAAAAGTATCCCAGTTTACCGTGTTGAGTTGGCATTGTACAGAAATTAACAGCCATATTGGTCTAGAAACGTTAAACTTAATTTTTTTTCCATTTGTACAGGGGTAACGCACTGTATTAAATATGTAAGGTCTTATCTACATGGGTTTGATTACAGAACTAATAAAGTATTCTCTAAATAAAAAAAAGAAGAATTGTTCTGCATTACTACAAATTACCAAAAAATAAGCTACAGTTATATAAAATATCTGTAAAACAATGTAAGATTGGAAGATAAAATAGAAGATCCAACTATTGTAGGTAATGACTTCTATTCCTCCATATTAGAATAAACTGATTCGGCAGATAGATAATCATTAGGAGGAAAATCAATAGTAATTCCATTCAAGAGATTATCACTGAGATCTGTAAACCATTTCAGTGCAGTGTTTGAGGAAAATTACTTCCCAGAATAACAGAATAGGGAGGGAATCTGCCTGTTCTCTCTCTCCTATCAGTTTTTCACTGCTATGGCTGACAAAATTGTCAATATATGAGTGTGGATTGCCCTTGCAGCACATGGGACCCAGAGCCATGGAAAATCTCTAAGATCAGAAACTGGATCACCTTTGATGAGTGGGTCCAAGCCCCCTGCTCACCCACCACCTTGTGGGTGTAGGTGGGCAGGGAGTCATCACTTCAGGTTCCAGGTAAGTGTCATATTAGAATAACTCAGGAGCTTTGCTCTCTTAGACCACCCCGTTGGTTCTGGGGTCTCAAGGAGCCAGTTTCATGCAGAAGTGCTAGGTAGGGTCCTTCTTCTACAGATCAGTGATCTTAGCTTCCACCTTTGGTGAGTATGGCAGAGGCAGGTGGAATAACCCCCAGTGTTTTCCAATTAACCAAAGAGGAGATATTTCTTATCATGATAATTGGAAACCACTAGCATCCTGCAGAGGAGCTGCCTAGGATAATTCAGGTTCATCAAGCCTTAGACTGAAGCCGGTGCTGTTACTGAAACACAGACTCTGCATCTCACCTGTGAGGCTGGAGAGATAGATCCTACCTGCAGAAAGAGCTATGTGTGCCAAGTGTGGAAAAGGCTAAGCCAGACACTACTAGCGTAGAGCACACCTGGTTGCCTTGAGCCTGAACATGTAGATTTGTAAGGAAGTGTTGACAGTTTGTAGCCAATTAGATCATTTATGACAACTGTAAAAATAAAATTTGGAGTTCAGAAGGATGTAATCAGAGATCCTGAGCATAATAGAAGTCAAAGGATAAAAGCTATGGCATTAGGGGCCGGCGCTGTGGCTCAATTAGTTAATCCCAAATGGGTGCCAGTTCTAGTCCCAGTTGCTCCTCTTCCAGTCCAGCTCTCTGCTGTAGCCTGGGAGGGCAGTGGAGGAAGGCCCAAGTGCTTGGGCCCCTGCACCTGCATGGGAGACCAGGAAGAAGCACCTGGCTCCTGGTTTAAGATAGGCACAGTGCCAGCTGTGGTGGCCATTTGGGGAGCGAACCAAAGGAAGGAAGACCTTTCTCTCTGTCTCTCTCTCTCTCAGTGTCTATAGCACTACCTGTCAAATAAATAAAAAAAATAAAAAAGCTATGGCATTAAGACTACTTAATCACTCTCAGCCTCTGGAACCAGACGACATGGCTCTAGCCTTAGGGATAATCGGAAAGAGTGAGCTCTCACCACTATCGTGGTAGGAGAATATTATTCTCTGTGTGTGGAGGCACATGTACTTCCCCTGTCCACCACCACCTTTCTAAGTCATGTGTCTACAGTGTGAGTTGAATGCCCACAATACACTATTGACTCTGGGGACATGAAATAAGTATGATCATTGTCTTACCCACACCCAAGTTGGGGCATGAGAATGTTCTATGTAAAAAATGTACAGGGTTAGGTTTGGTTCAATGTTAGAAAACAAACTAGTGCTTTCTTTGGAACTAGTGCCCACATTCTCTCCCTTTGGAGTCAGGAAGAGGAGTTTAGACAGCATATACTTGGATTTTTTTTTTATTGACAGAGTTAGACAGTGAGAGAGAGAGAGACAGAGAGAAAGGTCTTCCTTCTGTTGGTTCACCCCTAAATGGCTGCTACGGCTTGCGCTCCACTGATCCGAAGCCAGTAGACAGGTGCTTCCTCCTGGTCTCCCGTGCGGGTGCAGGTGCCCAAGCGCTTGGGCCATCCTCCACTACCTTCCCAGGCCACAGCAGAGAGCTAGACTGGAAGAGGAGCAGCCAGGACTAGAACCTGGCACCCATATGGGATATCGGTGCCGTAGCCAGAGGATTAGCCAAGTGAGCCATGGTGCCGGCCCTCTGGACATTTTTTTTTGACAGGCAGAGTGGACATTGAGAAAGAGAGAGACAGGAAGAAAGGTCTTCCTTTTGCCATCGGTTCACCCTCCAATGGCCGCCACGGCTGGTGCGCTGCAGCCGGCGCACCACGTCGATCTGAAGGCAGGAGCCAGGTGCTTCTCCTGGTCTCCCATGGGGTGCAGGGCCCAAACACTTGGGCCATCCTCCACTGCACTCCTGGGCCATAGCAGAGAGCTGGCCTGGAAGAGGGGCAACCGGGACAGAATCTTTCGCCCCGACCGGGACTGGAACCCAGTGTGCTGGCGCCGCAAGGCGGAGGATTAGCCTGTTGAGCCACAGCACCAGCCTGCACATTGTTTTAACCCATTCTGCCAGTCTGCTCTTTTGAATTTAACTTTTAATCTACCTATATTTTAAGTTATTACTGGAATTAGATCACTGATGTTGTTTTACTTTTTGTCTGATTGATTTGATATCTTCTATGGACTTTGTTCCTCACTCCCTGCTTTATCATTGGCATTTAATTATTTTTGGATAATAGCATTTTGATTATCTTTCGATATCCATTATGGTATATTCAGTTATTTTTTCAGTTTTTTGAATCAATTGTATGTGATAGTTTAGATGCTCATGACTTATATTTAATTGTACACTTCAACTACAACCATGATTTTATGGGATATTGTCTGGATTCCTGTTACTCAAAAAGTCAGGTGCCTGGTTCTTGATATCACATAATGATCTAGAACCTAAGAGAGAATAGTGTTTAGTCTCCTTCCTACTCCATGAACAACAGAGGTCTGGATGCAGTCCCATCATGTTAGAAAATCTTCACACGCTTATAAAAGGACTTGACATTAGACCTTTGGAGGCCTTCTGGTTTCAGATGTCAAGGTAACAGTTAACCAAAGAGCTGAATTTGTGCTACAAATAAGCACTGATGCCTTGAACTTTTAAAACATTTGTGGTGACATGAGTCTTTTATGGAGTCTGGAATTTCATTTATTTTTTTCTTAAAAAAATGTTTATTAATTTGAAACGTAGAGTCACACACACTCACACACACACACACACAGAGAGAGAGAGAGAGAGAGAGAGAGAGAGAGAGATAAAGGTCGTCCACCTGCTGGTTCATTCATAAAATGGCCACAACAGCCGGAGATGGGCATATCCAGAAGCCAGGAGCTTCTCCTGGGTCTCCCACATGGGTCCACAGTCCAAAAACTAAAACTATCTCCCCCTACTTTTTTAAGCACATTTCAGGAAGCTGAATGGTAATTGGAACAGATGGGACTCGTTCCAGCATCCATATGGGATGCCAGTGCCATAGGTGGGGACTTTACCTGTTACACCACAGTTCCGGGCCCTCAGATGTGCTTTTTTTTTTAAAGGCAGAGTGGACAGTGAGAGAGAGAGAGAGACAGAGAGAAAGGTCTTCCTTTTGCCATTGGTTCACCCACGAATGGCCGCCGTGGCCAGAGCAATGCGGCTGGTGCACCGTGCTGATCCGAAGGCAGGAGCCAGGTGCTTATCCTGGTCTCCCATGCGGTGCAGGGCCCAAGCATTTGGGTCATTCTCCACTGCACTCCCTGGCCACAGCAGAGAGCTGGCCTGGAAGAGGGGCAACTGAGACAGAATCTGGCACCCTGACCGGGACTAGAACCTGGTGTGCTGGCGGTGCAAGGTGGAGAATTAGCCTATTGAGCCACGGCACTGGCTCAGATGTGTTTTTAAACCTATGTATTAATTTTTAGAATTTCAGTTATTGCACTCTGATGCTTGGAATTTCCATGTTGTTCATTTTAAAATGCACTTTTATTACTTGTATAATCTATTTGGTGAACTATTTTCTATTTGTTTCCTTTTCGTCCATGGTTTCCTTAAACTTTCTAAGGATGAATTCTGCACTACTTCAGAGGCAGTTTCATCTAATTTATTTTTCTTTTCTTTGAGTGGCACTTATTTTTCTTATTTCATAGCATAGTTCAGATTTTTGTTGTTGTTGGAGTTTGGATACTCAGATAATTACAATGCGGTGACTCTGGAAATCATATTTTCTTCCCAATCTCATGTTTGTTGTTTCTATTCACTTGAGTTGCAGATGTTAGTTTAGTGATGATTCTATTCCATTTTATAAGGCTCTATTCTTTGTGAAGGGAGCACCAGTTCTCTGGTTACATTAGTTTGTTTGCTGTCTCTTGACTTGAAACCTTAAGTGGAGAAAACCACTGCTATATCACAGCTGTAATCTGTCTTTGTGACAAATTATCCCTATGCCACTGAGCCAATCAGTTTGTAATGCTTTTTTTTCCTATTCTGTTCCAGTTTATATGTGTTAAAAATCAGTCAGATGTAGAAGCATAACCTTTGCATAGACTTTGTTGTTGAACATGTGCCCCATCCTGGGCATTCTAGATTTCTGGGAATATGTGGAAATTTTCCAAAGCCCTTTCTTATGCTCCAAAGCATCTCAGTATGCTGTGTTTCCTTCCCAGGATCCTAGTGTATCTCTGTGGGATCCAATTGAGGTCATTTGCTCCAGGAGGAGGCAGTATCACACTTTCCCCCCAACGCATGGATTTATTCCCAAGCCAGAGTGGCCCAGCTTTTTTCTCTAATTAGTATTCTCTGGGTCAACCTCAATCCTTTGAAGTATAAAAAAGATAGCAATTGTCCATGTATCCCAAGTAGCTGAAGCTGAATTCTGTATATTTTAGATTACTTTGAAAAAAGTGGCTTTGCCTTGAACTTCAAAATCAACCTGTTTTCAGAAAGATTTTTGCTTTCTCAATTGGTTCTCAATCAGTAATGGAACTGTAGAATCACAGCTTTACTTTACATAGTCAGATGCTTTCTACTTAGATATAAGAAAGGAAGGAGGAGCGGGGTGGGGCCAGGGTGGGGTGGGAAGTATCACTATGTTCCTAAATCCATGTATACAAAATTTGTTCACTTTGTATAAATAAAAATTATTAAAATATATTTAGTTTAACTGGGACTGCACATGAACATCAGTATCTCATATTATTTCACATGAACAAAAAGTTTCATGATATTACAGACTACCGTTTCTTTTCATTCAAGGAACTGCAAGGTAGAGCCTATCATGTTACTATAAATTCTTCTTTAAAAAGATCTATTTATGTATGTATGTATTTATTTATTTATTTGTAAGGCAGTGTGACAGAGAGTGAAGGAGGGACACAGAAAGAGAAAGATATATTCAATCTGCTCCTGGCTTCAGCATGACTATACCAAGCCATTAAGACCATTTGCAGGGCAAACTGCAAGATAGAAGATCTTTCTCTGTCTCCCCTCCCCCCCCCATAACTATACCATATAAATAAACAAATACTTTAAGAAGATTCATAAATATAGCTTATTTAAAGCCATTTTAACTTAACTGGGATAAAATATATGCAGATATAGTTTATGATTTTTAGGGATGCTGACTGTAGTGCTTAAAATAATTTTGATTCACTGATCATGTGGAACACAGTACAGGTTTCTAGACTTATGTGTGATATAACTAATGCACAATGGTTACCTCATTGTCATGGGCACAAAATTATATCTTTTCTCCTATCATCTATTGTGTTAAATAAATTATATTTTCAAATAGAATTTAATGACACATTTCATTATTATTTTATTGAGTGACCCAAATTTCACATCCTATTTTCAAAGACTGAATGCTGTTTCATGATTTCACTATATTTGACAAAAATTCTCTGCTTGACAAACTTCAGTCAGACTCCTGAATAGGCTTCTAGATTCACTCAGTCATTTTCTGTAAAATATTAATAGTAGAGAATTCTAATATATCCATTTCCAAGAATGGTCCTTGAAATATGATCACTCTCAATATCTAATCAGATTCCTCACCCTTCACAATTCCTATCGTGCTGTCTGATCACCCTTGTCAGTTCTCAGCAGAACTTCGGTAGGATATTTTAGCCAGAATCCTCCATACTACTGGTGTTTCCTTTAGTAATTTCCACAAACTCTTACCCCATTCCTTGACTGTAATTTTCCATTTATCTTTGCTGTACTAGAAATGAGTCCAGTCTGTCTCCAATGGGAGACCCCTTTCAGAAGCCCCTATTCCCATCACAGTGGTCATGTTCATTTTCTACCTTATATTCTAGTAAGTAGCAATGAACATTTTCCCCTTAATATTCTTGAGATGCAGTTTGCCAACAGTGTCACCAATTACTAGATAGCAAAGGAACTTTGTCTTAGCTGCAGTAAGAAATTTCTAGCTGGAGCTTTAATCAGAATTCCAGTTTTCTCTTATCTTTGTTGTCAATCATATTTCATTTTCCTGACTGTCCTACCAGGACTCATTTGCATTTTCAAAATACTGACAGCAGGGCCGGCGCCGTGGCTCAACAGGTTAATCCTCCGCCTTGTGGCGCCGGCACACTGGGTTCTAGTCCCGGTCGGGGCACCGATCCTGTCCTGGTTGCCCCTCTTCCAGGCCAGCTCTCTGCTGTGGCCAGGGAGTTCAGTGGAGGCTGGCCCAAGTGCTTGGGCCCTGCACCCCATGGGAGACCAGGAAAAGCACCTGGCTCCTGCCACCGGATCAGCACGGTGCGCCGGCCGCAGCGCGCCTACCGCGGCGGCCATTGGAGGGTGAACCAATGGCAAAAGGAAGACCTTTCTCCCTGTCTCTCTCTCACTGTCCACTCTGCCTGTCAAAAATAAAAAAAATTAAAAAAGAATACTGACAGCAGTGCTTTGAATGAAGAGTGATAAAGGAGTGCCTCCAAGCAAGTACTTGATTTCTATATTAAATATCAATTTCTCTCCAGGATTTTGAATATTTTCATGCCTGATGGAAACTAACAGAAATACTTCATTTAGGAGTGAATGTTCATGATATAGAAACAAAGAATTCAACTTCATAGATCCTTTCTGAACCTGTGCAATAAGATGTGATTTGGCAGATTTGAAAATAAAGCCACACTCATGCATATTCCAAAGATCACCAGAAATTGGATTTGTTGCATTCCTGGGAGATATCTGATAGGACCTTGAGATGTCCTGCCTATCTTAAAGCACTTGAGGTTTTGGGTCACAAGTACTCAATTCCAATGACATGAATTTTGGAGAATGCCTTTCTGTGTTCCTGGGAAACTGGGCCATGATGTGTCACTGTGACCTCTGGATAGGAGTGAAAACTGAGGAGCCCCAGTCCTGTGGCTGCAGTCAACATATGTAACTGAAGCCAAATATGATGTCTTGGACACTCAGATTGGGGTGATTTTCTCTCCTTATCCAATCATTGGATACATGTCACACCTTATTTCTGGAAGAATTAAGCATTGTTCATGTGAATCCGCTGTGATAGGACAAACAGAAATGTGCATCTGTTATGTTGTGGATCTATCCTGTTGGCTTTCTGCCTCTGATGATTTTATTTTTTATTATTCATCTGTGATAAACCATAACCCTGAAGGCACAGCTTTCCTGAGAACTTTGTCTTTCTAGTATATCATTAACATTGATAATGGTCATGGGACCCCTGAAAAAGAAGCAGGAGAAATGGAACATGACAGAATGGCCTTGATTTATTAAAATGTTGCAAAGCATATTTGAAAAAGGAAATAATTAAAGGAAGGGAATCATATACACTCAATGCCTTGATGATTAGCAAGACTTCCATGAAATGAGATACTTGGCATACTGTTATTAGATATTAGAAGTAAAGTTTTTGCAATGGAATGAAAGAATTGACAAATTCAACTTCTGAGGTATCTACTCTGTGGATATATTAGAGAATTGAAAACAATTATTTAAAAGGTAAATATGGAATGTGTTGATTATTTGTATTGCTAAGAGCTAAAATGAAGTGAAAGACAGTATTGTTGGAGATACTGATACAATGAAAGTACAGGTTTCTGCTGGTCTAAGCTCTATACTCAAAGCCTCTAGACAGCCTCAAGTGCTTACATCTCTTTTAAAGGAATGTATTATTGAGATGGATTTGAAGCTTGACTGTGTAATATGTTTACTACCTAGGATGTTCAAAGAAAGAGCATTCACATTAACCTCTTCAACCAATATTAACTGGATATGCTTAAAATTTAAGATTTAAGTGTATTCTCACTGCCTGATTTAAATCTCACTCTTTATATAACTTTCCCTCCGTCGTTTTTGGAATATTTTCATAAACACCAGTTTCATGTCATTTTTGCTAAATGCTGCATCCTTTTCATCTGAGAACTGAAAACAATGTTCATTGTCTGTCTTTCCATACTTACAGAGTTGAATATTCTCTCCTCATGTGTGGCTATTTTAAGAATAAAGTTGTTTGCAAAAACCCATCTATTCATTTCACACATTGCTTTGCAAGCATAGTCTATGTGCCTCTAATGTCAGTGTGTGTACTCAATACTTTCATTTTGGATAGACATGCTAAATACCTTATGTATGGATTATTTTTATCCATTTCATGCTAATAGAAAGCAAAAGAAAAACAGGAGTAGCCATCTAAACATCAGACAAAATAAAATTTAAGAAAAATTGTTGAAAGAGGTAAAGCAGGGCATAACGTAATAATTAAGGGATCAATTCAATAAGAAGTCATGATCCTAGGTATAGTGGAAACAAAAGATTATATTAAGGGACTGTCAGAACTCATAAGAGAATTTGATGAAGTTACAAGATATAAGATTAAACCATAAAAATTAATAGAATTTGAATACCAAGCAATGCCATGGCTGAGAAAAAGAACTTGTAAGATCAATCCGATTCACAATAGCCATAAAACATTTAAATACCATGAAATAAATTTAACCAAGCACGTGATAAATCTCTATGATGAAAGTTACAAAGCACAAGAGAAGAAATAGAAGACATAAAAACAGAATCTTCCATGTTCGTGGATTGGAAGAATCAATATCACTAAATTATCCATAATACCCAATTCAACTCACAGATTCAATGCACTCACAACAACATTCTTTTCAGATCTAGAAAAAATGTTGTTAAAATTTATATTGAAATACAAGAGACTATAAATAGGTACAGCAATTAAACAACAAAAACAAAGCACGCAGCATCACAATATATGATTACAAGGCATACTACATGGAAGTAAAAAACATCACATCCTGGTACTGGGTTAAATTGGCATTTTGAGATCTGATTATTTTTTTACTGCCTTTGGCTATACTCTTGAGGAATAGTGATTTTTCCACTTATTACATGTTGGATTCTTTATTTGGTAGAGAGTTAAACTTGATATTATAAAATTAACTGGAAGTATGTCATTGTAAATATTAAAAGAAAAAGCAAGAAAGGATGGAGGCGGGGGGAAGAAGGTTAAGGTAGGAAATATCACTATGCTCAAAGCTGTTTATATGAAACATATGAAATTTGTTCCTCTTATGTAAATAAACAATACAAACTAAACAAAAGTCTGTCATATAAAATCTTAATATGTATCTCTCCAAATCTCTGGAAGTTTGGTGTTTCACAATATTAATGATAAGAATGGCTGAAACTGAAGTTTTTTTTTTTTTTTTTTTTTGACAGGCAGAGTGGACAGTGAGAGTGAGACAGAGAGAAAGGTCTTCCTTTTCCGTTAGTTCACTCCCCAGTGGCTGCTGCGGCTGGCGCGCTGTGGCCTGTGCACCATGCTGATCCGAAGCCAGGAGCCAGGTGCTTCTTCTGGTCTCCCATACAGGCACAGGGCCCAAGCACTTGAGCCATCCTCCACTGCACTCCCGGGCCACAGCAGAGAGCTGGACTGGAAGAGGAGCAACAAGGATAGAATCCAGCGCCCCGACCAGGGCTAGAACCCAAGGTACCGGCGCTGCAGGCGGAGGATTAGCCTATTGAGCTGTGGCGCTGGCCGCATTTTCAATTATCCTTATATACAGAAGATCTACTTAGTATATACTAAGTAAAGATTTCAACAGACTGCACCCAAAAAGACACATAAAGTATAGAGTACTGTTTGGTTAGTAGTTTTACCATTAATTCACATAGTACAACACATTAAGGACAGAGGTCCTACATGAGGAACAGGTGCACAGTGACTCCCATTGTTGATTTAACAATTGACACTCTTATTTACGATGTCAGTAATCACCCGAGGCTCTTGTCATGAGTTGCCAAGGTTATGGAAGCCTCTTGAGTTCGCCAACTCCGATCTTATTTAGATAAGGCCATGTTGAAAGTGGAAGTTCTCTCCTCCCTTCAGAGAAAGGCAATGCCTTCTTTGATGACCTGCAGAAGCCATTTCTTAAGTCTGGATGGAATGAGTTTTTTGGTTTGTTTTGCTTTTACCTTCTCAATGTTTCTAATCAGTTATGCCTCAGTAAATTCCCTCTAAAACTCATTGGCATGAATTTTATTTACAAATATTCCTGAGGAACGGGGATTTTCAGAAACCCATGAATTTCTGAGTTCTAGTTCTGGTGTTTGATTGCTCCATGTGTCAGGACAGAATCCAGTGCCCCGACTGGGACTAGAATCTGGTGTGCCAGTGCTGCAGGTGGAAGATTAGCCTAGTGAGCCACAGCGCTGGCGATTGTAATACTTAATTTAAATAATTAGCAGGACCACAATGATAGCAAACAAATCAAAATATTTATTGGTATGGAATAATGGAAGGGATGTTAGTTTACACTACAGAAATTCAATAAATATTAGTATATAGAAATAATAAAATAGAAAATTTCCAATGTACACAAATGAATATAAGAACCAATTCAGGCAGAGTTGTGTAATTGGTGGCAAAATCTCTGCAGAAAGATCAATAGAGAATAGAGTATCTATACATTCTTCAATTGCCAGTCTCTATGGTTTTTGATAATAAAAAAGTAAAGTATCTTTTGGATACATATCAAAATGACTGTGGAACTTGATATCCAATCCTAGTGTGACCATAATATTGATGGACAAACTGTCCATGCTTTGCCTCCAGATGTGAAGTAACAGGGAGTGCTATTTGGGAGTAATGTTTAGGGCAAAGTGAATCATGAGGAAATTGTCAAATTCCTGAGACCAGAAACTGACATGCCCTCAAAAACAAGGTAGTGTCACCATTGTCAGTGACAACAAGGTGAGGAGATGCTTTTGTTTCCAAAGGACTAAAGGAATACAGTAACGTACTCTTTAAGCCTTAAGCAAAAAATATCACTTCTTTTTGTTGTCATTGACAATTTCTGTCAAAGGCACACCCGTTGTTCAATGCTCAGCATTCTGTAGTTGTCTGACAAATGCTTCTTCATTCAATTCGGGCTGAACAGCAAAAATATTGCATCTAAGATACTGTCTGCTTCTACATGGAGGCAAAACTTGTCTGGCTTAGTGTGTTACTCACTTCTGGATGTTGCCAGATCTTGTTCTTTATGTGATGAGAATTGAGAGGTGCCCAAGTTAAGGTCTCAGGCCTAGGTGTCCTTAGGTGGTAACAATAATATGAGACTGAAACAATGTCTTCCATCCTGATGGAGAACAAATCTTGAGTGGATAGGGTAGGACATGACTGGATTTTCTATCAAGATGTTGCTCATCAATGAGGAAAGCTACTTTTACTTGCACCCTTTCATTGTAGCCAGTGCAGGTCCCTGTAGCTCCAGCAGTTCCTGATATCTGAGAGAGAGAGAGAGACAGAGAAAGAGAGAGAAATTTAATAAGAGGTCAGGTCTTGCTGATAACTGAGTCTGGAGGGATTGCCCAGTAGCCACAGAAGCCAGAGACAGAGAAACATGTGGAGAAGATGAGCTTCATGTTGACTGAAGTGGGGGAATGATACCTACAAGGTAGAATGCCTCCCTAAACTTAGAGTCCAGCCTGTGATGCAGAATATGGGAGTCCTGCACTCTTCTTTTTTTTTTTTTTTTTGACAAGCAGAGTTGGACAGTGAGAAAGAGAGACAGAGAGAAAGGTCTTCCTTCTGTTGATTCACTCCCCAAAAGGCCGCTACAGCTGGTGCGCGACACTGATCCAAAGCCAGGAGCCAGGTGCCTCCCCCCACCCCGGTCTCCCATGCAGGTGAGGGCCCAAGCACTTGGGCCATCCTCCACTGCACTCCCGGGCCACAGCAGAGAGCTGGACTGGAAGAGGAGCAACCGGGACAGAATCCGGCACCCCAACCCGGTCTAGAACCTGGGGTGCCGGCACCGCAGGCAGAGGATTAGCCAAGTGAGCCACAGCGCCGGCCTAGTCCTGCATTCTTCTAACTAGAAGCTGGTGATATCACCCATTTTCCTCCTAATCCTCCTCCATTGTATTGCCAATGTCTTTTCCCATCTCCTAAGGATAGATGTTCCTAGCACCAATCATGCACATTCAGAAAGACAGTTGAAAGAGAAGGGATCTCTTTCAGTAAAATAAACTATTATAATTCTGTGTTTCAGAGGGAAGAATAGTTGACTATGGGAATAGAGTAGATGTGTGAGCCAACGGTAATCTCAGAAACATCCAAGTCCAGTCTGTCCTTTAACAAAAGAGATGTAACTAAAGACATAAAAATTGTTCTTGAAAACTATGAAACTAGAATCCTTGTCTCCAGCTCTTTTTTAGAAATCTGAAGAATGGAGAGGAGAAAATCCAATCTGGAGGCTTCAATAGTCGTAAGAGGCTGTTGAGTCACCTTGAGTACATAGAAATAGGAATAAGGCCTTAGAGAGAAATCTGGCAAGTGTTTTTGTCCAGGAGAAAAAGAAATAAAGTCAAACTCCAAGGGAGTTAACCAAGAGGACAGGAAATTGAACGTTGGCCTTTCCCTGTCCATTGAAGACAGAATCTAGAGTACTGAGTCAAAGCATCCAAGCTAGTTCAATGTTTACCCAGAGTTTACTAAAAGGGCAGCGTCCTTTAGAACTGCTCAATAGTCCTCACCTACTTTATCCCATTCCTTTCCTTTCCTTCCATCTATTCAAACATGAACTTCATCCCCCACTGGCCTTCAAGTTTTTCATCTTCCCTCTGACAGACTGAGGGAGGTCACTCTCCTTCTCACTTTACTTGCCCAAGGCAAGGAAGCTGTTCTCAATTAGAATCACTGGAGCAAAGATTGGCCTGGGCCTTGCTTATCTTCTTGGATCTTCATGGGTTTGCCCCAAGTTAACTCACTACAATGAGCTGCTCTATTTTGTGGTCTCATGTTCAATAACTAACTCATTCTCTTTTTTATTTTAATTTAAAGGTGTACACATTTCATATATACAGATTTAGGAACATGGTGAAACTTCCCATCCTACCCTCCCCCCTGCCCACACTCCTATACTTCCTCCTCCTTCCTCTCTTATTCACTCTCTCAAGATTTACAATTATCTACTTTCAGTTTACTTTATACTCATAAAATTAATCCTACACTAAGGAAGAGTTCAACAAACAGTAAGAAGAAACAAAAACACTGTTCCTCAACAATAAAGACAAGGGCTATAAACAATCATCAGATCACAAAATGTCAAATAACTCATTTTTGAGCTTTTTACCTGAATATTTGAAATTGGCATTGAGAGATAAAAAAAAGACAGAAGTTGGTGGAAGTTCCAAGATGATGGACTAGGGAAGGAGCTCACTGATAGTCCAGGAAAAGATAGTTTATTAAAAGTGGAGATAGTGTAGTCTTAGGGAACAGATAGGGAAAAAACAGTAGAGGAAAGTCTTCTGGAATTAGAGGGACACTGTGGATCTAGGTGGAGGGCACGGACTCCCACAGTTCAGGACCCCAGCTGCCATCTCTGCACCAGCACTGGAAAGAGAGGTGAGATGAGACCACAGTAGCCCAAGACACTGGTGGAAAAGCGGCAGGACGAACCTAGAGGGAACGAGGCTCGAAGCCCCATAGGGGAAAGTACACAAACCTAACTAGAAGAGAGAAAAAAATAAAAGGGCCAGTATGGACATGATTCACTCTCCACACACCTTACAAAGGCGAGTGAGACAATAGAGCAGGCGCCATTTTGGACATACAAAACAGCTGCACCAGCTTGGGGCTGTGCCCACCCAGGCAAGCGGAAAAACCTGACTCTGGTGGGGAGTAATAACAGGAGACTAAGACCTAGTGAATGTGTGGAACTTATGAACCGGGACTGTGAAAAAAAAAGAAACACAACTGAGGGTGTGTGGGGTGTGTGGGAGAACTCATGGTCTGGCTGAGATGTGAGTAGTCTCATTGGGAGACACCACAAGCTCAGGCAGCCCTGGCTACCCAGTGAGAGACATTGCACAGGAATCTAAGCTTACACTGAGGACTAAACAGATCTTTTGTGTGGTTCTTGGGACAGAGCAGATGAATATTATATCCACTGGGGATAGCGCTCAGGCATTGATCGCCATCGAGGAGAAGTGCTCGGCTGAGCAGAATTACTTCCCTTCTGTAAAAAGAGAGAGAGGGAGAGAGAGAGAGAGAGAGAGAGAGAGAGATTGATTTACCATGCCAAACCTGGGTGTGTCACCTTAGGCACACCCGTAATCCTGAAGAACTGAACAGAGCTCTCTGGCCACACCAACTTCACAAGCCTCTAGATATTCACTGAAAGCAGACAGTCCACTTAATCTAGAGTCATAGTATAATAAGAAAAGCCACCACAGCGGAAAAAAAGAAGAAGAAACCAAAGAATATTTCCACAATGCCAAACAAAAACAGAAAAACCGAGGAAACAAGAAAGAGGAAGAAAACAGGATGCTCCCAAAAGAACATGACACTCCAATACAAGATTAAGAAGACGATGAGATGTAAGAAATGCAAGAAATGGAACTCAAAAAATTTATGATAAGAATATTTAGATGTAATAAAAAACAAATGCATGAACTGCTGAAATCCATGAAGGACAAGACAGAAAATTTCTCTTGTGAAAATGAAATCTTGAGGAATCAAAATGAAATGAGGAATTTAATAGAACATGAAATTGAGATACTGAAGAGAAATCGAAATGAAATGAAGAATTCAATAGCACAAATAAAAAACCCAAGTACTAAGAGAAAAATCTTCCAACCTAGATATTATATCCTGCAACGCTCTCATTTGTGAATGAAGGTGAAATAAAGACCTTTCATAGTAAACAGAAATTGAAAGAATGTGTCACCACTTGTCCAGCCCTGCAAAAGTTGCTTAAAGATGTGTTACACACAAAAAATGGTCATCAATACGAAAGAAGGTAAAGGAAGAAAATCTCTCAGTAAAAGATCACAGAAAGTTAAAGTGTGTATTAGAAATATCTTTGGAAAAATGGCAGGACAAAGTCACTACTTATCAATAGTCACATTGAACCTTAACAGCCTTAACTCTCCAGTTAATAAGACACAGACTGGCTGAATGGATTAAAAACAAAACCCATCTATTTGCTGCTTACAAGAAATACATCTTTCCAACAAAAGTACATGCAGACTGAAAGTGAAAGTTTGAAAAAGATATTCCACACCAATAGAAACCAAAAAAGAGCTGGTGTAGCCATCTTAATATCAGACAAAATAGACTTTAACACAAAAACTGTTAAGAGAGACAAAGAGGGGCACTACATAATGATTAAGGCATCAATTCAACAGGGAGATGTAACTATTATACATGTATATGCACCTTATTACAGGGCAACTGGCTATTTAAAAGAAAGGTTAAGGTATTTAAAGGGAGATTTAGACTCCAATACAATAGTATTGGGGGACTTCAATACTCCACTTTCAGTAATGGACAGATCAACCAGACAGAAAAATCAACAAGGAAACAGCTATAGACTTAATCAACACTATAGACAAATGGATTTAACAGATATCTACAGAACCTTTCATCCTATACTTGCAGAATACATATTCTCAGCAATGCATGGAACGTTCTCTAGGATTGAGCATATACTAGGCCATAAAACAAGTCTCAGCAAGTTCAAAAGAATTGAAGTCATACAATGCATCTTCTCAGATCACAATGGAATGAAGCTGGAAATTAGCAACTCGGGAATTCCTAGAGCATATGCAAACACATGGAGACTGAACAGCATGCTCCTGAATGAACAGTGGGTCATAGAAGAAATCAAAAGAGAAATCAAAAACTTTCTGGAAGCAAATGAAGATAACAACACAATATATCAAAACTTATGGGATACAGCAAAAGCGGTGTTAAGAGGAAATTTTATAGCAATAGGTGCCTGCATCAAGAAATTAGAAAGGCACCAAACAAATGAGCTATCAATGCATCTCAAGGATCTAGAAAAACTGCAGCAAACCAGACCCAAAACTAGTAGGAGAAGAGAAAAAAGATGTCAGAATGTCTAAGCTTGTCTTGCTCTACACATTTTTTAAGCCATGTGCTTTATGTCTACTTTAGAAAATAATAATATTTTGTGTGAATATTAGAAGGTTGTCTTTTTTAAAACATTCATTTATTTATTTGAAAGACAAAGTGACAGAGAGAAGGAAAGACAAAGAGTGAAAGAGATAGAAACAGAAGGAGAGAGAACTTAAATATACTGATTCACTAGTTAGCAGTGCAGAACTAGGTGGCAGGGACCCAAATATTTGGGTCATCATCCATATTTTTCCCAGAACCATTACTGTGAAGCTAGATTGCAAGTACAGTAGCTAGAGTTTGAGGCAGCACACCAATAAAGATGCAGGCATCCCAAGCTGTGGCTTGACTGCATGTGCCACAACACCCTCCCTTATGTTTACTTTTTGACCAATGTCTCTTTATTGTACCATCTAATGAAGTCTGCCTAATTGCAGCTTGAGTGTGTCCCTGAAGTGTGGCTACTGGGTCATGGTAATCCCTTGAACATTGGATCTGAAGACAAACTTGACTTTAGGTCTATGAGTGGGATAATGAGGACAGCAGCTATGGGGAAAGAGCAGAGCTTGGAGTGCAGCCAAGGAGATGGAGTTGACAGTGACTGGTTGGCAATCCATGTATAGTGATAGGATTTAGGCAGGGACAGGCATGCTCTGGAAGCTGGTGAATTTCCTTTCTTCTCCCCCACTTATGATGCTTCCCATTTTGCATGCTCACCAGGACTCTACCAATCATGTGCCTTCAGTGCTCAAAAAATGCACAGAATGGCTGGACCATTCTGTGGGTAGATCACAGCCCAATGACTCCCATACCCCATGTCCTGGCAGCCACACCAGGTGACACAGATGAAACTGAAGTTAGGGTACTTATTAGAGACCCAAGATTACACTCCCCTACTGGACATCTAGCTCTGTAGCTTTCTCCCACCTCCCTTTGTTCTCTCACTGGCCTAATAAGATACTATGACTTTGCATCTTGGACTCTTCTCTATTTCTATATTGAAAGAAATAAAGAACCAGGACACATTCCCCTGCCATTACAAATGGAAAATAGAGGGAAGACTAGACAGAAGTTACTGCAGATGATGGAGAGAACAAATCAGGGAAAGAAAAAATTGGGGGGAAATGAGGTAAAGCACTAATATAGAGAGCAATACAGAATAAATGCATCTAAGAGTAACAGCTGCGATTACCTCTGCACCTCAAGTCGAAATCCAGGGATACGGTATGATAATCTCCATTTGCTAAAATGAAATTTTCTTTGGATCATCTTCTTTCTCAGGACATCGGAGCTCACAGGGTGGACACTGACTTGGCTTGCATGACTGCTGGTAGCTGACCCCTCAATAGTATTATCCTGCTTGGGATTGCTCCCAAGATAGCCATCAGTAACAGGTGCTGCAAATGAAACCACAGACAACAATATCCACTGTTATATGACCTTATTATTTTTTTTTCTTTTTGACAGGCAGAGTTAGACAGTGAGAGAGAGAGACAGAGAGAAAGGTCTTCCTTCTGTTGGTTCACCCCTCAAATGGCCGCTACGGCCACTATGCTGCGCTAATCTGAAGCCAGGAGCCAGGTGCTTCCTCCTGGTCTCCCATGTGGGTGCAGGGCCCATATTTTGTGTGAATATTAGAAGGTTGTCTTTTTTAAAACATTCATTTATTTATTTGAAAGACAAAGTGACAGAGAGAAGGAAATACAAAGAGTGAAAGAGATAGAAAGAGAGGGAGAGAGAACTTAAATATACTGATTCACTAGTTAGGAGTGCAGAACTAGGTGGCAGGGACCCAAATATTTGGGTCATCATCCAAATTTTTCCCAGAACCATTACTGCCTTCCCAGGCCACAGCAGAGAGCTGGACTGGAAGAGGCGTAATTGGGACAGAATCCAGTGCCAGCGCCACAGGCGGAGGATTAGTCTAGTGAGCCGTGGAGCCAGCCAATATGACCTTATTTTGACACACTCTTCCACTAAGGTGGACACTGGATAAACAAAGTGACCTTGTACAAGAAAGTCCAAGGGGCAAGGGAAGCCAACAGAGATGCTTTTGCATTTTCTTATCATTGGCCTTCCTTACAAATCATTTCAGGATAAGATTGCCAATAGGCAAACCTACTGCTATTTGACAAAAAAAAATTAAGAAAATTGGAGCAAATGAAAACAAATACTTCTCAGATTCATAGGACAAAGCAAGGGCTAATCATACTAGACAGAGGTTGTGCTACTAGGAATGTTGATGTCACCTAAAAATCATGTTATATAAAAGTCATAGGAAAACCCCTAAGAGCAAAAATATAAGGAAAATTGGAGAAGATTAAAAACATGTATCATTATACACTTCATATGAGCACATTATATGTAACATTACTGAAAATAACATGATATATATCATGGAATTCAGGAACATACAAGCACAAGTATATTTTGGAGTGTTCTTTAGAAAGTTTATGGAAATACATATTATGACCACACAGTGCATGAATTTCAAAAAGTTTCTGTGACATACAGAACTCATGTTTAATTCCATTTTCCATGAACATCTTTTTAAACATTTATTTTCTTTTTCTTTTTAAAAAAGATTTATTTATTTATTTATTTTTATTTGAGAGGGAGAATTACAGACTGTGAGAGGGAGAGACAGAGAAAGGTCTTCCTTCCATTGGTTCACTTCCCAGATGGCCGCAATGGTTGGAGATATGCCTATCTAAAGCCAGGAGCCACATGGTTGCTCCCGGTTTCCCATGTGGGTACAGGGGTCCAAGCACTTGGACCATCTTGCTTTACCAAGCCATAGCAGAGAGCTGTATTGGAAAAGGGGCAGATGGGACTAGAACCAGCATCCATATGGGATGCTGGCACCACAGGTGGAGGATTAACCAACTATACCACGAGACCAGCCCCATTTATTTTCATTTCAATGAAAATCCAAGAGTGACAGTTATACAGAATGTCAGAGTGAGAGAGAGGAATCAACCATGTACTTTTTCACTCCCCAAATATCTGCAACAGCTGAGAATGAGCTAGGCCAAACGTAGGAGCCAGGAACATTATCTTAGCCTCCCACATCAAGGGCAGGCACCCAACTAACTGAGTCATCACCTGCTGCCTCCCAGGGTACATAGTAGCAAGAAGCTGGATCAGAGACAGAAGACAAATTTGTACCTAGGTACACTGACAAAGAATATGGACATCCCAAATGGGTAGTTATCCACTATGCCACAACACCCATGGCATTCCATGAACATCCTGAAGCACTCTCAGTGTCATGCGTGTGTGCACATACTATATCAAAAAATGACCTTAACTGGGGTTTTGGAAATTTGGGCTTCTGCATTCTGACAGCTTTCACAATAGATTGGAAATTAAAAAAAAGAAATTTAGGAAGAGTGAGAGAAATATATGTTGTCAGTAATACAACCTGCTATGCACCAGATAGAAAGTATGGTATGGTTGGTATCAAAATCTGCAAAGCCCTTTCAAAGTACCCTAGACTGAAAAGTCTTGCCTTGAACCTGCCATTGCTCAGTCAATTATCCCTTGAATGTGAACAGGAAGAGAGTGACCTTGAATGTGAGCAGGAAGAGAGTGACCTTGAATGTGAACAGGAAGAGAGTGACTGAGCCAGTGGGTGAGCTGTGCTGGTTCTGTGAGAATCCAAGGAGAAGTAAAAGATCAGGGGAAGAAAAGAGGAGTTGGGAGGGACAAGGTATCATGGCATATGTGACAGAGAGTATGCATGCCTGCCTCTCACTGAGCACTGGCCAGGAGCCCTCTACCAAAGTGTCAACTGGTGGTCATTGTTACATGAGACATATTCCTCCTCCTGAACACACCAGTCCCCTCCTTTCTAGAAGGTAGGCTGCAGCAGACATAAGCCACAGGCAACCACAGAGGCAGGGAAACGATGGACAGGATCCAGGTAGAATGGACAGGATCCAGGTAGAATGGGCAGGAGGGTCCAAGGCTCAATTTTAAGGAAATCTGAGCAGAAGTGGATCACTGTGGGCAAGATACTGGGGACATGCTATGGAGATGAGCAGAGCTGATAAATTCCAGGAAGAGTCAGAAACGAGCCTGATCACTTCATGTATGAAGGCTCCTGTTCATTTCAAAAAGAAAGGGGACCAGAAAATAAGTTGAATTAATCAGGAGATGAAGGTGAGGGCCTAGAATGTACACTGACAAGAATATGGCTCTCACCTTGTGGCTGAAAGTGTCTGATAGAGGAAAACTGGCTTAGAAGGGAATGTTGAGGAGGCAAGAATGAAAGGAGAAAGAGAAAGAAGGAAAGAGAGAGAGTGTGAGAGTGAGAGAAAGAAAAGAAGGGAGGGAGGGAGGGAAGATAGAAGGGAGAGAAAAGGGCAAAAGAGGGATAAAGGAGAAATAGAGGAAGGAAGGGAGGGAGAGAGGGAGGGAGGGAGGGAGGGAGGGAGGAAGGAAGGAAGGAAGGAAGGAAGGAAGGAAGGAAGGAAGGAAGGAAGGAAGGAAGGAAAAGTAAGTAAGTCACTTGTCTTACCAAAGACAGTCCCTAGAAAGTTACACTACAAACATGGCTGATTTGCAGGTGGAACAAATGTACAAGATCACTTTGTTAGTCTTCAACTATATGCAAATTAAAGGATGAGTCAATAAACACCTAAAGAGGATACTGAGCTATTCTTAGCCAGTCACTCTGGAAATTATGTTGCTTAATAACAGCACAGTCTGAAATGGGGGATGAGATATAAATGCCTGTGATAAGTAACTTGTCCAAGTTCAACATAAAATATTCAGGAAGCCCATGACCTGGAGGCAGAGCTGATGCTTAAAGTCAGGCATTGGCTCACTTCACTATGTTATGGCACTGCAGACTTCAACTCGACCCTCAGAGAACACGACGGAGTCTAAATTGACTCCTTCACCCATACACGGTGAAAATCCATGTAGCAATGGAAGCTTCCTGTGCCCTTTTCTTTCTTACCTTTGTGGAGCAACAACTGGTTTCTTGAATCGATGTTTTCTGCAAAGCTGCAGGTGCTGGAGGAATCACTACGCCTGGCCTCATTGCTACCAGAGGCTAACTGCAGATCCACTGGCACTTGAGGACAGGTGTATCCCTGTAATCTCACCCACAACTCTGCATGTGAGACTGGCACCTTCGACAGGTGACAACCTAGTATTCCATTCAAGTGTTTCTGAGGACAAGCCTTCAATGTGCCACCTGAAAGGAGAGGAGGGTCTTAAGTACAGACATGAGAGTAAATACTGGGTGATGTGTACATGAATTTGGACAAACAGGAAGCGATGGCTGCAGACTAAATGATGATGGTGCCTTAACTCCCTGAACACAATGTGCCTTAGGCTCAGTGTACAAAACTATACTGAATGGCAAGGGGAGAACTGTGTAGGGTACATGTCCTGTTTTCACACAGGGAGATCATTAAGAACTTGGTCAAATTTCCTTGGGAATACTCACTGGCAGAAACAAACAGGCAGAAGTGTGGCACCTGCACATGACCCCGGTCACTGCCAGCAGTGGGGCAGGTGCAATCCACAAGTGATGGCATGGTTAAAGATGGATATGGACATGCCACTGGGCTGAGCAGGAACTCAGGCTGTTCTGGTTTGGGCAGTGTCAGACAGACCCTGGAGGTGCAGAAAGGAATAAGAAATTAACAAAAGGAGCAATCTTCCCACGACCTTCCTGGCTTAAACAGCAGGGCACAGGTTCTGTCACCAAAGGAAAGGGAGCCCATCCAGTGGCCCACTGCTTGATCAAGGTGAAGCCTCACAGTGGGAATGCAGACAGAGCCTGAGACTGAGGGACAGGGGCAGTGAGCTACTCAGGAAAAACGCTGTGCCACCCAACATTGGCACCCTCACCACTGATAATAATGAGCCAAACAGAACCTACTACTGCTCATGTGAGAAACCAATGATGGCATGAAGTGTGCAGGCTTCAGTCACAAAGATGCACCTGCTGAGGAGGTGCTTTAGCACCCCAGGTTTCTCACCCCAGCCTGTTGCCCACCATCTGATGAGGTCAGGTCCCATCTCATTTTGTGTTAAGTGGAAGACAAAAATACACATGGACAACAAGCTGAGGGCAGAAAGGGATCACCCTGCCTTGAGTGTGGCAGAGTAGTGGCCAGGACTGACCAAACACCCTGAGTAGGCTGGTTGACCCGCGCTGGCCCTGTAGTTAATCCAAGGGAGACAGTGGGGAAAACAATGGAAACTTGCAGGTTGCTCACATGGTAAGAAATAACTTTGTTCCTACGAACATTTGGCTGCGGGCTTCAGGGGTTATGGTGAATCACCCCAACACATGCTGTTTTCTCCCTGGAGTTAGATTCCCCAAGTGTTGAAACAAAGTAAGTAGTAACAGAAGTTGGAGACTTACTTGGGTTTGTTAGGACCAAGATAACCTGCTACCTTCTCTTCATACATCTGGTACACTACAGATAAAAATCAGACAGTAAAAGGCACATTAAGATCCCAGAACAAGCAACTGTGTCACACAGTGTCTGACTGGAATGCTACAGGCAAATTTACACCCATTGGGAGAGTGAGTGTCTGACTCGGGAATATCAAGGGAGGCAAAAAAGGTAAGTCTTTTTGTTTTTGGTTTTTTGACAGGCAGAGTGGACAGTGAGAGAGAGAGAGAGAGAGAGAGAGAGAGAGACAGAAAGGTCTTCCTTTTCCGTTGGTTCACCCCTCAATGGCCGCTGCGGCCGGTGCACTGTGGCCAGTGCACCACGCTGATCTGAAGCCAGGAGCCAGGTGCTTCTCCTGGTCTCCCATGTGGATGCAAGGCCCAAGCACTTGGGCCATCCTCCACTGCACTCCCGGGCCACAGCAGAGAGCTGGACAGGAAGAGGAACAACCGGGACAGAATCTGGCGCTCTGACTGGGGCTAGAACCCAGTGTGCCGGCGCTGCAGGTGGGGGATTAGCCTATTGAGCCGTGGCATTGGCCAGTCTTTTTGTTTTTTAGATTTATTTTATTTTTTTTTTAAATGCAGAGTTAGAGAGAGAGATCGGCCATTAGTTGAAGTTGAAGCAGCTGGGACACAAACTGATACCCAATGGGATGCCAGTGTTGCAGGTGGTGGCTTAACCTGTTTTACCACAATGAGGACCACAAAAGGGTAAGCCATAAGGACAGCAGCCAGTCTACCTTCCTGGGAGCCAAGGGATCCCACTCTCTTGGTTTCTCTGTGTTTTGGCAGGATATCACGTACACTTACTCTGTCCTGGGTCTGTGCAAACCCTTAGACTACCTTAAGCATCCCCCACCCGCCCATGTCACAACCACCAGTAGCTTCAGTGGCCTCCGGGAGGAAAGGCTGAAATCCACTCCTCTCCCATCCAGTGTTCAGGTGCCGGTGGCACACCATTTTGTGTGTGTGTACTGCCACTGAACAGAGCCATCAAGTCTATAGAGCCTCTGGTCCACTGGGACTTCTGGAGCACCCAGAAGCCTTATACATCAGCAGGCCCTCTCAGGCCGAGGGTTTAAACACAGAGCCTGGTGGTGGGTGGTGGAACTCTGACTATGGAGTAAGTTTTCTAGAGGACTCATGAGCTTAGTCATCCATGTGGTTTGCTTCAGGGATTTCTAGGAGCCAGAAGTGGATGAGGACACCTGGGACCATGGCCAGAAGGGAGTGCCAACCAGGGCATGAATCTCAGGGGAGACAGCAATTGGCACATATGTCCTTCGCTACCACACCAGAGTCCAGACAGGTACCTCACTGGTGCCTCACCGGTGGGAGGCCCAGAGGCCAGTGTGATGTTGCTCCACCTGCCTTGGGTACCATGACCTGAGAGCAGAGTCAAGTGGACCCAGGAAAGACCTAAGAATCAAGGAATCAACCAATTGAGAGACACCAATGCATGAATGTCACACAGGAGATGGCCTTGGGCCTCACAACTCCATAACTCTCGATGGAGGAGGTGCTTAGGATGACATGAGATGAAATGAACTCATTTTGGAGATCTCAGGGGATACAGGTATAACTCAAAGTCCAGGGCTGAACCAACCAGCAGATCCGCACTGACCACAGAGATACTCCAGACACTACAAGCTAGGGAATCACACCATTGAGCATGGTCCCTGGCTTCAGCCCATCACATTCTCCCATGCTGATTCAAGACAAGCGGCAGCAGGGTGGACACATGGCTATGAACTAGAGAGACACTGTGAGGCTCAAAGGAGCACCTTTCCATGGGAGTACTCACCATCATGGCCAATGGCACGGCACAGCTGGCCCTCATGCTTGAAGTCCCAGATGCCAGAACAAACCTGGTGGCTGACCATGAGACTGACCATAGGACACAACCAACAGGGACGACCTGCGTTGGCTTCACATAGGACATTGAACTGCTCCAGCTGGGGCACCACGAGTTCTGGCCTGCTGGGATGGCAAGGCACATCAGGTTCACAAATTCAGAAATTGGACTATGGCCGACCCGTGTCTGCCCTCCATGGGAGACGAGGTGCATCCATGGCTGAAGTAAAAATGGGGTCCCCCTAGCAGTGGTCTTCTGTCTGATCACAGACCAGCTCCCCGAGGGCTAGCAGAGAGAAGTTGGAAAATGAACCACAAGGAGAGAGAGGACCAAGGAGACCAGAAATATGGAACTCAGAGCTCTGAAGCTCTGATGCCCAAACTCTCAAATGAAGCCCGAGGACCTCCTTCACAGGAGCTGTGGGTCACCACAAGTGGGGAAAAGGATCAAGTCCCAAGGCCACAAAATGACAAATTCGCTCACTGAGGAGTAAGTGTGCCCTGGGCTAACTAACTTCCATTCCCTCACATATCACAGGCTGCTTTCTAGGTCTTTGTTGATTGGAACAAGAATCTCCTAGTTTGCATTAGTACAGCAACACGGAAGGAATGCAGTGATGGTAACTGGAAGTGACTGAAGGCCAGAAGAAGCTCAGTCTCCATGTGCAAACCAGGACAGTCACCCAGATGGAAGAATTCTCTGGGGCACACTGAGTCTGAAGAGACCCCAGGACCACCTCCACGAGACAGAGGGAGGAAGCAAAAGGAACCTCAGTGGAGAGAGCCACACAGGGAAGAGATGCTGCTACCTGACACAAAAGGTGTGGGCAAAGGAAGGTGTGATCAAATGACAAACCAAATCAATGTGCCTCACAGGATCTGCAGGAAGTCTGCTGGGAACCCAGATATATCTGTGTTCACAGGGTCAGTAGACCTACCTGGGCAGAGAGGGTTGTAGGAAAGGTTGATCCCGATCTAGAACCATTGGGCTGCCTGAAAAAAAAAATATCAAACACGGAAGGTCACATTGAGGAAACCCATCTCTGCCATGGGCAGCGAACAGCCGAAATTCAGCCAAGATCAAAACAATTTGAATGGTCCCTATTGGTGGTGTCCCATGGAACTTTCCAACTTGGCTCTGGCAGACGCTGAGAGGGGACACCCACTGGTCCCCTGGGTCTCCCGAGTGCCAAGGAAACTAGAATGTTGTTCTAGTAGAAGGAGGTGTAAAGGCCAGGGACTCACACCTGATGCCTGCCCAAAGAACAACCAGCGCACTCAGAAAATACAAGAGAGCTCCAGTGCTGAGGGCTAGGCAAGCAGACAGGAAAGACAGAGACCAGGTGTCTGCTGCTGGGAACTCTAAAATGCCAGTCAAGGCCAAAGGAAAAACCAAGTGCGAAAAACAGAGCCATACACCCACCTGACCTGGAACAGCCACTGGGGCCACTAAAATGCCCCAGGAACTGGAAAGGTGTGTGTTAGGGAAAAAGTTTGACCAAAACTCGAGGAAGTCTAACAAGTCGCAGGCCAGCTCAGTGTCCAGGGACGCCCAACTCTGACCTAGGCTGCCAAAAGCAGAAATCTAATCACGAACCACACAATTCTAATGGAAGAGTAGGCAAGACAGTGGACATCCCATGTCTGCACTGCAGGGGCTGGGCAGGGGACACCCACAGGATCCCTGGGGCTCTCAATTGCCAGGGCTCCCCAGAATGCTGTGGTAGTTGGGACAGGCGTTAAGGCCCAGGCCGGCGACTCAGGCCTCAGCCCAGCACACGGAACACCCAGGGCACGCAGAGTGTTCCAGAGCGCTCTGGCGCTCGGCGCTCCGCCAGCTGATCGGAAAGCCAGGGACCACTTGTCTGCCTAGAGGGAACCCTTCGGCACCACTCAAAGCCCAGGGACAGGCGAGAGCTGGGAGCTGCGGCTTTCAGGGGCTGTCTACAGGTTGTGAAGCGAGCAGGCTGAAGGCTGCTGGCGTGGCCCCCTCTTCCTAGCCAGCCTGAAGCGTGCAGGCCTGCAGGCACCGGCCCTGGAATAGCCACTGGGCCAAAACGACGTGTCGGGACCTGGCAGGGTGTGTGTCAGGGCCAAAGCATGTGACCCACACTCTAGAGGCAGGCCCGACCCGGAGACCCGGACACCGCAGTGAACGTGGATATGCTTCACACCCGTCACCCATGGGGTCTCACAAGCCCAGGGCTCTGTGTGCCGCCCCTCTCCACCTCCCCACTTCAGCTGGCCCTGTGACCAGGGACTCAGCCTCGGCGGCTGGCTCCGCGAAAGAAGACGGGCGCTGTCCCGGGAAGGGCCCCAGTGGCTCAGCGAGGACACCCTGCCCGGGGAGGACTCACCGAACATGTCTATGGTCCAGAAGATGTGGCATTCCTCCCGCTGGAGGCCCCAGGTGCCGGCACAGACCTGGAGCTGAGTCATGGCCGCGTGCTCGGCCACAGGACACGGCCAGTGTGGTCCCACAGTGGCTGCACGTGGCACAGGGAACTGCCCCAGCCGGGGCAGCTCAAGTTCGGGCCCGCTGGGGTGGGAAGGAGAACCACAGCAGGGTCACCAACGTGGCAGGCGGACGGACGATCCCCACCCCCTGCTGCCGGCCAAGGGAAACCAGTGCATGCGTGTCTGTGGGCACAACGGGCCCCAGAGGCGGTCCTCGCCCCCTGCCAAAGGCCAGCTCTGCAGGGGTTGCTGGAGAGAACTGTGGACTGAGGCGCAGGCAAAGACGGGCCGGGCCCGGGCAGAAAATGGACTCCGACCCCAGAGCACCGACCCCGCCCAAAGCAATCCAGGACCCACACGGGAGCTCTGCGGCCTGCATCGACTGCCCACGCCTCATGCCCACCAATGCACCTGCCTTGTCAAGGTGGGACAGCTCTCTGGGCCACCGTCAGGACCCCTCCCCACCAGAGTCTGAGCCCCCGGACTCTGCGGATTGGCCCAGGATTCCCCTAGCAACGTGCCCATACCGCCCACGGAAGGCCCAGCGATGTGGGTGGGTCGTGAGATTGCGGGCCAGACTCCGGTCAGCCTCCACGTGGAAAGCAGCACAGCCACCCGGACTGCAGGAAGTCCTACGGGGCCACAGGGTCTGAACAGGTCCTGGGACGGCCTCCACAGGAGTGGGGGCAGGCCACAGCAACCTCTGGGTCACTCGCATGCTTGGAGGCCATTCTGCCACTGGGCCCATAGAGACACAAGTCCGAGTGGAGCAGTGGGTGTGCTGGAACCATGCGACCCATCCCTGGGCCTCCCGGGATAGCGGGGAAGTCTGCAAGGATCCTAGCCCCAGGGGGCGTTCGCAGGGTCGGGAGACCTACCTGGGCAGGGCAGGACCTAGGGAAGGCTGCTCCCGATCCAGAGCCATAGGGCCGACTGCAAATCCAATGAGACAGGGAAGACCCCACTGAGGACTGGGCTTACCCACGCACAGGCCAGGACGTCCACACCCCACGGGGACGGTCAGTCTTCTTGGTGGCTCCAGGCTTGCCCGAGGCAGTACACTGAGTCCCCAGGCACTGGCCTGGAATGGTGCCCGCCTGCCATGGGAGCTCTGGACTGCCCATCCACTGCCCCACCTCATGTGGCAGGGCCCTCAGGAAGCCTTTACACGCACCGACCCCAGCTCAGTGTCCTCGGGCACCCATCTCTGCCCTGGGCTGCGGATAGCAAAAATATAACCCCGACCCAAATACTCCCAAGGGCAGCCCAGTCGCTGGGCAGGGGACACCCACAGGATCCCTGGGGCTCTCAATTGCCAGGGCTCCCAGAATGCTGTGGTCCTTGGGACAGGCGTTAAGGCCCAGGCCGGCGACTCAGGCCTCAGCCCAGTACACGGAACACCCAGGGCCTGCAGACTGTTCCAGAGCGCTCTGGCGCTTGGCGCTCCGCCAGCTGATTGGAAAGCCAGGGACCACTTGTCTGCCTAGAGGGAACCCTTCGGCACCAATCAAAGCCCAGTGACAGGCGAGAGCTGGGAGCTGCGGTTTTCAGGGGCTGTCTGCGGGCTGTGAAGCGAGCAGGCTGAAGGCTGCTGGCGTGGCCCCCTCTTCCTGACCAGCCTGAAGCGTGCAGGCCTGCAGGCACCGGCCTTGGAATAGCCACTGGGGCCACAATGACATGCCGGGACCTGGCAGGGTGTGTGTCAGGGCCAAAGCATGTGACCCACACGCTAGAGGCAGGCCCGACCCACACAGCGCAGTGAACGTGGATATGCTTCACACCCGCCACCCATGGGGTCTCACAAGCCCAGGGCCCTGTGTGCCGCCACCCTCCTCCCTGCTTCAGCTGGCCCTGTGACCCGGGACTCAGCCTCGGCGGCTGGCTCCATGAGGGAAGACTGACGTTGTCCCGGGAAGAGCCCCAGTGGCTCAGCTGGGACACCCTGCCCCGGGAGGACTCACCGAACATGTCTATGGTCCAGAAGATGTGGCATTCCTCCCGGTGGAGGCCCCAGGTGCAGGCACAGACCTGGAGCTGAGTCATAGCCGCGTGCTCGGCCGCAGGACACGGCCAGCGTGGTCCCACAGTGGCTGCACATGGCACAGGGAACTGCCCCAGGCGGGGCAGCTCGAGTTTCGGCCCGCTGGGGTAGGAAGGAAAACCACAGCAGGGTCACCAATGCGGCAGGTGATGGACGACCCCGCCCCCTGCTGCTGGCCAAGGGAAGTCAGTGCATGTGTGGCTGTGGGCACAATGGGCCCCAAGGGGGTTTTCGCACCCTGCCAGAGGCCAGCTCTGCAGGGGATGCTGGAGAGAGCCGCAGACTGAGCCGCAGGCACAGAAGGCTGGGCCGGGCCCGGGCAGACAATGGACTCGGACCCCAGAGCTCTGACGCCACCCAAAGCAATCCAGGACCCACACGGGAGCTCTGCGGCCCGCATCGACTGCCCAGGCCTCACGCCAACCAATGCACCTGCCTTATCCAGGTGGGACCGCCCTCTGGGCCTCGGACAGAACCCCTCGCCCACCACAGTCTGCTTCCTCAGCCTCTGCGGAGTGGCCCAGGATTCCCATAGCATGCGAACCCGTGGCGCCCACAGAAGGCTGAGTGATGTGGATGGCTTGTGAGACTGTGGGCCAGGCTCCGGTCAGCCTCCGCGGGGAAAGCAGGACAGCCACCCGGACTGTAAGAAGTCCAACGGGGCCACGGGGTCTGAACGGGTCCCGGGATGGCCTCCACAGGAGTGGGGGCAGGCCACAGCAACCTCTGTGTCACCCGGACTGTAGGAAGTCCAACGGGGCCACGGGGTCTGAACGGGTCCCGGGACGGCCTCCACAGGAGTGGGGGCAGGCCACAGCAACCTCTGTGTCACTCGCACGCTGGGAGGCCATGCTGCCACCGGGTCCATAGAGACATGGGTCCGAGTGGGGCAGTGTGTGTGCTGGCACCACGCGACTCATCCCTGGGCCTCCCGGGATAGCGGGAAGTCTGCTAGGTTCCCAGCCCCGGGAGGCGTTCACGGGGTCAGGAGACCTACCTGGGCAGGGCAGGACCTAGGGAAGGCTGCTCCCGATCCAGAGCCATAGGGCCGACTGCAAATCCAATGAGACAGGGAAGGCCCCACTGAGGACTGGGCTTACTCACGCACAGGCCAGGACATCCACACACCCCCGGGACGGTCGGTCGTCTTGGTGGCACCAGGCTTGCCCGGAGGCAGTACACTGAGTCCCCAGGCACTGGGCTGGACTGGCACCCGCCTGCCATGGGAGCTCTGGACCGCCCATCCACTGCCCCACCTCATGTGGCAGGGCCCTCAGGAAGCCTTCCCACACACCCGACCCCAGCTCAGTGTCGTGAGGCGCCCATCTCTACCACCAGGCTGTGTGTCGACAGCAGAAATCGAACCCCAACTCATAGACTTCCAATGGCAGCGTAGGCGGGACAGTGGACTCTCCCTGTCCACCCTGTCAGTGGCTGGGTGGGGGACACCCACAGGATCCCTGAGGCTCTCAATTGCCAGGGCTCCCCAGAATGCTGTGGTCCTTGGGACAGGCGTTAAGGTCCAGGCCGGCGACTCAGGCCTCAGCCCAGCACACGGAACACCCAGGGCACGCAGAGTGTTCCAGAGCGCTCTGGCGCTCGGCGCTCCGCCAGCTGATTGGAAAGCCAGGGACCACTTGTCTGCCTAGAGGGAACCCTTCGGCACCACTCAAAGCCCAGGGACAGGCGAGAGCTGGGAGCTGCGGCTTTCAGGGGCTGTCTGCGGGTTGTGAAGCGAGCAGGCTGAAGGCTGCTGGCGTGGCCCCCTCTTCCTAGCCAGCCTGAAGTGTGCAGGCCTGCAGGCACCGGCCCTGGAATAGCCACTGGGGCCAAAACGACGTGCCAGGACCTGGCAGTGTGTGTGTCAGAGCCAAAGCATGTGACCCACACTCTAGAGGCAGGCCCGACCCGGAGACCCGGACACCGCAGTGAACGTGGATATGCTTCACACCCGTCACCCATGGGATCTCACAAGCCCAGGGCTCTGTGTGCCGCCCCCCTCCACCTCCCCACTTCAGCTGGCCCTGTGACCCGGGACTCAGCCTCGGGGGCTGGCTCCGCGAAAGAATACGGGCGCTGTCCCGGGAAGGGCCCCAGTGGCTCAGCGAGGACACCCTGCCCGGGGAGGACTCACCGAACATGTCTATGGTCCAGAAGATGTGGCATTCCTCCCGCTGGAGGCCCCAGGTGCCGGCACAGACCTGGAGCTCAGTCACGGCCGCGTGCTCGGCCACAGGACACGGCCAGCGTGGTCCCACAGTGGCTGCACGTGGCACAGGGAACTGCCCCAGCCGGGGCAGCTCGAGTTCGGGCCCGCTGGGGTAGGAAGGAAAACCACAGCAGGGTCACCAATGCGGCAGGTGGATGGACGACCCCCGCCCCCTGCCTGCCAGCCAAGGGAAGTCAGTGCATGTGTGGCTGAGGGCACAACGGGCCCCAGAAGCGGTCCTCGCCTCCAGCCAAAGGCCAGCTCTGCAGGGGTTGCTGGAGAGAGCTGCGGACTGAGCCGCAGGCACAGAAGGCTGGGCCGGGCCCGGGCAGACAATGGACTCGGACCCCAGAGCTCTGACGCCACCCAAAGCAATCCAGGACCCACACGGGAGCTCTGTGGCCCGCATCGACTGCCCAGGCCTCACGCCCACCAATGCACCTGCCTTATCCAGGTGGGACGGCCCTCTGGGCCTCCGTCAGAACCCCTCGCCCACCACAGTCTGCTTCCTCAGCCTCTGCGGAGTGGCCCAGGATTCCCCTAGCATGTGTCCCAGTGCCGCCCATGGAAGGCTAAGTGATGTGGATGGGTCGTGAGACCGCGCGCCAGGCTCCGGTCAGCCTCCGCGTAGAAAGCAGGACAGCCACCCAGACTGCAGGAAGTCCAACGGGGCCACAGGGTCTGAACGGGTCCCGGGACGGCCTCCACAGGAGTGGGGGCAGGCCACAGCAACCTCTGTGTCACCCGGACTGTAGGAAGTCCAACGGGGCCACGGGGTCTGAACGGGTCCCGGGACGGCCTCCACAGGAGTGGGGGCAGGCCACAGCAACCTCTGTGTCACTCGCACGCTGGGAGGCCATGCTGCCACCGGGTCCATAGAGACATGGGTCCGAGTGGGGCAGTGGGTGTGCTGGCACCACGCGACCCATCCCTGGGCCTCCCGGGATAGCGGGAAGTCTGCTAGGTTCCCAGCCCCGGGAGGCGTTCACGGGGTCAGGAGACCTACCTGGGCAGGGCAGGACCTAGGGAAGGCTGCTCCCGATCCAGAGCCGTCAGGCCGACTGCAAATCCAATGAGACAGGGAAGTCCCCACTGAGGACTGGGCTTACTCACGCACAGGCCAGGACATCCACACACCCCCGGGACGGTCGGTCGTCTTGGTGGCACCAGTATTGCCCGGAGGCAGTACACTGAGTCCCCAGGCACTGGGCTGGACTGGCACCCGCCTGCCATGTGAGCTCTGGACCGCCCATCCACTGCCCCACCTCATGTGGCAGGGCCCTCAGGAAGCCTTCCCACGCACCCGACCCCAGCTCAGTGTCATGGGGCGCCCATCTCTACCCCCAGGCTGTGTGTCGACAGCAGAAATCGAACCCCAACTCATAAACTTCCAATGGCAGCGTAGGCGGGACAGTGGACTCTCCCTGTCCACCCTGTCAGTGGCTGGGTGGGGGACGCCCACAGGATCCCTGAGGCTCTCAATTGCCAGGGCTCCCATGAATGCTGTGGTCCTTGGGACAGGCGTTAAGGTCCAGGCCGGCGACTCAGGCCTCAGCCCAGCACACGGAACACCCAGGGCACGCAGAGTGTTCCAGAGTGCTCTGGCGCTCGGCGCTCCGCCAGCTGATTGGAAAGCCAGGGACCACTTGTCTGCCTAGAGGGAACCTTTCGGCACCACTCAAAGCCCAGGGACAGGTGAGAGCTGGGAGCTGCGGCTTTCAGGGGCTGTCTGCGGGTTGTGAAGCGAGCAGGCTGAAGGCTGCTGGCGTGGCCCCCTCTTCCTAACCAGCCTGAAGCGTGCAGGCCTGCAGGCACCGGCCCTGGAATAGCCACTGGGGCCGCAACGACATGCCGGGACCTGGCAGGGTGTGTGTCAGGGCCAAAGCATGTGACCCACACTCTAGAGGCAGGCCCGACCCGGAGACCCGGACACTGCCGTGAACGTGGATATGCTTCACACCCGCCACGCCTGGGGTCTCACAAGCCCAGGGCCCCGTGTGCCGCCCCCCTCCACCTCCCCACTTCAGCTGGCCCTGTGACCCGGGACTCAGCCTCGGCGGCTGGCTCCACGAAAGAAGACAGGCGCTGTCCCGGGAAGAGCCCCAGTGGCTCAGCAAGGACACCCTGCCCCGGGAGGACTCACCGAACATGTCTATGGTCCAGAAGATGTGGCATTCCTCCCGCTGGAGGCCCCAGGTGCCGGCACAGACCTGGAGCTGAGTCACGGCCGCGTGCCCGGCCACAGGACATGGCCAGCGTGGTCCCACAGTGGCTGCACGTGGCACAGGGAACTGCCCCAGCCGGGGCAGCTCGAGTTCGGGCCCGCTGGGGTAGGAAGGAAAACCACAGCAGGGTCACCAATATGGCAGGTGGATGGACGACCCCCGCCCCCTGCCTGCCGGCCAAGGGATGCCAGTGCATGCGTGTCTGTGGGCACAACGGGCCCCAGAGGCGGTCCTCGCCCCCTGCAAAGGCCAGCTCTGCAGGGGTTGCTGGAGAGAACCGTGGACTGAGGCGCAGGCAAAGACGGGCCGGGCCCGGGCAGAAAATGGACTCCGACCCCAGAGCACCGACCCCGCCCAAAGCAATCTAGGACCCACACGGGAGCTCTGCGGCCTGCATCAACTGCCCACGCCTCATGCCCACCAATGCACCTGCCTTGTCAAGGTGGGACAGCCCTCTGGGCCACCGTCAGGACCCCTCCCCACCACAGTCTGAGCCCCCGGACTCTGCGGATTGGCCCAGGATTCCCCTAGCATCCGTGCCCATACCGCCCACGGAAGGCCCAGTGATGTGGGTGGGTCGTGAGATTGCGGGCCAGACTCCGGTCAGCCTCCACGTGGAAAGCAGGACAGCCACCCGGACTGCAGGAAGTCCTACGGGGCCACAGGGTCTGAACAGGTCCCGGGACGGCCTCCACAGGAGTGGGGGCAGGCCACAGCAACCTCTGGGTCACTCGCATGCTTGGAGGCCATTCTGCCACTGGGCCCATAGAGACACAAGTCCGAGTGGAGCAGTGGGTGTGCTGGAACCATGCGACCCATCCCTGGGCCTCCCGGGATAGCGGGGAAGTCTGCAAAGATCCTAGCCCCAGGGGGCGTTCGCAGGGTCGGGAGACCTACCTGGGCAGGGCAGGACCTAGGGAAGGCTGCTCCCGATCCAGAGCCATAGGGCCGACTGCAAATCCAATGAGACAGGGAAGACCCCACTGAGGACTGGGCTTACCCACGCACTGGCCAGGACGTCCAAACCCCACGGGGACGGTCGGTCTTCTTGGTGGCTCCAGGCTTGCCCGAGGCAGTACACTAATCCCCAGGCACGGGCCTGGAATGGTGCCCGCCTGCCATGGGAGCTCTGGACCGCCCATCCACTGCCCCACCTCATGTGGCAGGGCCCTCAGGAAGCCTTTATACGCACCGACCCCAGCTCAGTGTCCTGGGGCACCCATCTCTGCCCTGGGCTGCGGATAGCAAAAATATAACCCCGACCCAAATACTCCCAAGGGCAGCCCATCACTGGGCAGGGGACACCCACAGATCCCTGGGGCTCTCAATTGCCAGGGCTCCCCAGAATGCTGTGGTCCTTGGGACAGGCGTTAAGGTCCAGGCCGGCGACTCAGGCCTCAGCCCAGCACACGGAACACCCAGGGCACGCAGAGTGTTCCAGAGCGCTCTGGCGCTCGGCGCTCCGCCAGCTGATTGGAAAGCCAGGGACCACTTGTCTGCCTAGAGGGAACCCTTCGGTACCACTCAAAGCCCAGGGACAGGTGAGAGCTGGGAACTGTGGCTTTCAGGGGCTGTCTGCGGGTTGTGAGGCGAGCAGGCTGAAGGCTGCTGGCGTGGCCCCCTCTTCCTAACCAGCCTGAAGCGTGCAGGCCTGCAGGCTCCGGCCCTGGAATAGCCACTGGGGCCGCAACGACATGCCGGGACCTGGCAGGGTGTGTGTCAGGGCCAAAGCATGTGACCCACACTCTAGAGGCAGGCCCGACCCGGAGACCCGGACACTGCAGTGAACGTGGATATGCTTCACACCCGCCACGCCTGGGGTCTCACAAGCCCAGGGCCCCGTGTGCCGCCCCCCTCCACCTCCCCACTTCAGCTGGCCCTGTGACCCGGGACTCAGCCTCGGGGGCTGGCTCCGTGAAAGAAGACGGGCGCTGTCCCGGGAAGAGCCCCAGTGGCTCAGCAAGGACACCCTGCCCCGGGAGGACTCACCGAACATGTCTATGGTCCAGAAGATGTGGCATTCCTCCCGGTGGAGGCCCCAGGTGCCGGCACAGACCTGGAGCTCAGTCACGGCCGCGTGCACGGCCACAGGACACGGCCAGCGTGGTCCCACAGTGGCTGCACGTGGCACAGGGAACTGCCCCAGCCGGGGCAGCTCGAGTTCGGGCCCGCTGGGGTAGGAAGGAAAACCACAGCAGGGTCACCAATGCGGCAGGTGGATGGACGAACCCCACCCCCTGCCTGCCGGCCAAGGGAAGTCAGTGCATGTGTGGCTGAGGGCACAACGGGCCCCAGAGGCGGTCCTCGCCCCCAGCCAAAGGCCAGCTCTGCAGGGGTTGCTGGAGAGAGCTGCGGACTGAGCCGCAGGCACAGAAGGCTGGGCCGGGCCCGGGCAGACAACGGACTCGGACCCCAGAGCTCTGACGCCACCCAAAGCAATCCAGGACCCACACGGGAGCTCTGCGGCCCGCATCGACTGCCCAGGCCTCACGCCCACCAATGCACCTGCCTTATCCAGGTGGGACGGCCCTCTGGGCCTCCGTCAGAACCCCTCGCCCACCACAGTCTGCTTCCTCAGCCTCTGCGGAGTGGCCCAGGATTCCCCTAGCATGTGTCCCAGTGCCGCCCATGGAAGGCTAAGTGATTTGGATGGGTCGTGAGACCGCGCGCCAGGCTCCGGTCAGCCTCCGCGTGGAAAGCAGGACAGCCACCCAGACTGCAGGAAGTCCAACGGGGCCACAGGGTCTGAACGGGTCCCGGGACGGCCTCCACAGGAGTGGGGGCAGGCCACAGCAACCTCTGTGTCACCCGGACTGTAGGAAGTCCAACGGGGCCACGGGGTCTGAACGGGTCCCGGGACGGCCTCCACAGGAGTGGGGGCAGGCCACAGCAACCTCTGTGTCACTCGCACGCTGGGAGGCCATGCTGCCACCGGGTCCATAGAGACATGGGTCCGAGTGGGGCAGTGGGTGTGCTGGCACCACGCGACCCATCCCTGGGCCTCCCGGGATAGCGGGAAGTCTGCTAGGTTCCCAGCCCCGGGAGGCGTTCACGGGGTCAGGAGACCTACCTGGGCAGGGCAGGACCTAGGGAAGGCTGCTCCCGATCCAGAGCCGTCAGGCCGACTGCAAATCCAATGAGACAGGGAAGGCCCCACTGAGGACTGGGCTTACTCACGCACAGGCCAGGACATCCACACACCCCCGGGACGGTCGGTCGTCTTGGTGGCACCAGTATTGCCCGGAGGCAGTACACTGAGTCCCCAGGCACTGGGCTGGACTGGCACCCGCCTGCCATGTGAGCTCTGGACCGCCCATCCACTGCCCCACCTCATGTGGCAGGGCCCTCAGGAAGCCTTCCCACGCACACGACCCCACCTCAGTGTCCTGGGGCGCCCATCTCTACCCCCAGGCTGTGTGTCGACAGCAGAAATCGAACCCCAACTCATAAACTTCCAATGGCAGCGTAGGCGGGACAGTGGACTCTCCCTGTCCACCCTGTCAGTGGCTGGGTGGGGGACGCCCACAGGATCCCTGAGGCTCTCAATTGCCAGGGCTCCCCAGAATGCTGTGGTCCTTGGGACAGGCGTTAAGGTCCAGGCCGGCGACTCAGGCCTCAGCCCAGCACACGGAACACCCAGGGCACGCAGAGTGTTCCAGAGTGCTCTGGCGCTCGGCGCTCCGCCAGCTGATTGGAAAGCCAGGGACCACTTGTCTGCCTAGAGGGAACCTTTCGGCACCACTCAAAGCCCAGGGACAGGTGAGAGCTGGGAGCTGCGGCTTTCAGGGGCTGTCTGCGGGTTGTGAAGCGAGCAGGCTGAAGGCTGCTGGCGTGGCCCCCTCTTCCTAACCAGCCTGAAGCGTGCAGGCCTGCAGGCACCGGCCCTGGAATAGCCACTGGGGCCGCAACGACATGCCGGGACCTGGCAGGGTGTGTGTCAGGGCCAAAGCATGTGACCCACACTCTAGAGGCAGGCCCGACCCGGAGACCCGGACACTGCCGTGAACGTGGATATGCTTCACACCCGCCACGCCTGGGGTCTCACAAGCCCAGGGCCCCGTGTGCCGCCCCCCTCCACCTCCCCACTTCAGCTGGCCCTGTGACCCGGGACTCAGCCTCGGCGGCTGGCTCCACGAAAGAAGACAGGCGTTGTCCCGGGAAGAGCCCCAGTGGCTCAGCAAGGACACCCTGCCCCGGGAGGACTCACCGAACATGTCTATGGTCCAGAAGATGTGGCATTCCTCCCGCTGGAGGCCCCAGGTGCTGGCACAGACCTGGAGCTGAGTCACGGCCGCGTGCCCGGCCACAGGACATGGCCAGCGTGGTCCCACAGTGGCTGCACGTGGCACAGGGAACTGCCCCAGCCGGGGCAGCTCGAGTTCGGGCCCGCTGGGGTAGGAAGGAAAACCACAGCAGGGTCACCAATATGGCAGGTGGATGGACGACCCCCGCCCCCTGCCTGCCGGCCAAGGGATGCCAGTGCATGCGTGTCTGTGGGCACAACGGGCCCCAGAGGCGGTCCTCGCCCCCTGCCAAAGGCCAGCTCTGCAGGGGTTGCTGGAGAGAACCGTGGACTGAGGCGCAGGCAAAGACGGGCCGGGCCCGGGCAGAAAATGGACTCAACCCCAGAGCACCGACCCCGCCCAAAGCAATCCAGGACCCACACGGGAGCTCTGCGGCCTGCATCAACTGCCCACGCCTCATGCCCACCAATGCACCTGCCTTGTCAAGGTGGGACAGCCCTCTGGGCCACCGTCAGGACCCCTCCCCACCACAGTCTGAGCCCCCGGACTCTGCGGATTGGCCCAGGATTCCCCTAGCATCCGTGCCCATACCGCCCACGGAAGGCCCAGCGATGTGGGTGGGTCGTGAGATTGCGGGCCAGACTCCGGTCAGCCTCCACGTGGAAAGCAGGACAGCCACCCGGACTGCAGGAAGTCCTACGGGGACACAGGGTCTGAACAGGTCCCGGGACGGCCTCCACAGGAGTGGGGGCAGGCCACAGCAACCTCTGGGTCACTCGCATGCTTGGAGGCCATTCTGCCAC
Source organism: Lepus europaeus (assembly GCF_033115175.1). Classification (NCBI taxonomy): domain Eukaryota; kingdom Metazoa; phylum Chordata; class Mammalia; order Lagomorpha; family Leporidae; genus Lepus; species Lepus europaeus. The sequence goes on from NC_084837.1 coordinate 103,107,311, forward strand.
TGGGCCCATAGAGACACAAGTCCGAGTGGAGCAGTGGGTGTGCTGGAACCATGCGACCCATCCCTGGGCCTCCCGGGATAGCGGGGAAGTCTGCAAAGATCCTAGCCCCAGGGGGCGTTCGCAGGGTCGGGAGACCTACCTGGGCAGGGCAGGACCTAGGGAAGGCTGCTCCCGATCCAGAGCCATAGGGCCGACTGCAAATCCAATGAGACAGGGAAGACCCCACTGAGGACTGGGCTTACCCACGCACAGGCCAGGACGTCCAAACCCCACAGGGACGGTCGGTCTTCTTGGTGGCTCCAGGCTTGCCCGAGGCAGTACACTAATCCCCAGGCACGGGCCTGGAATGGTGCCCGCCTGCCATGGGAGCTCTGGACCGCCCATCCACTGCCCCACCTCATGTGGCAGGGCCCTCAGGAAGCCTTTATACGCACCGACCCCAGCTCAGTGTCCTGGGGCACCCATCTCTGCCCTGGGCTGCGGATAGCAAAAATATAACCCCGACCCAAATACTCCCAAGGGCAGCCCAGTCACTGGGCAGGGGACACCCACAGATCCCTGGGGCTCTCAATTGCCAGGGCTCCCATGAATGCTGTGGTCCTTGGGACAGGCGTTAAGGTCCAGGCCGGCGACTCAGGCCTCAGCCCAGCACACGGAACACCCAGGGCACGCAGAGTGTTCCAGAGCGCTCTGGCGCTCGGCGCTCCGCCAGCTGATTGGAAAGCCAGGGACCACTTGTCTGCCTAGAGGGAACCCTTCGGCACCACTCAAAGCCCAGGGACAGGTGAGAGCTGGGAGCTGCGGCTTTCAGGGGCTGTCTGCGGGTTGTGAAGCGAGCAGGCTGAAGGCTGCTGGCGTGGCCCCCTCTTCCTAACCAGCCTGAAGCGTGCAGGCCTGCAGGCACCGGCCCTGGAATAGCCACTGGGGCCGCAACGACATGCCGGGACCTGGCAGGGTGTGTGTCAGGGCCAAAGCATGTGACCCACACTCTAGAGGCAGGCCCGACCCGGAGACCCGGACACTGCAGTGAACGTGGATATGCTTCACACCCGCCACGCCTGGGGTCTCACAAGCCCAGGGCCCCGTGTGCCGCCCCCCTCCACCTCCCCACTTCAGCTGGCCCTGTGACCCGGGACTCAGCCTCGGGGGCTGGCTCCGTGAAAGAAGACGGGCGCTGTCCCGGGAAGAGCCCCAGTGGCTCAGCAAGGACACCCTGCCCCGGGAGGACTCACCGAACATGTCTATGGTCCAGAAGATGTGGCATTCCTCCCGCTGGAGGCCCCAGGTGCCGGCACAGACCTGGAGCTCAGTCACGGCCGCGTGCCCGGCCACAGGACACGGCCAGCGTGGTCCCACAGTGGCTGCACGTGGCACAGGGAACTGCCCCAGCCGGGGCAGCTCGAGTTCGGGCCCGCTGGGGTAGGAAGGAAAACCACAGCAGGGTCACCAATGCGGCAGGTGGATGGACGACCCCCGCCCCCTGCCTGCCGGCCAAGGGAAGTCAGTGCATGCGTGGCTGAGGGCACAACGGGCCCCAGAGGCGGTCCTCGCCCCCAGCCAAAGGCCAGCTCTGCAGGGGTTGCTGGAGAGAGCTGCGGACTGAGCCGCAGGCACAGAAGGCTGGGCCGGGCCCGGGCAGACAATGGACTCGGACCCCAGAGCTCTGACGCCACCCAAAGCAATCCAGGACCCACACGGGAGCTCTGCGGCCCGCATCGACTGCCCAGGCCTCACGCCCACCAATGCACCTGCCTTATCCAGGTGGGACGGCCCTCTGGGCCTCCGTCAGAACCCCTCGCCCACCACAGTCTGCTTCCTCAGCCTCTGCGGAGTGGCCCAGGATTCCCCTAGCATGTGTCCCAGTGCCGCCCATGGAAGGCTAAGTGATGTGGATGGGTCGTGAGACCGCGCGCCAGGCTCCGGTCAGCCTCCGCGTGGAAAGCAGGACAGCCACCCAGACTGCAGGAAGTCCAACGGGGCCACAGGGTCTGAACGGGTCCCGGGACGGCCTCCACAGGAGTGGGGGCAGGCCACAGCAACCTCTGTGTCACCCGGACTGTAGGAAGTCCAACGGGGCCACGGGGTCTGAACGGGTCCCGGGACGGCCTCCACAGGAGTGGGGGCAGGCCACAGCAACCTCTGTGTCACTCGCACGCTGGGAGGCCATGCTGCCACCGGGTCCATAGAGACATGGGTCCGAGTGGGGCAGTGGGTGTGCTGGCACCACGCGACCCATCCCTGGGCCTCCCGGGATAGCGGGAAGTCTGCTAGGTTCCCAGCCCCGGGAGGCGTTCACGGGGTCAGGAGACCTACCTGGGCAGGGCAGGACCTAGGGAAGGCTGCTCCCGATCCAGAGCCGTCAGGCCGACTGCAAATCCAATGAGACAGGGAAGGCCCCACTGAGGACTGGGCTTTCTCACGCACAGGCCAGGACATCCACACACCCCCGGGACGGTCGGTCGTCTTGGTGGCACCAGGCTTGCCCGGAGGCAGTACACTGAGTCCCCAGGCACTGGGCTGGACTGGCACCCGCCTGCCATGTGAGCTCTGGACCGCCCATCCACTGCCCCACCTCATGTGGCAGGGCCCTCAGGAAGCCTTCCCACGCACACGACCCCACCTCAGTGTCCTGGGGCGCCCATCTCTACCCCCAGGCTGTGTGTCGACAGCAGAAATCGAACCCCAACTCATAAACTTCCAATGGCAGCGTAGGCGGGACAGTGGACTCTCCCTGTCCACCCTGTCAGTGGCTGGGTGGGGGACACCCACAGGATCCCTGAGGCTCTCAATTGCCAGGGCTCCCCAGAATGCTGTGGTCCTTGTGACAGGCGTTAAGGTCCAGGCCGGCGACTCAGGCCTCAGCCCAGCACACGGAACACCCAGGGCCCGCAGAGTGTTCCAGAGCGCTCTGGCGCTCGGCGCTCCGCCAGCTGATCGGAAAGCCAGGGACCACTTGTCTGCCTAGAGGGAACCTTTCGGCACCACTCAAAGCCCAGGGACAGGTGAGAGCTGGGAGCTGTGGCTTTCAGGGGCTGTCTGCGGGCTGTGAAGCGAGCAGGCTGAAGGCTGCTGGCGTGGCCCCCTCTTCCTAACCAGCCTGAAGCGTGCAGGCCTGCAGGCACCGGCCCTGGAATAGCCACTGGGGCCGCAACGACATGCCGGGACCTGGCAGGGTGTGTGTCAGGGCCAAAGCATGTGACCCACACTCTAGAGGCAGGCCCGACCCGGAGACCCGGACACCGCAGTGAACGTGGATATGCTTCACACCCGCCACGCCTGGGGTCTCACAAGCCCAGGGCCCCGTGTGCCGCCCCCCTCCACCTCCCCACTTCAGCTGGCCCTGTGACCCGGGACTCAGCCTCGGCGGCTGGCTCCGCGAAAGAAGACGGGCGCTGTCCCGGGAAGAGCCCCAGTGGCTCAGCAAGGACACCCTGCCCCGGGAGGACTCACCGAACATGTCTATGGTCCAGAAGATGTGGCATTCCTCCCGCTGGAGGCCCCAGGTGCCGGCACAGACCTGGAGCTCAGTCACGGCCGCGTGCCCGGCCACAGGACACGGCCAGCGTGGTCCCACAGTGGCTGCACGTGGCACAGGGAACTGCCCCAGCCGGGGCAGCTCGAGTTCGGGCCCGCTGGGGTAGGAAGGAAAACCACAGCAGGGTCACCAATGCGGCAGGTGGATGGACGACCCCCGCCCCCTGCCTGCCGGCCAAGGGAAGTCAGTGCATGCGTGGCTGAGGGCACAACGGGCCCCAGAGGCGGTCCTCGCCCCCAGCCAAAGGCCAGCTCTGCAGGGGTTGCTGGAGAGAGCTGCGGACTGAGCCGCAGGCACAGAAGGCTGGGCCGGGCCCGGGCAGACAATGGACTCGGACCCCAGAGCTCTGACGCCACCCAAAGCAATCCAGGACCCACACGGGAGCTCTGCGGCCCGCATCGACTGCCCAGGCCTCACGCCCACCAATGCACCTGCCTTATCCAGGTGGGATGTCCCTCTGGGCCTCCGTCAGAACCCCTCGCCCACCACAGTCTGCTTCCTCAGCCTCTGCGGAGTGGCCCAGGATTCCCCTAGCATGTGTCCCAGTGCCGCCCATGGAAGGCTAAGTGATGTGGATGGGTCGTGAGACCACGCGCCAGGCTCCGGTCAGCCTCCGCGTGGAAAGCAGGACAGCCACCCGGACTGCAAGAAGTCCTACGAGGACACAGGGTCTGAACAGGTCCCGGGACGGCCTCCATAGGAGTGGGGGCAGGCCACAGCAACCTCTGTGTCACTCGCACGCTGGGAGGCCATGCTGCCACAAGGCCCATAGAGACATGGGTCTGAGTGGGGCAGTGGGTGTGCTGGCACCACGCGGCCCATCCCTGGGCCTCCCAGGATAATGGGGAATCTGCCGGGATCCCAGGCCCGGGGGGCGTGCATGGGGTAGGGAGACCTACCTGGGCAGGGCAGGACCTAGGGAAGGCTGCTCCCGATCCAGAGCCATAGGGCCGACTGCAAATCCAATGAGACAGGGAAGGCCCCACTGAGGAATGTGCTTTCTCACGCACAGGCCAGGACGTCCACACACACCCCACCTCCCTCGGGACGGTCGGTCGTCTTGGTGGCACCAGGCTTGCCCGGAGGCAGTACACTGAGTCCCCAGGCACTGGGCTGGACTGGCACCCGCCTGCCATGGGAGCTCTGGACCGCCCATCCACTGCCCCACCTCATGTGGCAGGGCCCTCAGGAAGCCTTCCCACGCACACGACCCCACCTCAGTGTCCTGGGGCGCCCATCTCTGCCTGGGGCTACGTGTCGACAGCAGAATTCTAACCCCGACCCACACACTTCCAACGTCAGCGTAGGTGGGACAGTGGACTCTCCCTGCCCACCCTGCCAGTGGCTGGGCGGGGGACACCCACAGGATCCCTGGGGCTCTCAATTGCCAGGGCTCCCGAGAATGCTGTGGTCCTTGGGACAGGCGTTAAGGCCCAGGCCGGCGACTCAGGCCTCAGCCCGGCACATGGAACACCCAGGGCACGCAGAGTGTTCCAGAGCGCTCTGGCGCTCGGCGCTCCGCCAGCTGATCGGAAAGCCAGGGACCACTTGTCTGCCTAGAGGGAACCCTTCGGCACCACTCAAAGCCCAGGGACAGGCGAGAGCTGGGAGCTGCGGCTTTCAGGGGCTGTCTGCGGGTTGTGAAGCGAGCAGGCTGAAGGCTGCTGGCGTGGCCCCCTCTTCCGAGCCAGCCTGAAGTGTGCAGGCCTGCAGGCACCGGCCCTGGAATAGCCACTGGGGCCGCAACGACATGCCGGGACCTGGCAGGGTGTGTGTCAGGGCCAAAGCATGTGACCCACACTCTAGAGGCAGGCCCGACCCGGAGACCCGGACACTGCAGTGAACGTGGATATGCTTCAGACCCGTCACCCATGGGGTCTCACAAGCCCAGGGCTCTGTGTGCCGCCCCTCTCCACCTCCCCACTTCTGCTGGCCCTGTGACCCGGGACTCAGCCTCGGCGGCTGGCTCCACGAAAGAAGACGGGCGCTGTCCCGGGAAGGGCCCCAGTGGCTCAGCGAGGACACCCTGCCCGGGGAGGACTCACCGAACATGTCTATGGTCCAGAAGATGTGGCATTCCTCCCGCTGGAGGCCCCAGGTGCCGGCACAGACCTGGAGCTGAGTCACGGCCGCGTGCTCGGCCACAGGACACGGCCAGCGTGGTCCCACAGTGGCTGCACGTGGCACAGGGAACTGCCCCAGCCGGGGCAGCTCGAGTTCGGGCCCGCTGGGGTGGGAAGGAGAACCACAGCAGGGTCACCAACGTGGCAGGCGGACGGACGACACCCGCCCCCTGCCTGCCGGCCAAGGGAAGTCAGTGCATGCGTGTCTGTGGGCACAACGGGCCCCAGAGGCGGTCCTCGCCCCCTGCCAAAGGCCAGCTCTGCAGGGGTTGCTGGAGAGAACCGTGGACTGAGGCGCAGGCAAAGACGGGCCGGGCCCGGGCAGAAAATGGACTCCGACCCCAGAGCACCGACCCCGCCCAAAGCAATCCAGGACCCACACGGGAGCTCTGCGGCCTGCATCGACTGCCCACGCCTCACGCCCACCAATGCACCTGCCTTGTCAAGGTGGGACAGCCCTCCGGGCCACCGTCAGGACCCCTCCCCACCACAGTCTGAGCCCCCGGACTCTGCGGATTGGCCCAGGATTCCCCTAGCATCCGTGCCCATACCGCCCACGGAAGGCCCAGCGATGTGGGTGGGTCGTGAGATTGCGGGCCAGACTCCGGTCAGCCTCCACGTGGAAAGCAGGACAGCCACCCGGACTGCAGGAAGTCCTACGGGGACACAGGGTCTGAACAGGTCCCGGGACGGCCTCCACAGGAGTGGGGGCAGGCCACAGCAACCTCTGGGTCACTCGCATGCTTGGAGGCCATTCTGCCACTGGGCCCATAGAGACACAAGTCCGAGTGGAGCAGTGGGTGTGCTGGAACCATGCGACCCATCCCTGGGCCTCCCGGGATAGCGGGGAAGTCTGCAAGGATCCCAGCCCCAGGGGGCGTTCGCAGGGTCGGGAGACCTACCTGGGCAGGGCAGGACCTAGGGAAGGCTGCTCCCGATCCAGAGCCATAGGGCCGACTGCAAATCCAATGAGACAGGGAAGACCCCACTGAGGACTGGGCTTACCCACGCACAGGCCAGGACGTCCACACCCCACGGGGACGGTCGGTCTTCTTGGTGGCTCCAGGCTTGCCCGAGGCAGTACACTAATCCCCAGGCACGGGCCTGGAATGGTGCCCGCCTGCCATGGGAGCTCTGGACCGCCCATCCACTGCCCCATCTCATGTGGCAGGGCCCTCAGGAAGCCTTTATACGCACCGACCCCAGCTCAGTGTCCTGGGGCACCCATCTCTGCCCTGGGCTGCGGATAGCAAAAATATAACCCCGACCCAAATACTCCCAAGGGCAGCCCAGTCACTGGGCGGGGGACACCCACAGATCCCTGGGGCTCTCAATTGCCAGGGCTCCCATGAATGCTGTGGTCCTTGGGACAGGCGTTAAGGCCCCGGCCGGCGACTCAGGCCTCAGCCCAGCACACGGAACACCCAGGGCCCGCAGAGTGTTCCAGAGCGCTCTGGCGCTCGGTGCTCCACCAGCTGATTGGAAAGCCAGGGACCACTTGTCTGCCTAGAGGGAACCCTTCGGCACCACTCAAAGCCCAGGGACAGGTGAGAGCTGGGAGCTGTGGCTTTCAGGGGCTGTCTGCGGGTTGTGAAGCGAGCAGGCTGAAGGCTGCTGGCGTGGCCCCCTCTTCCTAACCAGCCTGAAGCGTGCAGGCCTGCAGGCACCGGCCCTGGAATAGCCACTGGGGCCGCAACGACATGCCGGGACCTGGCAGGGTGTGTGTCAGGGCCAAAGCATGTGACCCACACTCTAGAGGCAGGCCCGACCCGGAGACCCGGACACTGCAGTGAACGTGGATATGCTTCACACCCGCCACGCCTGGGGTCTCACAAGCCCAGGGCCCCGTGTGCCGCCCCCCTCCACCTCCCCACTTCAGCTGGCCCTGTGACCCGGGACTCAGCCTCGGCGGCTGGCTCCGCGAAAGAAGACGGGCGCTGTCCCGGGAAGAGCCCCAATGGCTCAGCAAGGACACCCTGCCCCGGGAGGACTCACCGAACATGTCTATGGTCCAGAAGATGTGGCATTCCTCCCGCTGGAGGCCCCAGGTGCCGGCACAGACCTGGAGCTGAGTCACGGCCGCGTGCCCGGCCACAGGACATGGCCAGTGTGGTCCCACAGTGGCTGCACGTGGCACAGGGAACTGCCCCAGCCGGGGCAGCTCGAGTTCGGGCCCGCTGGGGTAGGAAGGAAAACCACAGCAGGGTCACCAATGCGGCAGGTGGATGGAGGACCCCCGCCCCCTGCCTGCCGGTCAAGGGAAGTCAGTGCATGCGGGTTTGTGGGCACAACACGCCCCAGAGGTGGTCTTTGCCCCCCGCCAGAGGCCAGCTCTGCAGGGGTTGCTGGAGAGAGCTGCGGACTGAGCCGCAGGCACAGAAGGCTGGGCCGGGCCCGGGCAGACAATGGACTCGGACCCCAGAGCTCTGACACCGCCCAAAGCAATCCAGGACCCACGCGGGTGCTCTGTGGCCTGCATCGACTGCCCAGACCTCACGCCCACCAATGCACCTGCCTTGTCCAGGTGGGACGGCCCTCTGGGCCTCCGTCAGAACCTCTCCCCCACCACAGTCTGCTTCCTCAGCCTCTGTGGAATGGCCAAGAGTTCCCCTAACATGCGTCCCCTTGCTGCCCACGGAAGGCCGAGTGATGTTTGGGTCGTGAGACCACGCGCCAGGCTCCGGTCAGCCTCCGCGTGGAAAGCAGGACAGCCACCCGGACTGCAGGAAGTCCTACGGGGCCACGGGGTCTGAATGGGTCCTGGGACAACCTCCACAGGAGTGGGGGCAGGCTACAGCAACCTCTGTGTCACTCGCACGCTGGGAGGCCATGCTACAACGGGCCCATAGAGACATGGGTCCGAGTGGGGCAGTGGGTGTGCTGGCACCACGCAACCCATCCCTGGGCCTCCCGGGATAGCGGGAAGTCTGCTAGGTTCCCAGCCCCGGGAGGCGTTCACGGGGTCAGGAGACCTACCTGGGCAGGGCAGGACCTAGGGAAGGCTGCTCCCGATCCAGAGCCATAGGGCCGACTGCAAATCCAATGAGACAGGGAAGGCCCCACTGAGGAATGGGCTTACTCACGCACAGGCCAGGACATCCACACACCCCCGGGACGGTCGGTCGTCTTGGTGGCACCAGGCTTGCCCGGAGGCAGGGCACTGAGTCTCCAGGCACTGGCCTGAATGGTGCCCGCCTGCCATGGGAGCTCTGGACCGCCCATCCACTGCCCCACCTCATGTGGCTGGGCCCTCAGGAAGCCTTCCCACGCACATGACCCCACCTCAGTTTCGTGAGGCTCCCATCTCTACCCCCATTCTGCGTTTCGACAGCAGAAATCAAACCCCAACTCACACAGTTCCAATGGCAGCGTAGGTTGGACAGTGGACTCTCCCTGCCTACCCTGTCAGTGGCTGGGTGGGGGACACCCACAGGATCCCTGGGGCTCTCAATTGCCAGGGCTCCCCAGAATGCTGTTGTCGTTGGGACAGGCATTAAGGCCCAGGCTGGCGACTCAGGCCTCAGCCCAGCACATGGAACACCCAGGACACGCAGAGTGTTCCAGAGCGCTCTGGCGCTCGGCGCTCCGCCAGCTGATCGGAAAGCCAGGGACCACTTGTCTGCCTGGAAGGAACCCTTCGGCACCACTCAAAGCCCAGGGACAGGCGAGAGCTGGGAGCTGTGGCTTTCAGGGGCTGTCTGCGGGTTCTAAAGCGAGCGGGCTAAAGGATGCTGGCGTGGCCCCCTCTTCCTAACCAGCCTGAAGCGTGCAGGCCTGCAGGCTCCGGCCCTGGAATAGCCACTGGGGCCGCAACGACATGCCGGGACCTGGCAGGGTGTGTGTCAGGGCCAAAGCATGTGACCCACACTCTAGAGGCAGGCCCGACCCGGAGACCCGGACACTGCAGTGAACGTGGATATGCTTCACACCCGCCACGCCTGGGGTCTCACAAGCCCAGGGCCCCGTGTGCCGCCCCCCTCCACCTCCCCACTTCAGCTGGCCCTGTGACCCGGGACTCAGCCTCGGGGGCTGGCTCCGCATAGGAAGACGGGCGCTGTCCCGGGAAGAGCCCCAATGGCTCAGCGAGGACACCCTGCCTCGGGAGGACTCACCGAACATGTCTATGGTCCAGAAGATGTGGCATTCCTCCTGCTGGAGGCCCCAGGTGCCGGCACAGATCTGGAGGTGAGTCACGGCCGTGTGCCCGGCCACAGGACACGGCCAGCAGGGTCCCGTGATGGTTGTACGTGGCACAGGGAACTGCCCTAGCCGGGGCAGCTCGAGTCGGGGCCCGCTGGGGTAGGAAGGAGAACCACAGCAGGGTCACCAACGTGGCAGGTGGACGACCCCCGCCCCCTGCCTGCCGGCCAAGGAATATCAGTGCATGCGTGGCTGTGGGCACAACGGGCCCCAGAGGTGGTCTTTGCCCCCCGCCAGAGGCCAGCTCTGCAGGGGTTGCTGGAGAGAACCGTGGACTGAGCCGCAGTTACAGAAGGTTGGGCCGGGCCCGGGCAGACATTGGACTCGGACCCCAGAGCTCTGAAACCGCCCAAAGCAATCCAGGACCCACCCAGGAGCTCTGCGGCCCGCATCGACTGCCCAGGCCTCACGCCCACCAATGCACCTGCCTTGTCCAGGTGGGACGGCCCTCTGGGCCACCCTAGAACCCCCCCCACCACAGTCTGCTTCCTCAGCCTCTGCGGAGTGGCCCAGGATTCCCCTAGCATGTGTCCCCGTGCCGCCCACGGAAGGCTGAGTGATGTGGATGGGTCGTGAGACCGCGCGCCAGATTCCGGTCAGCCTCCACGTGGAAAGCAGGACAGCCACCCAGACTGCAGGAAGTCCTACGGGGCCACGGGGTCTGAACGGGTCCCGGGACGGCCTCCACAGGAGTATGGGCAGGCCACAGCATCCTCTGTGTCACGATTGGAGGCGATGCTGCCATGCTGCCACCGGGCCCATAGAGACATGGGTCCGAGTGGGGTAGTGGGGGTGCTGGCACCACGTGACCCATCCCTGGGCCTCCCGGGATAATGGGGAAGTCTGCCGGGATCCCAGCCCCGGGGGGCGTTCACGGGGTCAGGAGACCTACCTGGGCAGGGCAGGACCTAGGGAAGGCTGCTCCCGATCCAGAGCCATAGGGCCGACTGCAAATCCAAGGAGACAGGGAAGGCCGCACTGAGGACTGGGCTTACCCCCGCACAGGCCAGGATGTCTACATACCCCAGGGTGGTTGTCTTGGTGGCTCTGAAGCTTCCCTTGAGGCAGGCGCTTAGTCCAGACACTGGCTTGGCTTGCCTTCAGGGGAGCTCTTGGTCCCCCCATCACCCCCCACATATTAGGATCTGCTTTGCGGGGTATACCCCAGCTTAATGTCTTTTTCGCGCCCATCTGGGCTGCCAACAACACACTTCCAGCCCTTACCCACACAATTCTCATTGCAGGTTAGGTGGGATACTTGACTCTCCTTTCCTGTTCTGTCAGTCACTGATACCCACAGGACCCCTAGGTGTTTCCAATCGTAGGGCTTCCCAGAATGCTGTGGTCATTGGCAAAGTGTTAAGGCCTCGTATCGCCCTAGAGATATCTCTGCAGTATCACTCAAAGGTACTAGAACTTGTGAGTAGTGATATCTGCTGCTTTTTTTTTCTGCATATTTTTCATTAACTGGGTGTCAATTCATCTGAGCTCTGCTATTTTGTTGGGAAGTTTCAGCTTCACACTGGTATGTGTTGGGTTTTCTCATGGTATGTTAGGGATAATCAATTCAACTTGATTTCTAACTGCTGGACCACAGTCTTGACCTCAGTGACCACTGGTGTCTTTCACACCCTCTGCTTTTTGGGTTTATTTCATTTGGGCCCTGTGCTACTGTTCATCTTTTCCTACTCTCCTGTATCCTTCTGGAACTGGTGGCTGTTACAAAGTTTCAGCAGTTTGTGAAGAGATTGCTGCTGAAGGCTCTTAGTCTCATCCATCATTTTTAGCCAGACTGATTGTGCTGGCAAGCCTCTGGCTTGTCGGATACACTGCTGTGGGCATGAGGTGGTATTATCTCATGAGGTGTTTCTGGGAAACCACGTGACTCCAACTCTAGTTGCTGTACTATGCTTAGATCCCCAAATTTCTCGTGTGTTCATGCTGTGTAATCTGGTGTTTCCTACCACGAAGCCATGGGCCCTGCTCCAGCACACAGTGCTCTTGTTACTCAGCTAGGGCTGGTGGCTGCAAGACAGACCTGTGGCTCTGTACTGGGGAGAACCCTGGGGCTCAAAGCATCACCTTGCCCCAGAAGTACTCACTGCCAAGGCCGACTTCCCTGAAGAAGCATTCTTCTTGTTGGAGGTTCCAGACACCGGCACAGATCTCGTCGTAAGCCACCTCCACAATGTTGTCCATAGGACAGGGCCACAAGGGTCCCACTCTGGGTTTAGGCAGGACATTGAGAAGCTCCAGCTGGGCCAGCCTGAGACTTGGCCTGCTGGAGTGTGACGATAAGGCACATTTACAAACATGGGACATGAGTAGCACCAACTCATGCTTGCCCTCCAAAGCAGTAACAGTGCATCTGTGGCTAGAGGAAAAACGGGCCCCAGCAGGTGTCCCACTCCCTGGTTACAAGGTGACTTTGAGAGGACTGGTGGTGACAAGCTGGAGACTGAGTCACAGGGATAGAGACCCATGGGCAGGACATGTCCTCTGGCAAACGGTTGCCTGCCCTGCTAGAGAGCAAAGACCTCTGACACCCTGCATGGCTGCCTCCCCAGTGAAGAAAGCACCAGGAGCCTCACTGAAGCTGTGGGTCACCTCTGAGACACAGTCAGGCATCAACTCCCCAGATATCTTGATGATGACAGATACACCTGCTGAGGAGTTCTTGTACCCCAGCACTCTGGCTCTCTCACCCCCACTCCTCAGACTGCTCCATCTGCCTTCTGATGGCTGGCTTTGGGATCTCAATGGGTCACTTTTAGTGCCACCCACAGATGCCCTTACATGGACAGAACTTGAATCTAGTCCAGAGAGTGGCCCTCTCCTCTTGTAAGCCAGGGAAGCTGTGGTGACTTCAGGAATTCCACATAAAGGCCACTTGGTCTGAGTCAACCCTAAGGCTATTTCTCGGGCAGTGAGTGGAAGAGGCCAAGGGAACCTCTTTGGGCAACTCCATGACAAGATGCAATATTATCTTCTGAGACATGAGGACATGGTCCTGTGGGAGTGCCATGGCTCCCTCAGCCTGCTTTGTCTCTCCCAGGATCTACTGTGACACTTCAGGGATCCCTGCAAAGTCAAAGTCCACAGGGCTGGCAGACCTACCTGGTATGGGGAGAGTCCATGTAAGGCTCCTCCTGGTTCCCAGATGTCTGGTTGACTGTAAATCAAGTCAGAAAAGGAAGGGCACCTTCAGGAAATGGTCCAACGCCACAGCTACCACCACCAGGACTTCTACATTTTCCAAGAGAGACATCTGGGACTATGGCAACAGCCTCAGAGGCTACAGTGTGAGTCTCCAGGCCACCATCCCAGCCTAACCATATGCCCTTGGAGCCAAGCGATCCCATTCTCTTCATTGAAACAGGATGTTACCCACATCTCCTGTGGCCTCATTTTCTGGAAACCCTAAGATCATCTTGCCCCCAACAACATCAGCTCCAGCAATAAGCTATCTGGCTGTTGGGTTGAGAACAGCCAAATGTGAATTTGCTCTTCATTGTCTTGGAGACTGGATGGACAGTGAACTCTGTGTACTGCTACTGGGTGGAAGTGTGAGTTCTACAGAGCCTCTGGTCCACCAGGATCTCTGGGGCCACCCAGAAAGTGTAGGGCATTAGTGGCTCCAGTCAGACCTAATGCCCAAGATGGAACACTGAGGACATGGCATAGTGTTCTAGAGAACTCGGGAGCTCTGTCAACTCATCAGGGAAGAAAAGGCCACATGGTTTGCTAGGCTGAAATCCAGAGGTAGCTGCAAAATGCAGGGGGCTGTGGCTGTCAGGGAGTGTTACCAGGGTGTGAATATCCCACAGGAGATGGCCGTAGTGTTACATCTACTGTGAAACAGATTATTTGACACTCTACAGACAAGGAGATTGAAATCCACAAAAGATCTGTCACACGTGTGTGAAAACATGCTGAGGACGCAGCCAAGACTTTCCACTCTTGCACTGTGGCTTTTTTTCCCTCTAACAAGCTCCCTCCAGTCACATCCTCTCTCCTGTGTTTTGAAACTGGAGGGAATACAGTAATTCTTCCCTCCATACTCACCCTCCCAACCCACCTTCTCTGGCAGTGACAGAGCTTGAGACAGAGTCACAGGGATAGAGACACATGGGCAGGACATGTCCTCTGGCAAACGGTTGCCTGCCCTGCTAGGGAGCAAAGACCTCTGACACCGTGCATGGCTGCCTCCCCAATGAAGGAAGCATCAGGAGCCTCACTGAAGCTCCCACCCCACCTTCTCCCTCTCCTATTCCCATCCCCAAAAAGGTTTCTCTGGGGAAAAAAAAGAAAATCCCAGATCTTGGTTTAGAAAAGTCTGTATATACTATCAATTCAACAGTAAATTTCTCTCTCTCCCCCCCATCCCTGTAACTCTGCCTATAAAACAAAAAATAAATCTTTTTAAAAAGGTAAGTGTATTTCAATGGAAATCCAAGCATAAAAAAAGAAAGCTAGAGGATGTGGCCTCCTGCTCCAAGGCCAATTGCATCAGGGAGGAGGGAGATCTTTGCAGCCCTGGGACCTTCAAAGCTCTGCATTTCCCACTCTTTGTTCCTACACAAGTACCCTGACCAAAAATGGCCACAAATGTTTAGAGAAATGTTTACAGAATTGTTTACACAAACGTACAGACTGTTGGTAAATGTTCTTTGAAGAAGTGTGGAGCTGGATGCCAACTTGAGACTATCTTAAGTCTCAGAGCCTTGGCCACCTTACCTGTGCTGAGTCTGGCAACAAGGTGCTCTGTCAGCTTGAGTAGCTCAGTGAGAAGTTGCCGGCTCTGGCAGCTGTCAGGTTCCTGCTGGGTGAGGAGGGCCTGGAGATTTTGATGAATGAGCTGAGAAAGAGCTCTCCCTTCCTGTAACTTCCGCTGTAACTGGGTCAGCTCTTGGGCCTGCTCTTGAATTTGAACACCACATTTCCTAAGGTGTGACAGGAGAGAAAATATAAAGGTGGACACAGACCCATGATGTGTTCTCTGAGTCTCTTCAGAGATTTGGTGAGAATGTGCTCACAGGGCCCTCTAAGCAGCATCACTGCCTGTGTGTGGGAAAATACCCACAGCAGGGAAGAGGAAAAGATGGAGCAAGAGATTCCTCTTTGTTAGAGAGACAGACCTTGCGAGATTACTAGACACTGGGCTGATTTTTTGGTTCTCTAAACAACACCAAGGTTCTTCCTCAGCTCCCTCATCAACATGTTCCTTAAGTTCCTCACTTCAGCCACAGACCTTTCCTTATAAAAATGCAGTGTGCAGTGAGTGGACACAAAGGTAGACACAGAAATATGCCAGGCACAACAGCTTTCATCAGAAGTAACGACTGACAGGGAGAATCTAAGACGGCATCCACGGTCAGGAGATGATGGAGATACAGTTAATGAGGAGGGGATCCTAGAGCATTGTGTGGATACAAAACATATGTGTGGTTCACTTTCTTCAATTTTGTATGTGGATTTCAAGTCAATAAGTGCCTCGTTTTTAAAGTAAAAAAGAGGTTCTAAATAGCCACTGCAGCCTACAATTTGGTGATTTCTCTGTTGTCTGCCTACTTTATAAATCTGAGGTGTCAGCCCACCATGTAAATCCCTGCCCTTCTCCTGGCCACATTAGTTCTTGGTTCCCCAGCTGAGCTGCCCACTTCAGAGATGCATTCACCTTTCCACCTGCCCATCCGAGAGGGCCCCCTTACTTGAGATTCTCTTCAGGTAGCAGCTCCTCTGCCAGCTGCCCCTCCAGGAACTGCGGCTTCTCCCTCAGCATCGATTCAATTAGATCTGCATACTCTTCACAATCTGAGGAAAGACACGCATACACACACATCTGCCTCAGTGGAAAGGTGAGCGGGCTGCTGAGGTCACTGTCTTTCAGGAAGTGGAGCTACACCATCAAGCTCTTGGTGTGAATTTCCTCCTCTTTGTTTCTCTAGCTCCCAGGGACAGGACACTTATAATCTCCATTTTATTTATATTTGTTCATGGATTTTTTAAAAAAAATTATATATCTTTTGGAAAGTCAGAGTTACACAGAGAGAAGGAGAGGCAGACAGACAGAGAGAGAGGTCTTTCAATCTTTGGCCGATCTGAAGCCAGGAGCTAGGAGCCTCTTCTAGGTCTTCCACATGGGTGCAGGGGCCCAAGGCCTTGGGCCATCTTCTACTGCTTTCCCAGGCCATAGCAGAGAGCTGGATTGGAAGTGGAGCAGCCAGGTCTTGAATCGGCACCCATATGGTGTGCCGGCACTGCAGGCGGCGGCTTTACCCACCATACTACAGTGCCGGCCCCTCAGGGAATTTTTCTAATCCCTTCTTTTTAAAAAAAATATTAATGTTTTATTTCTTATTTTTTCAGTTAACTTTTTTTTAAGATTTACTTATGTATTTGAAAGGCAGAGTTATAGAGATTCAGAGGCAGGGAGAGAGAGATAAGTCTTCCATCCACTGGCTCACTCCACAAATGGCCACGATGCCTGGAACTGTGCCAATCTGAGGGCAGGAGCCAGTTTCTTCCTCTAGGTCTCCCACACAGGTGCAGGGGTCCAGCACTTGGGCCATCTTCCACTACTTTCCCAGGACACAGCAGAGAGCTGGATCAGAAGTGGAGCAGCTGGATTCAAACCAACACCTGTATGGGATGCTAGCACTGCAGGTGGTGGCTTTACCTGCTATGCCACAATGCTGGCCCCAGATAATGTATTTTTCATTTATACTACTGCCAAAAGCTTAATGGCTCTACTTAATAAAGAGCTCAAGAAATAAAGTATAAGTGGACCATAATCCAGCCAGAGAATAGACAAGAGTTATATACAATAATCAAATGAAAAGATGCTCAACTTCACTTATGTTAAGTAACTCTAAAGTAGTCACAGAAACATTAAAGCTATAGTAGTATATAATTCCCACCAATTTATTGGATAAAGATTTAAAATAACATTTGAGAAAATACTACATTGGCAGCAAATGAGCGAAAAAGTGTTCAAATGCACCTGAAGGGACTTGGCAAAGTGACTCAGCTGGAGCGTGACAGTGTCAGAACTCCCACCCTACCGCTCAGTGAAAACGTGGAAAATTGGCTGAACTTGTGCCTCAGTTATTCCATGCACAACCAACTGATGCTGAAACTACTAACGTTAATCCTTCTCAGAGCATGGTAGCTAGGTAACTTATTTGGTAGAGAGAAGAGAAGAATCAAGGTTAGAAAACAGGTCATTTCTCCAAGAGGTGAAATCAAATACTCATCATTTTGGTGACACTGAACCTATAGAACTTATTGTGGAATGGGAACATGAATAATGCTGTGCCTCCCATTCAATCTATATTAACAAATTTCTCTATTTTATTTATATTTCTTTTTTAGAAGTAAAACATTAAACACAGGGAAAAAGAGTGAACTTACTGTGGTCCCGTAGGTGGTTTGCCAGGAGGTAGGCCTTAGCCTCAGCTCTAAGAAGCTTCTCCTTCAGTTCTTTTGATTCTTGTTGGCTCTTTGCCAGTCGAGAGCGTAATTGCTCACTGGTTTCTACCCTCACGTCAAGTGAGGGACCGAGAGTCAGTGCCATATTGATGCTTGTAGCAAAATGAGTATATCCAGGGACTAGGAAGAAGACACCCAAGAAAAAGATGAGTTAAACCAAGAAAATGAAACCACTTTCAGTAGGACTGATAGCTGACGATAACTGTAGATAACTGTACCTCCCAACTTACTGTTAGGAAACACCCCACAACACTTTAACGCCTTTAATCTCGATTCAGTCAGGTGCCAGAGCTCAGAGCATAAGCTCCTGCTTATTGCTCAACATCCGACAGAGTGAGAGAAGTAGGGCTTCACTTCCAGGTAACTTGGCAGTTACTGTCACAGAATCAAAACACGGGGGGTGTCATGGAATCCTGGGAGCCACTGCCTTCCAGTTGCCTAGGCCACCTGGCTGATGCACAAGCCTGATTGGTCCTTTTAAAGTCTTAAGGGGACCACCTCTTAAAGTCTTAAGGGGACCACCTCTTAAAATCTTAAGGGGACAACCCACTCAACACAGTCTCCATAGTTGTGTACCCCTGGCTGAAACCATAGTCCTACCTTTTCCCAAAAACTCCTAAGCATATTTCTCATTCCTCTGTTCTAAAAGATTAAGGCAGAACTCATTTCCTAACAATTTTTACTTTAAGGATTGTCAAAAGTCACTCCAACTTTTCTTTATGTCAAGAGAGATCACAAGGCTTTTCCACCACGGAGAGATGTTGAATTATAAACTGCCATGATGTTCTTCTCAGACTCTTCAGTTTCCTGGACCCAGTAATCTGTTAGGAACAAAAGCACAGCAAAACCCTAAGCGAAGGGTTCATTTTTAAATGTTTTGTATCCCATCTCAGTAGACTTTCTGTTGCACTCAAGGGTTGTGCTGGCTTTGCCCTGACAGGGGCAGCACATGGGCATTTCATTCAACTGAAAGGCAGTTAGATGCCCTTACATCCTCAGTGTCTTCCTCTAAGTGGGCCTGCCCTGTTTCACCATCACTTGACTGACACTTTACCCTTGACACTTATGCATTTCATTTGAGCCCCACAAGAGCCTTTTCAAGATATCAAGTGACACAAATAGTTGATGTGAAACCCCCCCCCCCCAAATACACAGTGAACATCCATGTGGGAAGACTTGCAAACCTGATGGTATTCTTTTCATATCTGCATTCAGTTTATCTACATATTGAACAGGATCCATCTGCAGTTTTTATGTAACATTGTCTGATAAATTTTCTTATTGGCTAAGCCCTATTGAATGGTAGCTGAATTCCACTAACGAGGTTGGTCCTGAACCCCTCAGCATCTTCCCACTCTAATGTGTAATATATCAGTTTCTGAGATGAATCAAAGGTATTAAGAAATTTATTTTCAGCTATCTGTGATCTTCATATTCTATGGCAGAACTAATTATTCATCAAATTCTTAATCTTAAAAATCATAAACTAAAGCATCACAAGATTACATGTCCTACTTTACATTGCACAGGGGTGAATTCAGGGCAGTGTTAATAAAAACAAAGTAACAGTGACAACTTCTTGGTGAATTTATACCCAGCATTTGGCAAAGCACTGTACAAATAACAGCATTTCACTTTCATCACAATCCTTGAGATGATCATGAAAGTACAATGTCCCAAAGAAGAGGGACAGGAAATGACTTCTCTGGCCATATTTAAATGAACATGTTCTCTGGTTCTGGCAGAGTGGCCAGTGAATAAAGGGAGCAGCACTTATTACAGCATCATTTTCCAGGGCAGATATGTGCCTCATGGGTTACTAGGACCAAAATATGGAGGCATCTGCAAGCTGTCTTTCCTATATGCAACACAACTCCTATCATCGAGGATTTCAGAGTCTTTGAGATGTTCAAGAGAAGTATGAGATTTGGGTCTTTGACTGATGTAATTTGATCTGCTATTTAATATCCATGATCCTCTCTAAGGCTCTTGCCTGGTGTGTGACATTCCTTTCTGCTATGAACACCATTGTAATCTTGGGGTCTTGGCTACTATATAGGCCAACATATCTGAGACACTCATGTCACTACTTCTGTATGGGGTCTGGGGCATGCTGAAATTGTGCACATCCACTTTGGAATTTCCCTGAGGTTCAAGTGACACACATTCGTCCACAGGGCATGAAATTGGCAGGTGAAAACAGTCTATGGCTTCATCTTTGTATTAACTGAACTCCCGCAGTCTAGAGACCAGGTTTTCTCAAGGTAGGAGATCAGCATTGAACTACAGAAGGGAACGTCTGAGCAAGATTTCATGCCCTCCACACTCAAAAATCAAATAAAATAAGACACAGCACCACACTATGTCTACTGGTCACATGTAAGAATTGGAAACAGACACCTTAGAGCAGAGATCCAAAGTGAAATGTTCACCTTCTACATGTCATGCGCCTCTACTTACCATATACGTAAGTGTAAAGCTTCACGGCCACAAAGTTATATCTGAAATTCTGGAAGTCAAATGTATTTTCAAAGACAGATCTTCTTGGTCTTTAGCAAGGCAATAGGATGTAAATACCACATAAGCCATGCAGTACTTGTGCTTCATTGTATCAGACCCAGGACATTTAGCCAAACACATAATGTCGGCAAGGAAATATGTGAACATTCTCACAATGCAGGTAAATAAAGACAATGAATAGTCTCTTGCCTCTTCTATAAGGTTTTTTCACTGAATGAGAATATGAAATATCTTTCAATTCATACATCTTATTAAAGCTTAGAACTAAAAATGAGATTATGGAGGTTTAGGGGTCATAGTTTGAAATGAATACAGGGAGGATGATATGGAAGGGGATATGGTTTGGGATGAAGTTGTTTCAGAGAACAACCCCAGTGTACCAAGATTCTATACCCTTTTTTCTTTCCTAAAACTCAATTCTCATTGTCATTTATTCTTTTTAGAAACATTGTTGATTCCGTTCATTCCCCTTTATTTTTAAATTCTTTTTATTTTATTTTATTATTTTTTTTTTGACAGGCAGAGTGGACAGTGAAAGAGAGAGACAGAGAGAAAGGTCTTCTTTTTGCCGTCAGTTCACCCTCCAATGGCCGCCATGGCCGGCACGCTGCGACCGGCACACCGTGCTGATCTGAAGGCAGGAGCCAGGTGCTTTTCCTGGTCTCCCATGGGGTGCAGGGCCCAAGGACTTGGGCCATCCTCCACTGCACTCCCAGGCCACAGCAGAGAGCCGGCCTGGAAGAGGGGCAACTGGGACAGAATCCAGCGCCCCGACCAGGGGGACTAGAACTTAGTGTGCCGGCACCGCTAGGCAGAGGATTAGCCTATTGAGATGCGGAACTGGCCTTCCCCTTTATTCTACCAATAGCATATTATCGTCCACTTTTCTCTCCTAAGGTCCAGAATAACACTAGACTCATTCAATAGGCTTCCAACCTCGTGTGATCAGCTAAGTTTCAGGTTAACTTGCCAGAGATGGTGAATCATTTCTAAGGAAGTACAAAGATTGAACAAAACTCTGCTGCTCAGAATCCCATCTTTGATGACTCCAAGGCTCTCATTTGGGTTAGTGATACATCTCCTAACTATGTTCCCCTTCTCCTTCACTACAACCCATTCTCTCTCCCTTGGGCATATTTGGCTTACAGGAACTGCCTTTTGAGTTTTTATTATCTGTATGTTCTTCCTCTATACATGAATGAGGTTACTTTAAAGTTTCCTTCTATCTATTTAAATTCCTTTGTGAACTTAATTTGAAAAATCAAGAGAAAGCAGTAACATAATGAAAAAAAAAATGTGTGCTTTTTATTTAATCTCCAAAACAACTAAAAAAAGTTTGAAATAAATGCAGAGGTGTTTCCAGGACCATGACAACTGTGTTGGATTTCTAATTACAATGACGTAGATTCTTCCATCCATTTTGTGATGTTTGTAACTGTATTAGTAACAACTAATGTTACTAACCTGGTTAACAGGTACTATCAAACTTTTAAGGAAGAACTAACAGCAATTTATCTGAAAGGATTCAAAGCAATGTAGAGCAAGGGAATCCTTCCTAACAAGTTCTCCATGAATTCCCTTTATTTCAAAACTGGACAACGACAAAACATCACCACAAAAATGAAAACTATAGGCCAACATCTCTGATGAACATAGATGCAAAAATTCTCAATAAACTGCTAGAAAACTGACTGCAGCAGCATATTTAAAAAGATCATTATGCCAAACAAGTGAGATTCATCCCAGGGATGTGAGGATGGTTCAACACAGAAATCAATACATATAACAAATTACCTCAATGGAACAAAAGATTGAAGTTATATGATCATCTCAGTAGATAATGAAAAAGCATTTGCCACATTCAATATCCATTCAAAATAAAAGCCCTGAATTAATTAGATTTTGAAGGAACATACTTCAACACAATAAAGGTAGTAGGTGGCAAACCCACAGTCAATGTCATAACGAATGGAAATGTTGGAAAAATCTCAGCTAAGATTTGGAACCAGATAAGGATGTCTACTGTTACCACTCTTATCCAACACAGTACAAGAAGTTTCTGTCAGAGCAATTGTGCAAGAGAAACAAAAGGCATACAAATAGGAAAGGAGAAGTTAAAACAGCTCTATTTGTAGATGACATGAATCTCTATGTAGAAAAGTCTAACATCTACATCAAAAACTGTTAGAATAGGCAAACTAACTCAGTGAAGCTGCAGGATAAGAAAGCAACAACCAACAACAAGTAGAAGTTTGATATGAAAATAATAAGAGCAATGACTTCAAAAAGAACAAATTACCTTGGGATAAACTGAAATAAGAATGTAAAAGATCTCTACAAGGAAAATTAGAAAATCTGAATAAAAGAAATTACAGAAGAAACAAATAATGGAGAACCACTACTGTTCATAGTTGGGAGAATTAATATTTTTAACTTATTTATACTACTCAAATCAATTTGCAGACTCAATTGAATATCCATCAAGATGTCAATGATATTCTTCACACAACTAGAAAAATAATTCTAAAGTTCTGACTATCAAACAAACAAATGAATAAATCTAAAAAAAGAAAAAGAAATAAAGAAAAGCCATCCCTTGTTATCATCACAGAATATCTCATGAAGGAGGCAACAGAACTCAACTTCTGGGGTCTTTCCAGACTAAACAAATAATCATTTGTAACTGACAGGCACCATGCCTGGTTCCTGAGGTTTCTAATTACCTCGCTGGAACTCTAAATCTGAGGTTAAGATGTCCCTTTGCAGAGCAGAGATGATTTCTGATTTTCTACTTGACTGGGGCTCTTCTTGCTCCCTTAGTTGGCTTTCCAAGGGCTTCTTCCCAGGGCAGTGGCCAGTGCTGAGCCCAGATGCACAGAGCATGGCCTTTCCATGAGGACCAATTTCCTGAGGCTGTCATGCTCCTCACCCTCTAAAAACAAATATACCTTCTTAAAAAGTTGAATATGGTGCCAGCACTGTGACATAGTGGGTAATGCCTCTGCATGCAGTGCCGGCATCCCATATGGGCACTAGTTCGAGTCCTGTCTGCTCCACTTCTGATCCAGCTCTCTATTATGGCCTGGGAAAGCAGTTGAAGATGACCCAAGTGCTCAGGTCCCTGCACCCATGTGGGAGACCCAGAAGAAGCTCCCAACTCCCAGATTTGCATCAGCACAGCTCTGGCCATGGCGGCCATCTGAGGAGTGAACCAGCAGATGGAAGATCTCTTTCTCTCCCTCTCCTTCTCTCTCTGCATAACTATGACTTTCAAATAAATATAAATCTTGCAAAAAAGAAAATGTTGAATATTCCGCAGTGACTTCTATACTTGGGTGAAGGCAGGTTTGTCACAAGGACAATAATGACTAGAGGCAAAGTTGAAGCTGTATTGTTTTCCGTCCTGGCACTGTATCAGGCCTTAAGATACAGTGCTTTTTAGCTTTTCAACAGCCCTGCAAGTTAGGTGCAGTTGCCTACTTTTCCTGATGGTGAGACCTACACTCAGGGAGAGGTAAGCTGGCTTATTCTAGATCACTCAGGCTAGCAAAGACAGATCCAGAATTCAATCCTACAACGTCCTTTGTCTTTTCCACACAGGTCCATGTATCTGAAGTATGACCATGACATGGGCCTTCTATACCAAGGATGGGCATAGGAGCTGTGGGACAAGAAATTCTTTCATTCTGAAAGCACGATGCTCTTAACATATTACTATGATTTAAAAGTGTTTTGGGGGAGGGCAGATGCCATTTTCCAGCAGGTTAAACAACAACTTGGGAAGTCCACATCCCATATAAGAGTCCTTGTTCCAGTCATGGCCACTCTGCTTTGGATCCAGGTCCCTGCCAAAGTATCTTGGGAAGCAGTGGATGATAGTTCAAGTACTTGGGCCCCTTCCATCCACATCTGGACCAGACCAAAGCCAGGAACCAAGAACTCCATCTCTCTCTCTCTCTCTCTTTCTCTCTCTCTCTCTCACTCACTCACTTTTCTTTCCCTCTCTCTTCCCCTCCACTCTACATCTCCAATACTCTGTCAAATAAAAACATAAATCTTTAAATAGTATTGAACCTACATATTTTGAAAAGCAGAAATAGCAGAATAGGACTTCAAAGAACTGCATCAGTCTCCATACACCAAGGTGAACACTCCCCCTCCACTGTGGACTCAAGCCATATGTCTGTCACAGCACTTCCCATGCCTTTTGGCAGTTTCTTGTTTTCCAGGTGGAGCTCCTGGAGAGCTGGGGTAACATTTCATTCAACTCTGCATCAACAGCATATAACAGCACCAGTAACATCTAGGTAGGAGCACTCAGTAACCATGTGCTCAGAGGCTGAAAAGAGAAAACATCATCTCATGGGCATTCTGTCCCAGTGGCCTCTCAAATCCTCTGCCTTCTCCATTTTGAAAAATCCTCAGCAAAGCTCATCTCTATAGGGGAATCCTGACAACTCCTTCAGAGTGTCGAGGAGAAAATCCATGTGTTGAGCAGTGATAAATGTGGCAGGGATAAGGAAGAAATGTCACCACACACTGCTTGTCTGGGCTGCATCCAAAACCAGGGCATCCCAACACTCAGCAGTTGTCACACCCCATTGGAACTGTCTGGTTTGGGGCCATCTTTCTCACTACCTTGGACACTTCCAGAGCATCGATCAGGCTTTATTGCCTATTGCCAATGCCTAGGGCATTACTTGAAAAACTCAGGAGAAAATGTTGTGAAAACCTTTCTAAAGGCTGAAGAGGTGCTGAAGATTATTATCACCACTGTTTTTGGTGAAAGGGAACCTTTCTTTTGTATCTCCTGACCTAAAAGGAAGAACTGTGTACGTAATGACTGGCATCCCCAGCCCACCTCCAAGTGTTTCCATCCATCCATGCCCACATTTACCTGATGGGCATCGCTGGGAGGGCAGTTCCAGGGTCGAGGCTCTGGGGTCTGGAGTAAGGCCTCCTGTGCATATCCCCTCTTCTCGGCATAGGTCTTCCTTGGCAGAACAAAGCAGGGCTGCGTTCCTTCTGTCAATCTCCTTGTTCAGATACTCTAGGAGTTCTGGATAAGGGCACTATTTCATTCCTTGCTGCTCCGTATCAGTTGTTATTTAGGGAGGGTGATGATGCTGTGCACATTCTTTGCTTTTCTCTGGACCTTCCCAAACTCAGCTGAAAGTATGCTCCTTCAGACCCACTTTTGTGACCCCAGGATCTACTATCACCTCATTCTTCTCTTTGTATTATTGGATCTCCCATCCACCAGGCACTGCATCTCCTATTATGCTCTTTTAGTTCCGCATTCTCAGGCCAAATGTTCAGCAAGATGCTCCTGAAGGAAACATAATCAGGGTTGGGTATGCTCTTGACCACAGTTGTTACTGATCTCTTTTACAGATATCTTATTCCATAATTGACTCAGAGACACCCCAGAGCATGAAGTGACCTCATAGACCTACAACAGCTTCCTTATTTTTCCAGAAGACAATCAAGGCTCAGGAAGGATTAGACTTGCCTATATCTCCACAGCTACTTGGATACAGCACCACAATTAAAAACCTTGGTCTCAAGACATCCTGAGTCTCAGAGCCTCCTGTGTTCAAGGAGGCCTTTGAAAGAAAAGCAAAGTTTCTTTACACCATTATGGAAAAGAAATGAGGATCATGATAATAGGAAATATGTTATTGTGGGTTCTACAGCTATGTGAATTACTACCAGCCAGTTTTAAGCCAGTAGATTATAAACTGGGACCTGGGGACACAGGACAAAACAATCACACTCATCAGAATTATAAATTGTAAGCATAAGGCACTTAAGTTATTATTTGTTCAGGTTTCGCTCATGTGATAAGAGACGGCCTTCATGAGAGCAAGAACTGTTGTCTGTCGGGGTCATAGACTATGCCCAGTGACTTCACAGGTACCTGCATAGAAACATTCACAGTTGTTGAAATAACATGGACTAAAACAATTTTCTGAAATGACAACTCACTCTGAACTCACAACTCCAGAGAGTAAATGGGCAAAAGTGGGGAGAGGGGACAGGAAGCAGAAGGAAGAAATAGAAGTAGTAAAACAACGTGCAGATCCAAGGGAAATTGGAATAAGGATATGGGCTAGAGAGGTGGCTGAGAAGCTCAGGGAGGGAAGAGATCTGACTGAGAAGTGGCTTATTTAAAAACCTACTTTGTCATTCTAGGTCCCCATCAGGTGACAGACGCATCAGATCTCAGAAGGGAACCGCAGAACCTGGCACTAATGTCACGGCTGGTCGCTCTTCCACGTGGGCCTCTTCCTCACATTGTCAGTGAACTTGCTGCTCTCATCTTCAGTGTCATCCCCGTGGCTGCACCTGGAAGTCAGTTCAGAAGACAAAGGTGATTCCCTTCACAGATGGCTTCCAGACAGAAGGTCAAATTACACTCCCATCTGCCTCCTCACAGGCTTGGCCCCCAGCGAGCAAGGCTGGCAAGGAAGGCAGAAGTCAACCTTCTCCTTTGGCATGGATTCTGTGTACACAGAAGCCTACGCCTCAAAATAGAAGATGGCTTTGACTGCACAGATCTGTAATTAAGTTGCCAGCCTCCAGATAAAGTGGCTACCTTCTTCCTCATTTCAAGTCAGCCTGACTTCTTCCCATTCCTGCCACTGTCCTGTTAGGCAACAACCTTCCCTTCTTTAACATATGGAAAGTGACTAACATTTTCCCCAGCACTGAGTTCTGAGAAGGCCCTTCCTTTCGTGGGGCTTAGGAGATCCCTGTTCCTCTCACACTTTTCCATTGTAGGGTAACAATCTGTATAAGGAACTTCCCTTTTGTGGTCCTGTGTGATCCAGAGCTCCAGGACCAGTCAAGATCAAAGGAACAGAATGGTTCACATGTTTCTTTATCCTTTCCCCAACATCCCTGCCTTCCCATATTTCTCAAACTCTTGACCAATATAACCATCCTTTGCCTTAGGGGTTTCTTGCACTGCTTTGTCCTCAAGGGATTTTTCATCCATTCTTTCATTTCCCAAAGATGGGCCCAGTCCCCCTAGGGCCAAAACACCTGTATTCTTTTCCAAGGATAGGGAGCCTTTGGTCCTGGCAAAGCTCCAGGGCAGTGCTGAGTGGCAGAAGGAAGCTTGTAAAACAGACACCAGGCATAGGTGGCTCCTAAACACCTGAAATGTGGCCATGTGACTGAGAATCTGAATTTCTTATTTTAAGTTATTTCATATTTAAATACTCACATGTGGCTGGCAGCTACTATATTGGACAGCACAAATCTGGGGTCTTTCTTCCTTTTTATATCAGTTAAAATTTGTCCAATTTGAGATCAAGAACTGTTGTTCAGGCAGGTGCCGTGGCTCACTTAGCTAATTCTCCGCCTGTGGTGCCGGCATACCAGGTTCTCGTCCTGGTTGGGGCGCTGGATTCTGTCCCAGTTGCTCCTCTTCCAGTCCAGCTCTCTGCTGTGGCCCAGGAAGGTAGCGGAGGATGGCCCAAGTGCTTGGGCCCTGCACCCGCATGGGAGACCAGGAGGAAGCACCTGGCTCCTGTCTTCACTTTGGCGCAGTGTGCCAGCCGTAGCAGCCATTTTGGGGGTGAACCATTGGAAGGAAGACCTTTCTCTCTGTCTCTCTCTCTCTCTCACTGTCTAACTCTGTCAAAAAAAAGAACTGTTGTTCACATTACTGATTCATTGTGAAAGTAGAGGTATTATGTTAATTCATGAGACGCCAAAGAAAATATCTTATGACTGCCTCTGTGTCTTACAGAATCTGTGCAGCTTACAGAATCTCCAGATCTGATTGTGATCCTGGCCTCAACAGCTAACTCATTAAACTCCTCTCCTTAGCACTGTATAAGTAGGTCTTCAAAGAGATTAGGTGACTTGTTCAGGGTGACCCAGGAATCCCTGACAAGAGTGATGCCAAGAAGTCAAGTCTCTGGGCTCTATGACAAACGTGGCTGTTTCTTCTGGTGACAGATGCAATCTTTACCTTTGCTTCTTCTAAGGCCAAAGCACCTGCACTTGAGAAGACATCTGTGAATTGAAGGGCTCTCATGACAATGTTCAGCTACCCTCGGCACATGAGGTGACCTGGAGCAGTTCATGTCTCCACTGCAGGTTTACACGAGTATTTTCAATGGCCCTGGCTGATCCCATCAAGAACTAAGAGGAAGTCAGCATGCTGTTCCAACAACTTGTGTTAAAACTCACCCTGGGAGTCTGTGTTGTGTTGTATTATGTAAAGCTGCCATATGGGTGCCACTGCCAGCTCCTGTCCTGGTTCCTCTCACTCTTATTTTTTTAATATTTATTTATTTGAAAGTCAGAGTCACAGAGAAAGGAGAATAGACAGAGAGAGGGAGAGAGGGAGAGAGGCAGAGAGGAAATCTTCCATCCTCTGGTTTACTAACCAAATGGCCACAATGGCCAGTTCTTGGCCAGGCCCATAGCCAAGAACCGGAGCTTCATCTACAATTCTCACATGGGCAAAGGGACCCAAGCACTTGGTCCACGTTCCACTGCTTTCCCAGGTACATTAGCAGGGAGCTGGATTGGAAGTGGAACAGCTTGGACTTGAACCAGCACCCATATGGGATATCAGCATCACAGGTGGCTGGCTGCTTTACTCTCTATGCCTCAATGCCAGCTTTGCTCAACTTCTGATCCAGTTCCCTGTTAGTGGCCTGGGAAAACCAACAGAGGATGATCCAAGCACTTGGGCCCCTGATACTCATGGGGCAGTGCTGGAAGAAACTGCTGGCTCTTGACTTCGGCTTGGCCCAATCCTGGCCTTTATGGTCATCTAGGGAGTAGGCCAGCAGATGGAAGATCTGTCTCTCCATCTCTTGCTCTGTAACCCTGACTTTCAAATCAATAAATAAACCTTTAAAAAATCCTCACCCTGGGTGAGAAGTGAGGGTGACAGAGAAAATAACCCAACCCACCAACTTCAGAGAATTATTTTAGAAACCAGCACTTTGGAGGAAAGCCTAACTGTGTATATGTATATGAGAGGGTGCTTTAAAATGTGAAAAATGGAAATAAAGATTGTTTGGAGGGAAAAAATTAAAATCTATGAAGAGATTTTTTCATACATTTTCATACATTTTCCTATTAATGACTCCTATTTTCTTCCAAAATAAACTCTTAAGACACTTAATTTATTTGAGAAGTTGAGAGACAGATAGCTCCTGTCCACTGTTTCACAGCTCAAATGCTCACAACATTTCCACAGCATTGAGCTGGGAACTCAGTCCAGGCCTCGCCCCTTGAATGGTAGGAACCCAATTACTTGAACCATCACCAGTGTTTTCCCTCTGTATTAACAGAGGAGTCAGGAGTTAGAGATGGGTATAAAAACCAAGTACTCCAATATGGGGTGCAGGCTTCTCAACTGGCCTCCTAACCTATAGGCCAAATGCCCTGCTGAATACTGCTTATATCTGAATTCTATTTTCCATGAACTTTGTTGAAGTACCCATGTATATCCCATATTCTTTTTTTTAGCTTTTATTTAATAAATATAACTTTCCAAAGTTCAACTTTTGGATTATAGTGGCTTTCCCCATATTCTTACAATGTGTCTTTCTTTGAACTGTCCCCAAATACAAGGAAAGATGTTATATGATCAGGGCAACAACTGAATTACCTGCAATTCTGAGATCGCTGCTCTTTACTAAAACAATGCATTGGGACACCTCAATGAAATGGCACCAGTATCCTCACAGAAGCCTGTCTCTTAATGGGCTCTGAAGGGAAGAATAGAACAAACTGAAGGATACCTACAATAGGGCTGGCACTGTGCCACAGCAGATAAGGCCACCACCTGTACCTCCTGCATCCCACATGGGCACCAGTTTGAGTCCTGTCTGTTCCATTTCTGATCCAGCTCTCTGCCGTGGCCTGGAAAAGCAGTGGAAGATGGCCCAGGTCCTTGGGCCCTTGCACCTGTGTGGGAAACCCGTAGGAAGCTCCTGGCTCTGGATCAGTGTAGCTCCAGCCATTGTGGCCATCTGGGGAGTGAACTAGCAGATGGAAGACTTATCTCTCTGTCTTTGCCTCTGCCTCTCTGTAACTCTGCCTTTTGAATAAATAAATAAATCTTTAAAAATATACCTATGATAAAATAAAGTACTCTGAACAGTGCCTAACACATAACTGCTCTAGCATAAACCATTGCTAGTAATCCACACAGTATGCTCTAAGATCACAGGAATTTCATCTTGCCCTGTGATCACCTTATGGGACACCCCCATAGGCTAAGTCTGCTCCCACAGAGCCCATCTGAATCAACCTCAGACCTTCTGTGGAAGGTATTGTGTCTCTCAGCATTCACACTGAAGCTTTAATCCCATTATCTTAGCATTTGGAGATGGTAAGTTTAGAAAGAGATATTATTTAGATGAATTTATGAAGGCAGGTTCTTCATAATGGGATTAGTGCCCTTCTAAGAATAGACACATGAAAGTTTGCTCTTGTTTCTCTCTCTCTCTCTCTCTCTCTCTCTCTCTCTCTCTCTCTCTCTCCAGCTGAAGACACAGAAAGATGGTAGTCTTCTGTGACCCTGAAAGAGAGCCCTCACTACACTATCCACCCATACTGGTGCCCTGACCTCAGACTCCCGGCCTCCAGAACTGTGACAGAAATAATCTCTATTCTTTCTGCCATCCAGTCTATGATGTTTTATTACGGTAGCCAGAGCTGACCACAACATCTCAGTGCTGAGGCTGCCACAAGTTATTCTTCCATTTCTGAGCACAGAGATTTTGCATAAGGTTCATGAACTAAAAGGATTTTGGAGTGAACCCCCACTCAATCAATTATCAACTGAATTCTTGATCTCTATTTAAGCTCTGAGTTCATCTATTTTCCTGCTGGATGATCACACCTGTTTGCAGACAAGACAGTAACATGACAACCCCAAAATACAGAAGGTGTGACGTGACAGCTCAATGCCTGGATCAGAGCAGGAGAATCTACTCCATGCCCTTAATTCCAAAAGGAATTTGTGTAATGTGCACTTACAAATAAATTGGTAGCAGATTTACTGAAACCTTCCTCAAGAATCACAACCTCATGGAGAAGCAGCACTCACTACCTTCAGGGTCCCTCTGGGTTTCAGGGTACCCAGGAATCTGCAAAGGGTGCCTATGGCTGATTTTTAGCTTTCTTCCCCCCAAGCTACTTTTCTAAATGCCACTGAGGTGACATTGGTCCAGTCTCAGTCCTTCACTGCTGGGAATTACACACAATGTTGTTATTGCTTAAGCTGTTCTAAGACTGCAATGTACATCCTTTTATAGCATCCAGCTCTAGAAAAACATCCCAGTCCCCTCACCTGGGAGGGTCTACTTGACCACAGGTGTTGCCTCAGAGGTACTGAGGGGAAAACTGAGCAGCAGCTGGACCTTCATTATAGCAGCCCTTCCCAGAGCATCCAACTCAACCATTCAGGACCCCTGCTCTGCTCTCAGAGCTGATGAATCGCATAAACACCACAGATTCCTGCTTATTCAGCATGCACGACAGTTGGTAGGTGATCATGTGGCACATCTTTGGAGAACTTGACATTTATGTCTCTCTGATAGAAATGACTCTAGCAACACTCAAATCTGGGCAGTCAAGTAAATGTTCTATCACAAAATGCATACTACCTAACCTCTCTGAGCTTCCACTTCCTTCTTTGTAGAATGGAAATGCATCTTTATCTTCTAGTATTGTCACAGAGGTGATGTGTGTAAAACTCATTCATTCAACAAATAGTTATTGAATACTGAGATGAGTGAAGCATGGTTACAGGCACTTGGGATATAGCCGTGGTTAAAACACAGCTCCACCCTCATGAGGCCATATTGTAGGATTGGGAGGGATGGGAGAAAAGAGCAAAGAAAGAAGAGAATACATAGCCCAGAGGTTGGTGATAGCTGCTGAGAAGAGAGAATCAAACAGGAACTGGAAAGGGGTGCAGAGGTTAAAGACTGCTGTGTCATAAAAGTAGGCTGAGGAAGGACTGCCTGGAAGGTGAACAGAGCTCTGACAGAAGTGAAAAGGTGGGCTTTAGGATTCTGGGAAAAATAAATTTAGCTTGGAGAGCGGCAAGATGGAGGCATAGGAAGGGAGCACACTGATAGTTTGGGAAGACACAGGTTAATAAAAGTGGAGATACTGCAGGGTCAAGGAAGAGTAGGGGAAGAAACAGCAGAGGAAATTCTTCCGGAACTAGTGATTCACAGTGGACCTGTGTGGAGAGCGTGGGAGCCCAAGTTCGGGACACCAGCAAAAGACTCAACACACCAGCACTGGAACGCAAGGTGAGCCGAACCTCAATAGCCCGAGACACCAGCGGGCAAGTGGAAAGAGGAGACTAGAGGGAACGAGGCTTGAAACTCCGTGGGGAAAAGTTCACCAGGCTAACTAGAAGAGAGAGAGGGAAAAAAAAGTGACCGATATGGACACGAGTTTCTCTCTCTCTGCTCACCCCTCAAAGGCTAGCAAGACAAAGAGCAGGTGCCATTTTGGACATACGTCATAAGCAGGGCGACCTCAGGTCTGCACCGGACCTGAGCCTAGCAGAAAAACCTGACTCTGTGGGGAGGGGTGAAATAACAGGAGATTAGGATCTAACTTGACAACCCAGTGGGAGACTGCAGGAGAATTGCAGTCCACACTGAGGGAAGCAGAGATTCCCTGTGTGGTCCTTGGGAAAGAGCTTCCAATCTCTGGCTCCTGTGGGTATATTATTTGCCTGCTAACTACCTCCAATTACGTTCAGCTGTGCGGAATTACTTCCCTTATGAATCAAAAAAAAAAAAAAGAAAGAAAGAAAGAAAGAGAGAGAGAGAGATTTACCACGCCTAAACTGGGAGTGTCACCTTTGGCACACCCTCAAACCTGAGGAACGAAACAGAGCTCTCAGGCCACACTCATCTCAAGCCTCTAAGGCTCCATCGAAAGCAGACAGTCCACTTAATATAGAGCCATAATGTAACAAGAGAAAACACCACAGTGAAGAAACCAAATATCTCCAACATGCCAAACAACAAACACAAAAACCGAGGTAACAAGAACAAGGAAGACACTATGACGCCCCCAAATGAAAAAGACAACCCAATCCAAGATTATGAAGATGATGAGATAGAAGAAAAGCAAGAAGCGGATCTCAAAAAATTGATAAGAACATTAAGAAGTTCTCAAAAACAAATTCTTGAACTACAGAAATCCTTAATGGACAAGATAGAAAATCTCTCTCGTGAAAATGAAATATTAAGGATGAATCAAAATGAAATGAAACAACTAGTAGAACAAGAAACTGTGATAGTGACGAGAAATCATAATGAAATGAAGAATTCAATAGATCAAATAACAAACACATTAGAGAGCCTTACAAACAGAATGGGCGAAGCAGAAGAGAGAATATCGGACTTAGAAGACAGAGAACATTAAAGGAAACAGGCAAACCAAAGATTTTAAGGAATCTTATTTCAAGCAGATATTTTGGATTTTGAGCCTTCTTGGTGTTCTTGCAGGCATTCAAAAAAATCAAAGTTTCAAACAATCTGGACTCTAAAATTTCCAGTAAATCTTGGACTTTGGTTTTTCCAGTTTGGGCCCAACTGAAAAAATCGAAGGACCTATGTCTCTCATCTTATAGAGACACCAACTAATCAGGCTATTTTGATTATATTAGAAGTACTGTCAAGATGTGACGTGGTACCAAATTTTAAGTTTCTATAGTGGAAAATGATATTAATACAAATGTTTGAGAATTAAAAAATCTAATGATCTTGTGTTACTAGACATGATAGTTATCTTAATGAGAAAGCCCAGAGGCCTCAAGGGTTAAATGCTTATAAAATCCTACAGGTGCTTTCAAAAATACTGTGAAGTAAGCAAGTGCCTCTTGTTGGCTGATGAGTTTATAATTTTAAACATGGCAACTTAAAGTCTTTGTCATTCACAGTTATATATGATGTGCTGCTCATAAAACTAATGCATTGTTGGTTCTGTGTTTAGCTGTCCTCCTATAGGTTCCTATGGACTTTTTCCAGCCACTTCTATTGTATTCAATACTTTGGGATGGCTCTGTAAACAGATGAAGCCAATAATGTATTAACAGTACCAAATGAGAGAAAGTATGGTTAACTGAGGTTACTAAAAACAAAAAGCAACTCAAATCAATTGGCAATCTACAAAAAGAGTTAAAGATTTTAAAAGCTATTATTAAAATTGCTATATTGGTCTATTATGCTATGTTATATGTGTGTACATATTGTATGTCCACATGGGACAATTTTATTAAGAGTTTTATTTTAAATGGCTTATAGATAAGATTGTCCATAAATTTAAGCTGCTAAAATCAATCAAAGATACATTTTCATTTGTGTGACCAGAATCTATGCATCATATGTTTTATACTTGTTGGTAGAAAGAAACTAAAAACATTTTATATGGTTGTGCTTAAGTTTACTGGTTAAACAAACTACACCATGTTAGATATTTAAGAGGTGTTTTCAAATACATGATTCGTAAAATTTATAGAAGGCATTGGACCTTCTGGTAAATGTTTTCTTAAGTTGTTGTCTAATGGTTGAAACTGTTTGCTAAGAATTCATGTAATATTGCTATTGTCAGCAAGCGATCTAGGACTTGCTCCCTCATTTCTCTATTCTAAGCCCAACTTGTTCTTTCATTTCTCTATTCTCCTCAAGGTAGGAAACTAATTCTATTATAAAAGAATCTGTAGGACGCACAATTTAATCTTTAGACCTTATAAAAGAGATGGCTAACATTTTTCTGTAATAGTATAGCCAAAATAAGAACTTAAATAATAATCTCATAGCTAGATTCACTTCGCCATCAGCAAAGTAAACAGTAAGTAGAAAAAACCTCCCTTTCAGACCAAAGGGAAAGAAAGTTTTTAAGTGAGAATATAATTTTCCTCATGGGCATTGTCTACCTTAGAAAAACTACTATAGATCATGCCTGTGACTATAGACTTGTAGTTCAGGCCACCGAAGATTAGAGATGGGACTTGGGCACTCCCTTGACTTGCATCCTCTGGTCTGCTTGAACAAAAACCAGGAGGAAAAGAAAGCTAGGAATCAGAAGCAATGTGTGGCAGGCCTATTAATGGCTGATCTGTACAGTGATCTGCCCTCAAGGAGACCCAACAGGCCAGTGCACTGCAGTGGCTTTCAATGTGGTAAGCCTGGGCTTCAGAAGTCAGCTTGTGAAGAACCCTGGCAGCTCTGCCAAGAGTTGGATCACTGGAAATGGACCTGCCCTGGAGTCGAAGGATGCCCAGGTCAGAGCCACAGATCTTATTGGCTCTAAGCTGAAAAGCCCTTCACTCAGCCCAACTTCCAAAGTGACCACTGTAGCTGAGGGTATGGTCAAGTAGGGTCAGGAACTTGGCAGGCAGAACTGTAAATTTTTTGTTAGAGATGCCACCTGCCTTTACCTGGCCAGCTCTCCTCCCAGGCCAGCCAAGTAATGAAAGTCAACAGAGTGCCTTCCCCTAGGAGGTTCACACCTCCCTTAGGATGTACCCCATGTGAAGAGATAGATAGGTCTGGGCCTCTTAACTTACAATGCCTAAAGCCCAACAGATTATTATCAAGCCCCTTCTGTCAGGTTCAATTTGCCTCTCAATCAGAAAACTTAATTGTAGCTTAGACAGCACCTTTCTTAGCTCCTCTAATAATGACTCTGTCCTTTGTTCTAGACCCTGTCTAGCGCAGTTGGGCCTCATTCCTTTGTAATCATAACCTCTACTCTACCACCAATGACTCTACTCCCAACCTGTGTGTACTGATGGTCCTCTTCCCCACTTAATGCTGCATAATTGTTCAAACCTTGTAAATGCCACTCTTAGGATCATTGGTTACTATCCTCACCCTGTCTTTTATGACCTTGTCTAAATATGATCAGAGTCAGTGAACTTGGAAGGCTTCCATAGCCTTGGCAACTCATGACGACAGCCTAGGGTAGTTATTGGCACCATAAACTAGAGTGTCAATTTGTTTGGTCAACAACAGGAGCCACTGTGCACTTGCTCCTCATGTGGGATCTCTGTCCTTAATGTGCTATACATTTTGATTTAATACTGTAACTAGTACTCAAACAGTATGTTTCACTTTGTGTTTCTATGTGGGTGCAAACTGTTGAAATCTTTATACTAAATTGATCTTCTGTATATAAAGAGAATTGAAAATGAATCTTGGCCGGCACCGTGGCTCAATAGGCTAATCCTCCGCCTTGCGGCGCCAGCACACCGGGTTCTAGTCCCGGTCGGGGCACCGATCCTGTCCCGGTTGCCCCTCTTCCAGGCCAGCTCTCTGCTGTGGCCAGGGAGTGCAGTGGAGGATGGCCCAAGTGCTTGGGCTCTGCACCCCATGGGAGACCAGGAGAAGCACCTGGCTCCTGCCATCGGATCAGCGCGGTGCGCCGGCCGCAGCGTGCCAACCGCGGCGGCCAATGGAGGGTGAACCAACGGCAAAAAGGAAGACCTTTCTCTCTGTCTCTCTCTCTCTCACTGTCCACTCTGCCTGTCAAAAAAAAATTAAAAAAATATATAAAAAAAAGAAAATGAATCTTGATGTGAATGGAAGGTGAGAGGGAGGGGGAGAGGGGAGGGTTGCAGGTGGGAGGGCAGTTACGGGAGGGGGAAGCCATTGTAATCCATAAGCTGTACACTGGAAATTTATATTCATTAAATAAAAGTTAAAAGAAAAGGATTCTGGGAAAAGCAGTGCGAATATCTAGAAGTATGAGAGTGCCTGAAAAGACTGAGGAAGTGACAGAGGTCCAGGGTGGCTGGAGTTGAGAAGTGAAAAGAAAAATGGTAGGAAAGTAGATCAAAGGAGGCCATATAATGCAGACCCTGATGCCATTGAGAGTGTGGTTGCTCTTACTCTGAAGGAGATAGGAAGCTATGGGAAGTCTGCAGAAGAATAACATGATCTAACTTAAAACTTCCATGTGGGGAGGTTCCAAGTTGGTGAAATAGGGAAAGGCATACTTCTCTAGGCTAGGAGTAAATAATAAAAAAAGTAGGAAATACATTCTCATGGGAGAATTAGAGAAAACTGCAGTGGAAAACTATGGAAGGAAGAGGAATGGCATGGATCTGTGTGAAAGATCTGGTTGTGCAGCATGAACACAGACCCAACACATGACCCCAGGAGCTGATAGCTGGAGAAAGCTGCAACTTTGGAGACTGAGGTGAGATCAGATTGTAGCAACCCAAGCCAACAGTGATACAGAAAGAGGGAGAGCATGGCATGAGTCTGGCCTGGAGACCTAAGAGGGAGAGTGTGACTGCTGACACAGTAAAAAAAAATGGGAGCATGTTTCACTCACCTCATCTGAATACAACAGCACCCAGCAACTGGCTGAGAGAGGGCAGGCACCATAAGTGGCAGCTCTGGAAGCTCTTGGGCAGGCACCCAGCATCTGGCTGAGAGAAGATGCCATCTTCTCAGCAGTACCAGGGGCAGCAGCTCGGGTGCACACACCTGGAAACCAGTGGGGAGAAGACAATATTCAGCAGGTGGCTGTTGTGCATGCATGTGATCCACAGATACCAGCAGAGGGAAAAATCCATGTTCCCCACTGACTTTGAGTCAGCTTGGAGGATTGGACACCCATGCAGGAATGTGAGGCACCCCTAGCCTCTCAACATACCACAGGCTCTGTGGCTCCAACTGCCAATGCAGAACACAGACAGCTGGCTCTGGGAACATCTCTGCCTCTCTGTGGACAGGACAGGCTAGTGGGGCAGAGTGGATCCTCTATACCCTGTTGACTATGGAAGCCTAGTGTGCTGAGACTGTGGGAACATGTGAC
The DNA here is from genome assembly GCF_033115175.1 of Lepus europaeus. Taxonomy (NCBI): domain Eukaryota; kingdom Metazoa; phylum Chordata; class Mammalia; order Lagomorpha; family Leporidae; genus Lepus; species Lepus europaeus. The sequence continues at coordinate 103,145,021 of NC_084837.1, forward strand.
TGCACAAAGTGTACCTGGGTCTCTGGGCAATCAATGTGAGCTGCTCCACATGCTGCTCAGAGCTCCACGATCATCTAGGGTGGGTAAATGCAATGGGGTCCATGCTTATACTGAGGATTTTATACAAAGAATTTTGGAGGATTCCCTCCCTTTCAATTGTTTTGAGTAATTTGAGAAGAACTGGGGTTATTTCTTTAAATGTCTGGTAGAATTCAGCAGTGAAGCTGTGTGGTACCGGACTCTTCTTTCTTGGGAGGGCCTTTATTACTGATTCAATTTATGCCCTGGTTCTGTGTCTGTTAGGTTTTCTTTGTCTTCATGGCTCAATTTAGGTAACTTGTATGTGTTCAGGAACCTATTCATTTTCTAGGTTTCCCAGTTTGTCAGCATACAGCTCCTTGTAATGGTTTCTGATGATTCTTTTTATTTCTGTAGTGTCTTTTGTTACATTTACTTTTTCATCTCTAATTTTATTGATTTGAATCTTCTTTTTTTTTTTTGGTTAGTTGGACCAAGGTGTGTCAATTTTAAACAAGGTCTTCATTTTGCTGATCATTTGTATTGTTTTTTTGGTTTCAATTTTGCTGATTTCTTCTCTAATTTTAATTATTCCTTTTCTTCACCTGGTTTTGGGTTTGGTTTGCTGCTGCTTTTCTAGATCCTTGAGGAGCATAGATGGTTCATTTATTTGGTGCCTTTCCAGTTTCTTGATGTAAGCACCAATTGCTTTAAACTTTCCTCTTACTGCTTTTGCTGTATCCCACAAATTTTGGTAAGTTGTATTGTCATTTCCATTTGTTTCCAGAAATTTTTTGATATCTCTTTTGATTTCTTCTATGACCTACTGTTCATTCAGGAACACGCTCTTCATTCTCCATGTGTTTGCATGTGATGCAGAGATTCTTGAGTTGTTGAATTCCAGCTTCATTACATCGTGGTCTGAATAGATGCATGGTGTGATTTCAATTTTTTGAAATTGCTGAGACTCCTTTTATGGCCTAGCGTATGGTCAATCCTAGAGAAAGTTCTATGCACTGGGAAGAAAAATGTGTACTCTCTTGCTGTAGGGTGGAAGGCTCTGTACATATCGGCTAGGTCTATTTGGTCTGTAGTGTCAATTAACTCTGTTGTTTCCTTGTTGATTTTCTGTCTGATCTGTGCATTGCTGAAAGAGGGGTATTCAATTCCCCTGTTACTATTGTATTTAAGCCTATATCTCCCTTTGAATCTCTTAATAATTCTTTCAAATAACCAGGCACCCTGTAATTAGGTGAATATACATTTATAATAGTCACATATTCCTGTAGCATTGATCCTTCTTTGTCTCTTTTAATAGTTTTTGTGTTAAAGTCTACTGTGTCTGATATTAGGATGGCCACACCAGCTCTTTTTTGGTTTCTGTTATCTTGGAGTATCTTTTTCCCCTCCTTTCACTTTCAGTCTGTATATGTCTTTGTTAGTAATGTGTGTTTCTTTTAGGCAGCAGTTAAATAGGTTTTCTTTTTTAATCCATTCATCCAGTCTGTGTCTTTTAACTGGCGAGTTGAGACCATTTACATTCAGTGTGATTATTATTAAATACTATATTTTCTCTGCCATGTTTCCTTAAATAGACCTGTTTATGTGTTTTGGATTTTGTTTGTAGTTTTGCTGGGTCATTTTCTACGTTCATCTGCTTTTGTAGCAAAGTTCCTGTTTCTGTGTATAGCACATCCTTGAGCCAGTGTTATAGGGATGGGCATGAAGACACAAATTCTTTCAATTTCTGTTTGTTGTGGAAAATCCTTATTTCTCCTTCATTCATAAATGAAAGCTTTGTAGGGTACAGTATTCTGGGTTGACAGTTTTTTTCTCTAGGACTAGGAATTTATCTTGTGATTGTCTCCTTGCCTGTAAGGGTTGAGATGAGAAGTCTGGGGTGAGTGTAATTGGATTACCTCTGAATGTAATTTATCATTTCTTTCAGGCACATTTTAGGATCTGTTCTTTGTGTTTCACTGAGCTGAGTATTGCCACAATGTGTTGTGGTGAACTCCTTTTCTGGTCGTGTCTATTGGGAGTTCTGTGTATCTCTTTGTGCTTGGATGTCTCTTTCAATCTGCCTATTGTGGAAGCTTTCTGAAATGATTTCATTAAGCAGGTCTTCTAATTATTTCTCTCTTTCCACACTTTCTGGAACTCCTATGTGATCTGTACGTTGGATCACTTGATAGAATCTTGTAAATCTCCAACAAACTCTTTTCATTTTCTAATTGTTTCTTCTTATGTCTGTTCTGACTGTTATTTTTGGAAGTTTGTCTTCAAGTTCTGATATTCACTCTTCTATTTCATCTGTTCTATTACTAAGAGATTCCACTGCATTTTTTTTATCTTGTCAAATTCTTCGTTATTCTCATTCAGAATTTTTCTTTGTTCTTTGGCATTTGTTAGGTTTCAGATTGGTTTTATTTCTAAATCGAACTCCCTCTGCTATGAGCTGCTATGTGTCTGTGCCCCTTGCAAGCAGAAGCATGCAGTACCACCTCCCAGAGCTTTGTTTATTTTTAATTCCTGATGGAGCTGGGTACCAGTGCTTTGGTGCACTAAGCCCCACCTGCTGGTGCTGGGCTCCCTGCTCACTTGTTTGTAAAACGAGCTAGGGTTATCGGTTAGCATTATTTGGTGTTGTACACCTTGCATGGTGGGTGGGAAATCACTCTGAATTGTTGTGATCCTTGTCCCCATGTGGTGCATGTTGTGAGGTGGCCTCTGCAATTGATGAGAATGTGTACATGGGTGAACACGGCAGCATGCTGCCTACACATAACAATGTAAACAATCAATACGGCTTCATCCCACTGGCTGTATCTCTGGTGGGGGGGATAGACACCAATGGATTGTGGTATATTCAATCTCTCCACCCATTCCTCAGAATTTCTCCTTCTTCCTGCTTAGAGCCCCAAGCACTGTTCACCAAATGTCCCCACTCACTGAGTCTTTGTGGGATTGCAACCTCTCACCTGGTTTGCTGAGGAAGTGGCACCTGTCTCCTCACTGGGTTCCTGTGCTGCTCATTCTCTATCCTTCGGTGCTCTCTCTGCCTCTGCTGGAGTGGACCTGAGCAGCCTCTGGTGGACTCCTGGACATGAATTTTTCATGACTCTGCCAGCGGTTTGTATCCCCTCTACTCATTAATCATCCATTTTTGGCTGCACAACTCGGTACATCCTGCTGCTATACCACCATCTTGCCCTGTGAATCCAATAATATTTTCATAAATGCCTAAAAATAAACACAGAAATTCAAGAATCAAGAACAAAAAGACAACTTCACTTGCCCTCCCCAAGGAATGCAACAATGCATCAAAATCAGAATGTGAAGATTAAGAGATTGAGGAAGTACCTGAAGTGTAATTCAAAAGATTAATCATAGGATTACTCAGAAGGAAATCCACAAATTAAAGAAATCCTTACATGATGTGAATGAGAAATTATCCCCTGAAATTGAAATTTTCAAGAGAAATCAAAATGAAATATTAGAAATGAAGAATTCAACCTGTCAAATAAAAATGCATTGGAAAGCCTTAACAACATATTTGGTGAGTCAGAAGAAAGACTATCAAAGCTGGAAGACAAATCTTTATAAAGTTTTTTGTCAGAACAAAAAAAAAGGAGAGGAAATTATAAAAATTATAAATGTTGGAAATTTATGGTATACTATCATATGACCCAACAAACAGGTCTGAGAGTTCCTGAAGGTATAGAAAGATAGAATCGATGAGAAGGCCTATTCAGTGAAATAATTACAGAAAACTTCATCAGTTTGGAGAAAGAACAGGATGTCAAAGTACATAAGGCACATAAAACTCCTTATAGACATGACCAGAAAGGCTCTTCATCACAACACACTGCAGTCAAACTATCAGCACTAAAACATAGAGAAAAGGTTCTAAAATGTGCACAAGAGAAAAGCCAGATTACTTTCAGAAGCTTGTCAATTAGACTCACTGCTTATTTCTCATACAAAACTCAACAGGCTAGGAGAGAATGGAGAGACACAGCCCAATACTAAGAGAAAGGCTTTCAACCCAAGACTGTACCCTGCAAAGCACTCACTTACGAATGAAAATTAAATAAACACCTTCCATAATAAAAGAAACAATTTGTCACCACTTGTCCAGCCTTACTAAAGACGTTTAAGGATGTCCTACACACAGAAACACAGAAACATGGTCATCACTATGAAAGAAGGTGAAGGCAGAAAATCTCACAGTAAAAGTAAAAGGCAATCCAAACCAAACAGAAGGAATATTTACAGAAAAATGGCAGGGCCAAGTCGTGACTTACCAATAGTAACCTTGAATGTAAATGGCCTAAACTCTCCAATTAAAAGATAAAGACTGGCTAGATGGATTAAAAATAAGACTCATTTATTTAATGCCTTCAAAGAATATCCCTCACCAACAAAGATAGACCCAGACTGAAAGTAAGGATGAGGAAAGATATTACATGGTAACAAAAGACAGAAACAACCATGTGCAGCCATCCTAACATCAGACAACATAGACATTGACATAAAAACTGTTAAAAGAGACAAAGCAGCGGAGAGCGGCAAGAAGGTAGAATAGGAAGGGAGCACACTGAGAGTTTGGGAAGACACAGGTTAATAAAAGTGGAGATACTGCAGGGTCAAGGAAGAGTAGGGGAAGAAACAGCAGAGGAAATTCTTCCGGAACTAGTGATTCACAGTAGACCTGCGTGGAGAGCGTGGGAGCCCAAGATTAGGCAACCAGCGGCAGAATCAACACACCAGCGCTGGAACGCGAGGTGAGCCGAAACTCAATAGCCCGAGACACCAGCGGGCAAGCGGAAAGAGGAGACTAGAGGGAACGAGGCTTGAAACTCCGTGGGGAAAAGTTCACCAGGCTAACTAGAAGAGAGAGAGGGAAAAAAAAGTGACCGATATGGACACGAGTTTCTCTCTCTCTGCTCACCCCTCAAAGGCTAGCAAGACAAAGAGCAGGTGCCATTTTGGACATACGTCATAAGCAGGGCGACCTCAGGTCTGCACCGGACCTGAGCCTAGCAGAAAAACCTGACTCTGTGGGGAGGGGTGAAATAACAGGAGATAAGGATCTAACTTGACAACCCAGTGGGAGACTGCAGGAGAATTGCAGTCCACACTGAGGGAAGCAGAGATTCCCTGTGTGGTCCTTGGGAAAGAGCTTCCAATCTCTGGCTCCTGTGGGTGTATCATTTGCCTGCTAACTACCTCCAATTACGTTCAGCTGTGCGGAATTACTTCCCTTATGAATCAAAGAAAGAAAGAAAGGAAGGAAGAAAGAAAGAGAGATTTACCACGCCTAAATTGGGAGTGTCACCTTTGGCACACCCTCAAACCTGAGGAACGAAGCAGAGTTCTCAGGCCACACTCATCTCAAGCCTCTAAGGCTCCATCGAAAGCAGACAGTCCACTTAATATAGAGCCATAATGCAACAAGAGAAAACACCACAGTGAAGAAACCAAATATCTCCAACATGCCAAACAACAAACACAAAAACCGAGGTAACAAGAACAAGGAAGACACTATGATGCCGCCAAATGAAAAAGACAACCCAATCCAAGATTATGAAGATGATGAGATAGAAGAAAAGCAAGAAGCGGATCTCAAAAAATTGATAAGAACATTAAGAAGTTCTCAAAAACAAATTCTTGAACTACAGAAATCCTTAATGGACAAGATACAAAATCTCTCTCGTGAAAATGAAATATTAAGGATGAATCAAAATGAAATGAAACAACTAGTAGAACAAGAAACTGTGATAGTGACGAGAAATCATAATGAAATGAAGAATTCAATAGATCAAATGACAAACACATTAGAGAGCCTTACAAACAGAATGGGCGAAGCAGAAGAGAGAATATCGGACTTAGAAGACAGAGAATATTAAAGGAAACAGGCAAACCAAAGAAAAGAAGAGGAAATTAGAAATCTAAAAAATACTGTTGGGAATCTGGCCGGCGCCGTGGCTCAACAGGCTAATCCTCCGCCTTGCGGCGCCGGCACACCGGGTTCTAGTCCCGGTCGGGGCACCGACCCTGTCCCGGTTGCCCCTCTTCCAGGCCAGCTCTCTGCTGTGGCCAGGGAGTGCAGTGGAGGATGGCCCAAGTGTTTGGGCTCTGCACCCCATGGGAGACCAGGAGAAGCACCTGGCTCCTGCCATCGGAACAGCGCGGTGCACCGGCCGCAGCGCGCTACCGCGGCGGCCATTGGAGGGTGAACCAACGGCAAAGGAAGACCTTTCTCTCTGTCTCTCTCTCTCACTGTCCACTCTGCCTGTCAAAAATAAAAAAAAAAATACTGTTGGGAATCTACAGGATACTATTAAAAAACCTAACATTCGGGTTCTAGGAGTTCCTGAAGGCATGGAGAGGGAGAAAGGATTAGAAGGCATTTTCAGTGAGATATTAGTAGAAAATTTCCCAGGTTTGGAGAAGGACAGAGGCATCTTAGTACAGGAAGCTTATAGAACCCCTAATAAACATGACCAAAAGAGATCCTCACCACAACATGTTGTAATCAAACTCACCACAGTGAAACATAAAGAAAAGATTCTAAAATGTGCAAGAGAGAAACATCAGATTACTCTCAGAGGATCTCCAATTAGACTCACAGCAGACTTCTCATCAGAAACCTACAAGCTAGAAGGGAATGGCGAGACATAGCCCAGGTACTAAGAGAGAAAAACTGCCAGCCCAGAATATTATATCCTCCAAAGCTCTCATTTGTGAACGAAGGTGAAATAAAGAGTTTTCATAGCAAACAGAAATTGAAAGAATTTGTTGCCACTCGTCCTGCCTTGCAACAGATGCTTAAAGATGTGTTACACACAGAAACACAGAAACATGGTCATCAATATGAAAGAAGGTAAAGGAAGGAAACCACACATCAAAAAATCACAGGAAGCTCAATTTCTCTTTGACGTAGAATTAAAATCTGATTCTCTGTTAAAGTAATATGTTAAAGTAATCTACTATATTCTCTTGATGTCTGTTAAATTCTAATTGTTCAAAAACAGCTGAATTTTTATTAAGAGCTATGGGTTATTTAAATATGTGCTTATTTTCAAAGATTTGAATAATCACCTTGTAACAATTATCAAATTTGGCCTATGTTTGTTATGATTTTAAGGAATCTTATTTCAACCAGATATTTTGGATTTTGAGCCTTCTTGGGTTCTTACAGGCATTCAAAAAATCAAAGTTTCAAACAATCTGGACTCTAAAATTTCCAGTAAATCTTGGACTTTGGTTTTTCCAGTTTGGGCCCAACTGAAAAAATCGAAGGACCTATGTCTCTCATCATATAGAGACACCAACTAATCAGGCTATTTGGATTATATTAGAAGTACTGTCAAGATGTGACGTGGTACCAAATTTTAAGTTTCTATAATGGAAAATGATATTAATACAAATGTTTGAGAATTAAAAAGTCTAATGATCTTGTGTTACTAGACATGATAGTTACCTTAATGAGAAAGCCCCAGAGGCCCAAAGGGGTAAATACTTGTAATAAAGACTATCAACAATGAAAAGCCCTGCACCAGATGGCTTCACTGCTAAATTCTACCAGACATTTAAAGAAGAACTAATTCCAATCCTTCTCAAGCTATACAAAACAATTGAAAGGGAGAGAATCCTCTTAAACCCCTTCTAGGAAGGCAGCATCACCCTAATTCCTAAACCAGAAAAACACAACAGAGAAAGAGAACTTTAGGCCAATAACCTGATTTACATAGATGCAAAATCCTCAACAAATACTAGCTAATCAAATCCAGCAACATATCAGAAAGATCATTCATTCGGAGAAAGCAGGATTTATGCCTGGTATGCAGGGTGGTTCAACTTTGGATCAGCTCAACTCTGGCTGTTCCAGCCATTTGGGGAGTGAACCAGCAGATGGAAGATCTCTCTCTCTCTCTCTCTCTCTCTCTCTCTGTCTCCTTCTCTTTCTCTTTCTCTTTCTCTCTCCCTCCCTCTCTTTGTAACTCTGTCTCTCAAATAAATAAAATAAAAATCTTTTTTTAAAGAAAGAAGAGAAGCAGCTCTGATGGCCAGCAGACACATGAAAAAATGTTTAGGATCACCAGCCATCAGGGAAGTACAAATCAAAGCCACAATGAGGTTTCACCTCAGCCCTGTTAGAATGGCTCTCGTATATAAATCAACAAACAGTAAATGCTAGTGAGGATGTTGAAAAAACAAGTATACCTCCACATTATAAGAGAAAGTCCTGCCCACTTGTTAAAGTATGCTGGATTTTGAGACCTTAGTCTTTCTGTAACCAAAGCAAAGACAATCAAGTGAGAAGATCTGCTACTCAGGGGTGTTGTTAAAGAGAACTGTATCTTGTTCAAGCGTGAGGATTCACTACGCAGTAGCAGCACAGTGGCAGTGAAAGGCACACCGCCTTGTTATGTGAGCAGCATGGCTAACCTAATTAAGAGCTCTCTTGTCACAATGACCCAGAATTATGGCACAGTTTACCAGGGCCTGACCCAAGGCATCTACTTGTGTGCACCATGCTGACTCTATCACTTCTGGAGCAGTTAGTACTCACATGGCTCCCATGCTCTGTGCATCCTCCTTTTGCAGCCCTGGCTTTCCTGGATGACGTCCCCAGGGCTGTGCTGGCTTCATCACACAGGGGACTAGCAGTAGCTCTGGATGAGGAAAAAGAGGTGAAGAGAACTGTACAGATGGCTCAGCCCCTCTGCCTTGAAGAAATTGCAGGGTCTGGCTCATGAGCAGCCCTTGGGACCTGGGAACGTTCACCATCTTCTATAGCATTCCCATGGGGTGATGTCTTAGGCACTGGACTCTCCTGCTGAGTCCTGGCAGATAATTCTCACCTCCTTTGAAACCCATGGCGAGGGCCTCCTGGAGAGAACAGCAGGTATCCTGGTTGGGCCTTCTAATTCCTAAACATCTGAGTGAAGTTCAAGACATGCCCACATAATTTTCTTACCATAGCTGCCAACGGGGTTGCTTTCATGCCCAGTCCCCTCTGCTGAGGTTCCTGGGGCTGCCCCTACTTCACCTTGGAGTAGACAATGGAAGAATATTGAGAAGAAAAAAAACTCATGGAAAGCAAAGAATCTCATGTTCTCTTGAAGATTCCCTATGTTCAGTGGTCATGGGGCTTCGGCCAGGGGAGAAAATAAAAATAATGAAGTATGGGCCGGCACCGTGGCTCACTAGGCTAATCCTCTGCCTCGCAGAGCCGGCACACCGGGTTCTAGTCCCGGTCGGGGCACCGATCCTGTCCCGGTTGCCCCTCTTCCAGGACAGCTCTCTGCTGTGGCCAGGGAGTGCAGTGGAGTATGGCCCAAGTCCTTGGGCCCTGCACCCCATGGGAGACCAGGAGAAGCACCTGGCTCCTGCCATCGGAACAGCACGGTGCGCCGGCCGCAGCGCACCTACTGCGGCGGCCATTGGAGGGTGAACCAATGGCAAAAGGAAGACCTTTCTCTCTGTCTCTCTCTCACTGTCCACTCTGCCTGTAAAAAAATAATGAAGCATGAAGACACAGTGGGCTTCTTACAGCTCAGTCCCTCAACTTGCACCTCTAGGATATCAGCTTCTCTCCTGATACAGGAAAGGGGCAACAGTAGCAGCAGATTCTTGAAGAGACCTCTGTCAGCAGAGACCCACATTCTCCTGTGTTGTGCAGGGTCCCAGTGGCAGCAGGGACTGCTCTGAATGTCCAGGCAGTAGCCTTCTTCCCTCAGCTCCAAGAAAAATGCCATCAGAACCAGAAGCAATACCCTGAAGCCCATCTGCATTCTTCTGTCCCAGATGGAGCATTCAGACCTAAGAATGAAACATGTCCAGACACACTGGGTTCACTAAAGAGGGGACAGAGTCTGAAAGGACAATGTCAGACAGGGGCTGTGGCAAAGAGTTCACAAGGCATTTTTCCCAATCAGCTGCTCCACGTCTACCTTGGCATACCCTCAATGATTTAATCAGGACCTGGATGTCAAAGATACCCCGACAATCCTTACTTCTTGGACACTTTCACAACATGTTTCTTTCCCTTAAGAGCCCCTACTTGATTGCGGTGCTCTCCATTGCTGTACAAAGGCTCAGTTCCTGCTCTCAAGCAGGTGATTTTAAATAGCTCTGCTCCTGGACATCTGTGTCGGGAAGTTTCCTGCAGGCACAGAATTATGTGTGAGTTCCTGAGACAGTCCACTGTAAAGTCCACTGTAAAGAGGCACTGACTGTGAGGCTGGTAAGAAGGCTTGCAGATGGATAGGGTTTTGGGGAATCCAGTATCCAGGAAGGCACAGCATCTTGTAAGATGGACAGTGTGAGGTCTGATATACCTGGGCTTAGACAGGGTGGATGTAACCTGTCCAGGGCAAAACTTTAGACCTGGCCTGACTATGAGGAATCTAACTTTGGAGTGTCTGAGTCAAGCTTAGAGGAAAATAATCACCTGATCGGAAATTTTCCAGAAAATCATCATTAATTATCAGTTCCATCACTGTTACAAATTTTCTTAAATATCTTTCTGTCACACTGAGCTACCATTCCAGAAAAGATCCTTAACTAACACAGATTTAATCATCGAGGAAAATGAATCTTAGACTTTTAACTACCAAGAAAGCTCTAGTGCTCCCTGATATTCCTTGAGATTAAGTACATTGTCCAACCTAAAGTGCCCATACATTTGCTACTAGACATGTGGCTCTGAAGCAAATTCAAACTTGTAGTGAGAGAAAGTCCTAGAAACACAGGTAGAGTGTGATATCGAGGAAGGAAGGGGATGTCCCCATGGAAGTACAGGCCAGTTGCCCTCAGTATGTAGGTCTAATATACAGTTAACTATAAAATTTTAGTTTTATTTTTGCATCCCCAAGCACACATCAGAAAATGTTGTCCCAAATACACTGCATCTTTCACAGATTCTGGAACAAGAATTCTGGATTCTAAACTAGGCTTTGCCTTTTACTAGCTGTGCGATCTAAATCACTTACTCTCTCTGAGCCTATTATTTCTCAGCCAGCAACACTCTACATAAATCAGTTACCATATGTAAAGCAATGGAAGCAGTATCTGGTTGAGTGCAAGTGTTATATCAATGATGAGCTACTATAAATAGGAATCACAGTATTTCAGAAAGTGGGGTTCAGACAATCAGCCAGAAAAAATTCTGAGAGACAATGACACTGAAATGAAAGGCAAAATAGCAAGAGTTAGGCAGGGATAGAGGGTGGGGCAGCAGAAGGGGGTGTCCCAGGAAGGAACAATAGTGTTCAGTCGTGGAAGGGAGGGGACAGGACCAGGGCATAATCATGTTTCTATCTGTGAGCCATTGCCCACGTTCTGTGTTCTCTATGTTAAACAAATACAAATGAGAACCTTAGCATCCTTAGCACAAAGGCAAGATATAATGAAGGCTGCACAAATGTACCCACAAGTCAATGGCACTATTCAGTCTCCCTTGTGGAGTTGGCTCCAGTCCCTGCTCCTCCCACGCAGATAAAAATGAGAGTCAACCATGGGGGATCTTTCTAGGCTACACTGGACATAAAGAAATCCACTTTTTGGGTCTGGTGGCGATGAAGTGTGCTAGTCTGGGAGAGCCTTGGCTTGGATAACTTTAGAGGGTTATTCCAACTCCCTCTCTTTCTATGTCTGTGATAGGTGGATAACACTATGAATAATCTCTCTCAAAATTAAATTAAGACAATGCATGTTAACTGATAACAGTATTGGGCAAATGATAAACACCAATAATGGCTATAATTATTTTACCATTCTTTTCATTATTACTATTCTAGCTTTATCAGTTGACAAAAACTGGTCTAAACCTGGCTGTGCCTTTAGGTATCCTAGGGAAATTACATTAATTTAGATTCTTGGGTCTCAGTTTCAGATATTTAGATTCACAAAGGCTGTGTAAAGTGGGACCTCTGTGCATGTCTACAGATGGTTCTGTTGTATACAATTTATGGGATGACTATATGATCTAGGCAATACTGCATATACCACAGGTATTACGTATATAAAATCTGATGTGAATCTGTACCTTGGAGTTGTATTGTGTAATGACTCTGATATGATTTCCAGGGTTATTTTCATTTTGAAGAATTTGTGATTCTGTCCTGTGTCCTAAACAAGAATAACCTCACAGTCTAAACTGAAAACTCACTAGTTGTTTTGAAACTAATTGACCTACAGTTTTTAATCATTGAGAATTTTAATTATTTGGTCATTGTGAATTTGGTTTGGATGCATGATGTACAGACCCACCTGGAAAGATTAGAATCTGGTGAACACAGCCCTGAACATCTGTGTGTTCTGCCCTTGCAGATTCAGGCAACCGTGAGCCAAAAATACTCAGAAAGGGATGGGTCTTTGGTCCATCAGTTAAGAGGCCTGTGTGCCATATTGAAATGCCTGGTTTCAATTCCCAGCTCTGGCTCCCAATTTTGGCCTCTAGCCAATCTATACCCTGGGAGGCGATAGCTAATGGCTGAAGTAGTTATACCTGTGACATTCATGTGAGAGACTTAGATTGAATTCTTGGCTCTTGTTCTGGCCCAGCCGGGGCTACTGTGGGCACAGGAGAGTGAATCAGAGGTTGGGGCCTCTCTTTCTCTGGCTTGGGCTCTGTTTCAGTTTCTCTGTCTCTATAATAGAAATGACTGTATCTATGCTGGATATGTACAGACCTTTTTTTTTTTTTTTTTTGGTCATCATTCCCTAAACAATACAGTGTAACACTATTTACATACCTTTTGTACTGTATTAGGTATGCTAAGTAATCTAGGGCTGATTTAAGGTATGTGGGAGGACTGTGGGTTATATGCAAAATGCAACATCACGTTATTTAAGGAATCAAGCATCCAAAGGAAGAGAGGTGATTCCTGCAGCCAAACCTCTGAGGATTTGGAGGGAAGACTTTGCAAATGGAATGGGTATGAACTACATGGCCCTTTCTGCTGAGAGTAGCTACCTCCCTGCTGGAGCCCAGATTCTATCTTCCTCTGCCCTCTGGAACCTGTCTCACTTGTTCGCTGTGCGTGGAGCACATTTTCGTTCCTCTGGTTGCTGTATTCTTAAACCTCTTTCAGCACAAAGCATTTTTGTTTGTTCTTACTTCCTTTAAATATATTTGAAAGGCAGAATAAAACACACACACACACACACATAACTCAACACAGGGCTTTCATTTTTTTTTGTTTTTGTATGTTTATTTCCTTTGATCTACTTGAAGGGGACACACGTACACAAACACAAACAGCTCTTCTATCTACTGGTTCACACCCAAAATGGCTTAGGCCGAGCAAGGCAGAAACTAAGAGCCTAGGATTCTATCCAGGTCTCGTATGGGGTGACAGGGGCTCAAGGACCTAAAGCCTCTTCTGCTGGCTACCCAGAACATTAGCAGGAAGCTGGACTGGAAGCAGAGCAGCTTGGGCTTGAACTAGCATCCCAAGCAGCAGTTTAACCTGCAGCACTGCACCTGCCCTAGTTACAGGGCATCTTAATAGTCCACTCTCAAGACTAGTGAACAACTAGTGTAGGCTGGAGTCCTTTTCCTTCTCCCTAAAAGTTATGTAGATTTAATCTAATCTTTATCGCTTAACCTGATGTGTGCTTGCTGGACATCAGGAAGGCATGTAAGTCATGCAATCTGCATATTTTGCTTTGAATTTTATTTTTTCAATCCATAAATGTTTGTAATGGCATAACAGGATCCTGGGGTTCCATCTTATATAACTCAGAGACATCATTGTCCCAGGATAGCTACCAAACCTGAAACAACTCAAATGCGTACCACTCACAAAATGGCAAGACAAACTGTAGTCTGTTTCATTGGCACTGAGGACAAGTGATTGAGGACTATCAAGTCACTAAGTCCTACTGAAGAAAGCCACCAAGTATAGCAAAATGAATACTGAGTGATTAAAACCCAGACCTGTTAGGGGCACACAAGAAGAAAACTACAATCTGTAAGAAAATAGAATATCATGAAAATTAGATCATGGTAAATACTTTGGACAAAAAGATAGGATAGTAGGATGTAAAACGGTATCTAGAAAGCTTCTGGAAGCTGTATGTATTCTAGGTATTAACGTGAGCAGAAGATATGTTTGTTTTTGGTAATTTGTTAATAGTGATATTTATGTTTTATGTACTTTTCTGCATAATCTTTTACACGGCTAAAAAAATTCATGCCAACCCATATAATATCATTATAAAATGTTCAGTTGGGTTATGTCAATCTGCACTGCACAATGGGGTGTGAGGACCACTAGGTCCACATGACACATGGGGAAAGCACAGGATAGAGGAAGTATCAAAGATGATTTCTGGTCCAACCAGATCAGTGACAGTGTTGGGATTGGAAGAGGCTCCCTGTGCAGAGTGTGCTGGCAATCACAGTCCTGAACTGATCTCCCCGCACTGACAGTGATGCCTCTGAGGATACAGGAACCCTTGGCACTCTAGAGCTTGAACTGCAATCTCAATACTTTCCAGAGGGTGATGGACATGCCCTAATGAAGCCTTTGTAAGAAGAAAGTGTGGCAAGCCTGGCAGAGAAGCATATTTCCCAGCATTCCAGGTATTCTGAATTGAAGGCAGCTCCTGGAAGATAGTGCTGCAAAAGGGTTCCAGTTGTCTCAGAGACATTTGGAAATTAGATTAGACATTTGGAAATTAAATTAGGCCCCAAAGCAGAGAACAGTGGTTGGTGGCTTCTAACAGAGTCCAGCAAACATAGAAGATACAACCAGATATGGGGCAGAACCTACATCCTAAAATTCTCACATTCTAATTCTAATGTGTTCCTAAAAGTCATATCAAGCACAAATTCGTGGTATAGTGCATACACATACTCCAACTGTTTGCTCACACAAACACAAATGCACACACAAACACACACAGTATCTGCTAAGAAGACAACATCTGACAGTAACAGCAACTAAGCACCAATGAGCAACAGTCATAAAGGACCCTCTCCATACAGCCAAGGCTGCTTCTCCCCTAGAGTCTGCAGCAGCCTCAGGAGCTGTGTCAGAGAGAACCTGGAGTGAGCAGTCAATGTGGAAGGGAGGACCAGGATAACAAGGAGGGAGAAGGGGATCCTGGAAGTCCAAGGTTAACAGCATCCCAAAGCGGGTAACGAAACCTCTATGGGATATCTTATTTATTTAAAGTGCAGAACAGAATGTATTTTACTGATGTTACCAAGCCCTCAGACGGACACAGGTGAGCATCAAGAAGGATCCATTTAACTATGGCATCCACCCACGGGGGAAAGGAGATGAGCTTTCACCACTGAGGATTTTTGCAGTCTCCACTAACGCTTACCCCCGTGGATGGAGCTGCCCATGGTGGAGCCATCACAGACCCACCTCCATCCCAGCCCCACCATACACATGCCCCAGACACTGGTGCTACTACCATTGTGATGATGTTGACTGCCACAGAATCCAACCGCCAAACCCCCCACCACCACATGTCCAACATTGTTCACGTCTATGGCCAAGAAACAAGCACCACCCTTGCCATGAGAGAGCCTGTATCCCAGAGCTAGACTCCACCACTGCTTTATGGCTCCTGGACTCCAAACCACCATTATCTTGCTTGCTCGCTCCGCAGACAGTGCCCCATCTCCCCTGCCCCACAGGTCCCATCCCTTCCCCTCCCCCCATACCCACCCTGATTTCATCCCTCGCTCCGCACATTCACAGCACTTCTCATCTCTGATCCTCACATTGGGGCTCCTCTGCATCACCCCTCACACCGTGGCTCGTCTCCACCCCCACATCACATCTGCTCTGCCCCCTCACATTACATCACGTCGCTTTTGTCCCACTTGTCCTGTCTCCCCCACCTCACACGTCAGGTCAGCACCCATATCTCATCGCCTCTCAGGTCAGCAATGTTACATCACATCTCTTCCATCACTTCTCCTCTTCCCCTCCCCCCCCCCCCGTAACCTCTCCTCTGCCTGGTAAATCATGTCACATTTCCCCCGCCATTCACGTCACTTCACGTCACGTCTCCTTCACCACGCACGTCAAAGCGTCTCATCTCCGCTGACCCCACGTCACATCGCCTCTGCCCACACGTCACTTCCAGTTCTGTCCCCTCAGCCCTCCTCATCCTGTCAGTTTCCATATGCAAGCATCTTAACACATCTGTATTTGTCACCATTTATGCAGTGAGGAAACTGGCAGGGACAAGACGTGCAACACCCACAGCAGCCGTCACGTCAAGATGTCTGTCCTTGTCCGCGAGAATGCACGTCAGCGGTGCCGCAGGCTCAGCCTCACATTCCTGGCACAGCACAGCAAGGTCTCCAGGATCCCTCGCGCCTGCGTCCCAGGGCCCTGAGGGAAGACCAAACCCAAACCTGAATCATCTGGCGGCCGTGGACTTGTTTCCAGGGCCCCAGAAGTCCTAGGGCCCACTCCCAGCCGTGGCCTCCACAGCAGCCCTCAAACTGCGGGAAACGGCCACGAGGAGGAAGCCACGCCCCTTGCCCGGGTCATCGGCGCAAGCCCCGCCCAGCCTCCCTTGGTGCTCTCGCGCCTCAGGCGGTGGAGGCCGCGCGCACCAACTGCGCCGCTGACTCCACTCACCCCTGTGTTCACCCCGCAGAGGGCATCAGTGGCCTGGAGCCCCTTGCGGCCCATTGCTGGAAACACCCACTCAAGGGAGAAGCTGCTGAGTGTGAAGATTGTCCAGCAGGGCCCAGGCAAGGGAGGCGGTTTGCGGGGTGGCGCTAAGTAACAGCGTTTCCAGGAGGCAGACCACCATCCCAGCCTCAGAACGGACGCGCAAATGGAGGAAGACGTTGATTCTTGTTTCCAATAATATTGTCTTTCTGGAGCTCCTGAGAGTGGTGACTGGTCAGGTGCTATTAAAGTTGGGATGCTGCTTCTGTGAGAATAGGTCCTGGGACTTATACTATAATGAACAAGAGAAGCTACTGAAAAGAACTATGATGATGGTGATGAAAAAACAAACTATATTCAGAGACTGTAGACAGACAATAAACTGATTTTTAAAATGAGGAGAAACCAAAAGAAGAGAGAAGAGGAAAAAGAAGCAGAAAAAGACTGAAGAGGAGGGAGAAGCACACAAGGGGGAACCCACTCAACAGCATTTTAGCTACCGTGTCTTTAATTAGTGGATAGTTAAGTGAATGTTTTGTTTGTTTAAAAGCTGATTTTCAAAAATTTTGCTCTACATCCAACTGTTGATTAATAGACTCTTGCTTCAAAGATATATATCTTCAGTCAATTTTATGTTTTCTCATTTTCATGATTTTTATATTTTGATTTTCTGACATTTAAATTTAAGATTATAGTTGTTAAATTTACCAGAAGCATTTGTTCTGCTAAATATTTCCAGAAGAACCCACTGAAAATGATGCTAAACCATGTTTCACTAACAGCATGCTAATCACTTTGTGTTAGAAATATAATCCTGTGGCCGATCCTGCAGCATAGCAGGGTAAGCATCCACCTGAGATGCCAGCTGCTGTGCACCTGAGTCCCAGCTGCTGCACTTCTGATCCAGCTCCCTGCTAATGGCCTGAGACACAGTGGGAGATAGCCCAAGTGGTTGGGTCCCTGAACCTGTAAGGGAGACCCGGAAGAAGCTCCTGGCCCTTGGCTTTGGATCCGCCCTTCTCTGGCTATTGTGGGCATTTGGGGAGTGAACCAGCATATGGAAGACTGCATTCTCTGTCTTTCCCTCTTTCTGTCTTTCATTTTGCCTCTCAATCTTTTTTTTTAGAAAAATTAAAAAATAAATATAATCTTTATGGTAACTTTACCTCCTGTAAAACCTTTAACTAATTAAAATCAAGTAAAAGTCTCAGGATTTTTGAAGCACCACATGTTAATAGTCATAAAATCTTGCCTGTTTGCATCAAATCCAAAAGAGAGTTAAAAGAAAGCTAGTCACATTAAGGTTATATTTTTAGAATGACTCTACTGTTAAACATAATTTTACCTTCTTATTTAAAAATTATTATCTAGAGTGAAATCTATTTAAAATATTGATATTATTGAAGTGAATTGGCATGTATTTTATAAATTAGTCACGTAATAGTTTATTCAAGAACAGGACATTTGTAAGACTATAAATATCACTGGTTCTTATTTGAGTTGTAGAAGAATCCATGTGACAGTGAGCTTTATTACAGACACACTGACAAAGTGTCCACTAGAGTGCACTTCATTCAGTTGAAGTTTATTCTCAAACTGGTAGTAAATACATATAACCTTTATAAAGTATTTCAGGTCTTTCTGAGACAGACAGAAAAGAGAGCTGCCATCTGCTCATTCACACTTCAAATTGCAATAGATAGGACTGAGCTGAGCCAAAGCCAGGAGCCAGAAACTCAATCCAAGTCTCTCACAGAAGACAATTACTTGATTTATCATTGCTGCCTCCTAGAGTCTCCTTTAGCAAGTAGCTGGGGTCAGGAGCCGGATGTCAAACCCATGTAGTCCAATATGGAACACTGACATTTGAACCAACAGCTCAATCACTACCGTAAACACCTGCCTCCTCATGCAAATATTGAGAAGTTGATGCACCAATATAAATATAAAGCAAGTAGTCACATTTATGTCTATATAAGGCAAAAAGCATTAATTGGTATGAAGAGAGGCACTACATGAAATAAAGGTGATAGTCCATCAAGAAGATGTAACAATTATCAATATGTACACACAAGAGTGTAGTTTTAATGCTGAATTATTTTAAAAAGGCATTAAAATAAAAAGATTAGCAAACACAACTTTCACAGTGGGGCCTAGAAAAATGCTCTCTGCTTCCTATTGAGTTTCCTGCCAAAATATCCTATGAGGCAGCAGATGATTGCCCAAGTGCTTGGGCTCCTGCCACCAATGTGGGAGAACTAAACGGACTTCCTAGCTGCTGGCTTTTGCCTGACTAACTTTGCTCAGGTATTTGGGGATTGAACCAGTGAATGAAAGATGTGTATCTATGTGTGTGGGTTTATGTATCTCTCTCCACTCTATCTTAGCCCTCTCTCAGATAAATGAACATTTTTTGAACAGTGATGGCAGTGAAATAGGTGACTCATCACATTAAAATAGGAGAAAGGCCTGTAAATACAAGGCTAGTAACAAAAAGTTATGTAGCCAAAACATAGGGCTTTAAAAGTAATAACAGAATACCATGAACAAAGTTTATCTCAAAATATAAACTTACTATTTTTTATTTAACTTATTGTAAAAACAGGGAGGAGGAAGAGAGAGAGAGAGCGCGCGAGCGAGCGAGCACAAGTAAGCTGCCTTCTGCTGGTTCATTCCCCAAAATGTTTGCAACAACTAACTGAATCCAGGAGCTGAGAACTCTGTGGTTCTCCCACATAGGTGGCAAGGGCATAACGACCCAAGCTATAATCTGCTGCGACCCAGGGTGCACATTATTAGGAAACTGAAACTGAGAGTGGATCCAGCACTTGACTCAGGCACTCTGATATGGGATGTGGGGGTCCCCAGTGGTATCTTAACTTCTAGGTTAAATGCCCATACCAGCACATATTAAACCTCCTTCTGCAAAAATAGAAAATCCAAATAATAAACATTAAAAAATACCAAATTGGTGACCATAGTTCTATAACTAGAAGACACAAAACCGGGTATTTTTAGAAGAAAAGTTCTCAGTGTTCAAAGAACTGCTCATTTTCATATTATGTAAAACCTTTTGAGAACAAAAGGGACAGCTATCTGGTTTGTTGTATAATACTGATACCAAAAGCGTATAAGTGGAAAGGAGAAATATAATTCATTGTATAAGTCTCAAAAGTGGACATAAATACAAACATTTCAATAATATTTAATAAACCAAATGTAGCATTTTAAATATCAAATAAAATAGAAATTCAGGTAAACTAGCATAAGAGATGCATGGGAACTTTATATACGTTAAAATGAAACATGGAAGAAAGTTTAGCCAATGAGTTTGTATGTTTAATAAGTTGTAACATCAGGTAATAGTGATGGTTCTTGTGAAGTCACCTTGTCTTTGGACATCAGTATGAAGTAGTAGCATCACTCCAGTACTTTAGAGTACAGTCTGGACTTCAACAAGTTCTACTCAACCGGTGTGAGAAGCAAAAGCCTATTTCAGATTGTCTGTCAGCGACCTCTCTCAGGGCAAAAAATAATCCAATTATTACTTCTCAGCTGGTTGTTACAAAAATTAAGATAAATTTAGGAAATTATACTTGCTTCCTTTATATTTGTATATGAAAATGATTTTAAATAAAAGAACAAAAGAAAAATCAATACACAAAATGACCATCAGATGAGATCAGTTGTAGTCTATGAAATTAAAAAAACAGTGTCAGTTCTTTTCAGAAGGAAGAAAAAATAGTTGTAGTCATAGGCCTTAGGGGATCTTGAGATCACTTTGTCCCCTTGGGTACAAAATCACTAGAAATTAAAGATGAGAATATTCCTTCCTTGTTTTCACTCTAGTTAAATCCTACAAACAGAACTTAACAAGCCCCTTTGGGACAGCTGATCCACTTTTCTGACTTCTTAATCTGTTCCTGTAACTTCTTGCTACCTAATCTTTCTTTGTGAACTGATTTTCAAAAAATATATAGGATAAATGTTCAGGTCAGGTATAACATAAAATGTAAACATTGAGGAGGGTAGAAATAATGATTGGGCTCCACCTGCCCTAAATACCAATTAATCTATCAAAGGATCCGTAGGTGGGGAAATGTTGGTGTTCTTAAAACTCTAGTTAACCTGAGTTTGTGGCAACTATACTGCATGAAGTGGTTTCTAGAAGTTATTCTATTGCTTCTTAAATTTGTGGTCATGGCTCCTGTGGTGAGTGAGTCATCAGCTTGGGTCTCTTTCTGTGAACATCCCTCCAGGGAAAATCAGAGAGAAGAATAGGGAGAGCCCCTACTCCAGGTAGGGGTGGGTAGCAGTGTGTGTAATGGAGTTTTCTCTTCCACCTTGGCCAGACTTTCAGGACATCCTAAGAGGCAGCTGAGCCAAGCAGAGGATAAAATCAATCAAAAATGCTTCCAGGCATTTCCTGAGAGAAAAGTTTCAACACTAACTTACAGATGTTCTTTACCTCTTTGTGAAGTTTCACCCAACTCACATCCATTTCTCATTTTTAGTTGTAAGCCATGGGTAAGTTTGTTGGCATATCTAATCTTTATTCATCACGCCACTTCAGGTAGACTAATGAAAACTGCAATGGAAAATGCAGTGGTTCTTGTTTTTTAAAATCACATTTCTGTGATTTATAGACTGATATTTTCATGATAATTTAAAATTGCATTTTCCCTTAGATACACGTCCTATGGATAAGTTACTTTGATGCATTTTGTGTAGAATTTCATTTCTGGATTGTAGGATTAAGAGCTGTTTGAGAGATTTGCTTCAAAAGTTTCTATTGCCTCATGAGATTCAGAAGTGATTTCATTAAGCAATAGGCCTAATCAGCTACAAAATGGATATTTGTTTACAGAAGAATAATGTCCTGATGCTTTTACTTTTAGACATGAAATTCCTTTTTCTGAAATGAAGAAACATGAGAATTAACATATTTGTGAGCCCTTGAACAGTCTTATCCATCCCAACAAGTTTTATGTGTGAGCAAGCATGAAGTGTCCCATGCACACATAGTTAGCAGTATTAAATATGTGTTCAGTAACACCTGTCCATTTTGTCTTTTGTGTTTTAGCTTCTTGGAGATAGGAAGAAGGTGAGTTGATGCTCATTGTCATTATTCTGTGCCTTTATCATGTGAAATTCTAGAAATAGCATCATATCTTCATTGGACCCAGATACTGCAAGAACGCTGAATGGACATCTGAGCCCACTGAATCCTACAGTGGGAAATGACCTTAGAATTTTTCTAGATCAATTCCTCACCAATCAGGAATCCCATGACGAATAGATGGTTAATTGATTTATGATTTACAACCTTTGCTGACATAAACTTCATTCCCATGAAAAGGACTAATTTTCAAGGAAGTGATTCCAGTTGTTACAGAGTTGTTTCTTAAACAAAGATAATATCATTTGTCAATAATTCCTGCTATGAAGAGAACATCCTTTGGTTCACTCCTTTTTTCAAAAAGATTTACTTTGTTAATTTGAAAGGCAGAGTTACAGAGAGAGAGAGAGGGGTCTTCCATCTGCTGGTTCACTCCCCAGATGGCCACAATGGCTGGCACTATGCTGACCCAAAGATAGGAGCCAGGAACTTCTTCTGGGTCTCCCACGCAGGTGCAGGGGCCCAAGGACTTGGGCCATCTGCTGCTGCTATCCCAGGTCATAGCAGAGAGCTGGATCGGAAGTGGACCAGACAGGACTAGAACAGGCATCCATATGGGATGCTGGTGCTTCAGGCCAAGGCTTTAACCTGCTGCACCACAGTGCCAGCCCTGGTTCACTCCTGAAACGTCTCCAACAGCATGGATTGGACAGACTGTAGCCGGGAGCAAGGAAGTCCAACCAGGTCGCCCACATTGGTCGCAGGGGCCAAAGCACTTGTGCCATCTTTTGCTGATTTCCCAGGCACATTTACAGGGAGCTGGGTCAGAAGCAGAGCATCTGGAACTCAAACCAGTGCTCTGACATGGGATGCTGGCCTTGGTATAAATCGCTGCACCAAAAGGATGGCTCTGCCATATAATTTTAATGTAACAAAATTCTTGGAATAAAAGCTTAAAATATGGTTCAAACGTAAATAGATATTTGGGGAAGGAAGTGGCAAAGATATATTTTTACAGTGGGAGAAGTATAGAGTGGCTTGCAATTGAAGGAAGCCAGGAAACACTGAGTAAATAGGATTCAAACTCCATGAGCTTCCAAATTAAACAATACATTTACAATAGAAATATTTGGTAACTCATTTCAGGAAAGCAGTCTGAGTAGATCAGCATTATTTTCTCCCTAGGGAGGATAGAGTCCTTGGAGGTGCTGCCTGAATAAACTCCATGGGGGTCACATTTATCACATCATAAAAGTTCAGACTTTCCGAAAGGGAGTGTGGAGGCAGACACATTTCCCAGATCAATTACACAGTTTCTCCAAATCCTTGGAGGCTGGACTCTATAACATAATCCTTAAAGTTGGGTCATAGGACTAGAAGTTTCCCTGACCCCTGCCATTCATGCTGACCTCTCACTGCTCTGCATAAGTACATTTGTTCACATGTGCACATGTGGGCATAGACACACACACACACACACAAACATACACACAGGATGACAGAGCTGGAGAGCCAGAGGTAGAGGGGAAGCAGTTGCACTACTCTAGAGGGAAGACAGAATGGTAGACAGAGGCTTCAGATTTTATTTCCTGCACTCCACACGTATTTCTCCAGGGAGTGGCTGGATTTCAGTGATCAGAAGGTAAAACTCTCACATCTAGAAGACTCCAGAGCAGTGCTGTGTCCTGTCCCAATCCTCAGGTCAGAAAGAATAACTGGGACTCATCATCCACCAAACCTGCTTCAGAGGCAGGTGATTCAGCATCAATCTTTCCCCATCTCTGTTTTTCTGTACATTGCATTTGAGGGAACGACCAGAAATTCCATCTTACTCTGTAAGAAGCATTATCTATATACTGATTGAGAGTTTACATGAAACCAGGAAAGATGGTTGGTAGAAACCATTTGGTTTAGAGAGGGAGAAATAGAGATCCCTTCCTGGCACTACTCTGAGTCCCAGAGTGGCTTGCAATATTTGTGGCATCAAAACATAGCAGAAGTTACAGACTCCTCCAAGTTTAATCCTCTTCCAGGTCATACTCGGGAGAACTATCAGTGAGCAGCGGATGTTCATGACTCAAAAGTATCAAACTGACAAGGACTTAAGAGCCATCTTATTGGGCTGCCCCTTTGTAGAAATGAAGAAATTTGAAGTTTGAGTTGTTCTGTAATTTTTTCCTGCAATCCATATTCATTTCTTCTTCCATGTGAGTCATCTGCTTGTATTATGTCCCAGAACTGTCTTCCAGCCAGGAAAAAAAAAAGGAGTATTAGATTTCATTTCCTAGTGAGTGCCAGGGAAAACCCCTATGACTATGTGATAAGGATTTCTTGGTCAGTTCTGGTAACAGAGAAGCCTCCCTGTGGGTCATGGATTACCCTGAGAAGCTTTCCTTGATTCCATGTTCTGGGCTTACTCTCCAGGCATAGCTGTCCTCATCCTAGGGAAACCTTTATCCAATCCTGGGTTCCTGTGACTATCATTATCATTTGTTACCTTTTGGTAACAAGATTATTAATTTCTACCCATCAAATATTCTGCTGAAACTATAATTTGAATTCCATTGAACGTATAGATCAATTTGGAAAGATTTATAACCTTTATAAAATTTCCAATCTATAGACGCAATTGTAGGCATATTCTTAATTTTGTATATTAACCATGACAAAGATTTTGTTAATTCAACTGATTTCAGTTAATCAGTTACATTAGTATGAATTTTACAAGTTTCTAAATTGCAATGTGAATAACGACACTTCCATTATTTAATGCATATATCGTTACCTCTTTTTTACCTACTACTGGGTAGTTTTTGAGTGACCATTAAATAGAAGCTGTGCTGGAGGACCAGGTTAGATTTATTTTACAACTAAGGGGGGAAATCACTGAACATTTCAGATTTATGCATAGAGTTTCTATAGGTTTTATAGACACTTTTATTCAGATAAAAGAGGTTAATATATATTTGAGAATTTTATATGTTTTTATAGAGAATAAATTTTGAATTACTTTCATTATCATTATAGAGTGTCTTCTTTATCCTTATACATGCTATGGAATGTCATCAAGTTTGCTACTATCACTTTCTCTTTGCCTGCAACGTGTTTTCCATTATTCCTTTTTAACTTGTGTGTGTGTATGAGTGTGTGGGGGGGGGGGGACAAAGAGAGATTTATTTTATATATATATGAACATCTATGTAATATCAACTTGTAAATGTTTGAAAAGAAAGATAAAATTATTACTTAAACATAATAAAATTTCAACTAGTGTCAGTTATAGCATAAATACACAGAATATTATAAAAAATCAAAAACACGGTAAACAGAGAAAAAGAAAAGAAACATTCTGAAATAGTAGTTTAAAGATATGGAAGATAGGTGGATTGATATTGGTTTGATCTAATAGGAATTCCACAGTGAAATGGTGAGCATGGAAGAAGGACAACAAGCAAAGATAAGGGTTTTGAGAATTTCCATTGCTTGCGGAATAATTTTTTATTTATCCTATGCTGCTTCTTAAACAAAGCATATTTTTTCATTTAAATAATCATCTTGAATTGTGAAAAATTCTTTGATTTCTCTATGCATATTTCTCTATGACTTTTATTTATTGCACTCACTAAATAGAATGCATGTTTTCTGCTATTTAAGGCTTAGGTTATCAACAATGCTGAAATATTTTTGTTTATTCTTTTTCCCCCATTTTTACCCATTCTTTCACTCAGTAACCTTAATTATAGCTAAGTACAGCTCTCATTATGTTATTCAAGTCTCTGAAATGTCCCTTCAAAGTACTATCTGTGAGTATTAAAACCTGGTGGACTCCTTCATGAGCCCATCTTTTTTATTTTTTTTTAACCCCAAACCATCCTCACTGAACAGGATACTAGCCTTTTTAAACTTTTATTTATGTATTGGAAGGGTAGAGTTACAGAGAGAGAGGGAACTGCAGAGGGAGAGAGGGAGAGAGGGAGAGAGGGCGAGAGGGCGAGAGGGGAGAGAGAGAGAGAGAGAGAGAGAGAGAGAGAGAGAGAGAGAGAGAGAGAGAGAACGAGCATATTCCATCCACTGGTTCACTCTTCAAATGGCCACAACAGGTGGGCTGGACCAGGCTGAAGCTAGCAGCCTGGAGCTTCTTTTTGGTCTCTCACATGAGTTCAGGGGCCCAGGGACTTCTGCTGCTTTCCCAGGAGCATTAGCAGGGAGCTGGATGGGAAGTGGAACAGCTGGAATGCAAACAAGTATCCACATGGGATGCCAGAACCCAGGCTGTGACTTTTCCTCTAGACCACAGTGCAGGCCTCTCATGAGCTCTTCTAAGATA
The DNA here is from genome assembly GCF_033115175.1 of Lepus europaeus. Classification (NCBI taxonomy): domain Eukaryota; kingdom Metazoa; phylum Chordata; class Mammalia; order Lagomorpha; family Leporidae; genus Lepus; species Lepus europaeus. Next base: position 103,171,152 of record NC_084837.1, read on the forward strand.
CAATTTTCTTTAATCTGAGAACTGAAAATTACCTTCCTTATTGAGTTTTGAAGTTTTGTGGCTATGCTTCTTATTTCAAAGATCTGTAATTGATCTGTTTATTTTATTTCTAATTTTATTTTTCTTAATTTTGGAGCATTTTAGTAAATATGACATCTTCATTAATCTATTGGAAAATCCCAATTATCCTTATATTACATTATTTGGAAGATTTTTCTGTATATTTCATCTTGCATTCATTTATAGACATTCAGATGTTTCTATGACATTTACATGTTTTGAGACAAATTTTTTGAGCACAATTTAGTGGATGAGTTTTTAATTTTTATTTTGCTTTTCCATCTTTTCTTTCTCCCTGTCTTGTGATTTTAAGTTTTTGCTGTTCTTCACTAGATGCATGAGCCCCCTCATGAAAATCAGGTTTTATAATACTTTCTCAGGTCTGGTGATCAAATTAGAGTGCCAGTAAACATATTTACTGTTTTATAGTTAACTTATTCACAATCCAAGAGTTGTTTTTGAACAACCAAGTTAATGTCTTCAGGAAAATGAACAGAGTTAGAATCTAATAACAAGCATTATCATTAACTGCTCAAGTCTCCTTTCATAGGCCCAACACAATCCCCAAGCTTCAAGCAACCACATTGGTGTTCCATATCCTAACACCTTGCCTTAATCTCATAAAAAAAGAAACACAAAAAACTGTGTTCCAGGTGTAACTTATTATAAATAAAATTAGGACTCAAAATGCTGACTAGACTCAGCCTACAAATTAAAAGAAAACACAGAATATTCAATTATATGAATTCCTACATCAAGCATAAAACCAAAAAAGTAACCTGGTTAATTTATAAAAATATCCAAGATAAAATAACACACACAAACAAAAAACTGAACTGAGTTGTGCACTAATTTGGACAATTCAGTTCCTAACAACACCACTGGTTTTATCCAGTTTGTGCCAGCAAAACCAGCCAATGACCAGTCCTCTAGCACTGGTGTGTATTTGAAAGTGCTTCCAGAGAAAAACAAATTTTCAATAACTGTGAATTCATTCAATACTAAAAAAGGCTTAAATTTTACTTTTCCCAAATGTACATAACAGAAATTGAGGTATTTTCTTTCTTTTTTTGGGAATAAATGCCAGATGGAGTCACTTTTTTTCTATATTAAGTTGTACTATGGCAAAAATGTAGTTGTTGGTGAATGAAAACTAAATAAATACATTTAAAAAATAGGAATCCACAAGTGTATTGGTATATAGTCCAAAAAACAGGCCAGCACCGTGGCTCAATAGGCTAATCCTCTGCCTGCGGCACCAGCACACCGGATTCTAGTCCTGGTCAGGGTGCCAGATTCTGTCCCGGTTGCCCCTCTTCCAGGCCGGCTCTCTGCTGTGGCCCAGGAGTGCAGTGGAGGATGGCCCAAGTTCTTGGGCCCTGAACCCCATGGGAGACCAGGAGAAGCACCTGGCTCCTGGCTTCGGATCGGCGCGGTGCACCGGCCGCAGCGCGCCGGCCACGGTGGCCGTTGGAGGGTGAACCAACGACAAAGGAAGACCTTTCTCTCTGTCTCTCTCACTGTCCCCTCTGCCTGTCAAAAAAAAACACACACACACACACACACACACAAACAAAACAAAAATAACGGAGTCAGCGAGAAGCCAAAAATGTACATAAAATTAGGAGTCAAAATGGTGACTAAAAGCAGTCTCAAAGTTAACAAAAAAAAATCTGAATATTCAATTACATGAATTCCTCTATCAAGCATAAAACCAAAAAGATAATTTGGTAAATTTATAAATATATACAAAATAAAATGTAACATACATGGAAAAAAAAAAAACTAGAACTGTGAACTAGTTTGGGAAAATCAATTCCTAGCAACAGAACGTTTTTTATCAAGTATGTGCCAGCAAAAACTTGCCAGTGAACAGTCCTGTAGCATTAATGTTCGCTTAAAAGAGCTACCTGAAGCAAACCAATTTTCAATAACAGTGAATTCCTTCTATAGTAAAAAAGATTTTTTTGGAGGAACCTCAACTGTTTTTCCAATTGCTACACTAACTTGCATTTCTTCTCTTTCCTCTACATCCTCACCAGAATTTTTCAATATAGCCAATAACTATAATATATATAATAAATATATATATATATATATATATATATATATAACCAATAGTCTTTCTTACTAGTTTGAGGGTGATCTCAAAGTGTGGTTTTGATTTAAATTTCCCTGATAACTAGTGATGTTGAGGATTTTTTTGTGTGTATTTTCCGGCTATTTGTATTTCCTTTTCTGAGAAATATCTAGTCAGATACTTTTCCTAATTCTAACTGGATTTTTAATTTTTTTACTGTTGAGTTTTTTGAGTTTCTTATATACTGTGGATATTAATACTTTGTCAGATGCATTGTTTGCAAGTATTTTTTTCTCATTCTGTTGGCCCTCTTTTCACTCTGTTGGTTGTTTAATTTACCAGACAAGATTTCTTAGTTTGATGTAATGCCATTTGTCTACTCTGGCTTTAAATGACAGCTTTTGATGTCTTATATAAAGTTAATGCCTCTGCCAATGCTTAACCTATGTCCCCTGTTATTTGTTGTAGTAGTTGAATAGCTCCAGGCCTTACATTTAGATACATAATCCATTTAAGTTGATTTTTGTATAGGATAAAAAGTAGGGGTCAATCTTAATCTTCTGTATAAGGGGATTCAGTTTCCCCAGCACCATTTATTGAAGAAAGAGTATACGTGCTTTGAGCACTTTTGTCAAAGATCACTTATTAGTAGATACATGGATTAGTTTCTGGAATCTCCTGTCCTATTCTATTCATCTTTGTGTCTGTCTTTATGCTAGCACTATGCTCTTTTGTTTACAACAGTCCTGGAGTATACCTTGAAATCTTGTATTGTGATTCCTCCAGCTTTGTTCTTTTTGTTCAGGTTTGTTCTGGCTTTGCTGAAATCTATTGTGCTTAGACATGAATTTTAGTATTGTTTTTAATACAATTGTGAAAAATGTCATAAATATTTTCATGAGGAAGCACTGAATCTATAAATTGCTTTGGGTAATATGGAAAGTTTTAAACTACTTCTTACAATCCATGAATATGAGCAGTCTTTGCATTTTCTGTGTCTTTTTCAATTTCTTTCTTTGGTTTTTTGTAATGTACATTGCAGAGGTCGTTCACTTACCAGGTTTAATTTGCTCCCAGGCATTTTTTGGTAGTTCTTCTGAATGGGATTGCTTTTATCATTCTTTGTACAGAGAGTTAATTATTGGTGTATAAAAATGTAACTTGTTTTGTGTGTTGACTGTATCCTGTGACTTTACAGCATTTGTCAGTTCTAATGTGCTTTTGAGGAGTCTTTAGGTTTCTCACCATATAGAAGCATATAATCTGAGAATGAATAGTTTGAGTTTCTCCTTTCTATTTGTACTCTTTTTCTTTCTTTCTCTTTCCTAATGGCTCTGGCTAAAAATTCCAATACTGTATTGAATAAGAGCAGCAACAATAAATATCCTAGTGTGGTTCCAGATCTTAGAGGAAATACATTTGACTTTCCCTCATTCAATATGACAGTGACTGAGAGTTGTCATATATAACCTTTATTATACTGAACTATGTTTCTTTTTTATGTAACAGGAATGGGTGCTGAATTTCATTGAATGATTTTTTGCATCCATTGGAATAATTATGTCATGCTTATGATTCAATGTACTGGTATGATATACTATATATTATGATATATTATATATTATATATATATATATATATATATATATTTGGGAAAACAAAACTTAAGCCTTCCTAGTTTAGAAGGAATTTACTGTTACTGTAAATGGATTTGCCTCATATACTTCTTTGTAAAAAAACAGGAATGCTAGAGAACTGTTCATTACCTGGATTTTGTGGCACAAAGCTGGATAAAACCAGTTCTCTTGACAGAAACTGCTTTTCCCATATTATTCCATATTTTGGGTTTTAATTTATTTTGTGTGTTACACTTTATTTTTGATATCTATTTTTTTAGACAGGCAGAGTGGACAGTGAGAGAGAGAGAGAGAAAGAGAGACAGAGAGAAAGGTCTTCCTTTTCCATTGGTACACCCCCCCCCCAATGGCCACTGCGGCCGGCATGCTGCGGCCGGTGCACCGTGCTGATCCGAAGCCAGGAGCCAGGTGCTTCTCCTGGTCTCCCATGTGGGTGCAGGGCCCAAGCACTTCGGCCATCCTCCACTGCCCTCCCAGGCCACAGCAGAGAGCTGGACTGGAAGAGGAGCAACCAGGACAGAATCCAGCACCCCAACTGGGACTAGAACTCAGGGTGCCGGTGCCGCAGGCAGAGGATTAGCCTATTGAGCCAAGGCGCCGGCCTATTTTTGATATATTTATAAATTTACCGAGTTACATTTTTGGTTTATGCTTGGTAGAAGAATTCATGTAATTGAATATCTGGTCTTTTTGTTTTGTTTTGTTTTAAATTACTTCACTGCTTCTAGTCACTATTTAGAGTCTTCATTTTATTTATATTTGGTCTCCATGCTGGCTCCACTTTTTTTTTTTTTTTTTTTGAGAATATGACATTTACCTCATGGTTTCCAGTGTTTTAAATTTATGTATTTAGCTTTCTTCCATTAACAAAGCACTTTTGCTATTGTATATCATAAAGTAGAAAAATGCTGACAACATCTGACATTTATTCCTCAAAGAGATAGATAACACTCGACTTCTCATATATATATATATATATATGGGAAAAATAAATTTAAGCCTTTTCAGTTCAGAAGGAATTCCCAGTTATTGAAAATGTGGTTGCCTTAGGCACTTATTTTAAGAAAAAAAAAGCAATGCTAGAGGACTTTGTATCAGCTGGTGTTTGCTCACACAAACTGGATAAAACCAGTTCTGTTGCTAGGAACCAAGTTTCAATACAAGTCTCCAATTTTGTTGTGTGTGTGTGTATGTGTGTGTGTGTTACATTTTATTTTGTATGTTTTTATAAATTTATCAAGGTATATTTTTGGTTTTTTGCTTGATGGAGGAATTAATGTATTTTAATATATAGTCTTTTATAAAAAATTCTTAACTGCTTCTAGTCACCATTTAGAGTCCTCACTTTATTTATATTTTTGGCATCCAGTGGCTCCCTATTTTTTCAGCTATATGTCATTTCCCCCATGGATTCCAGTTTTTTTAAATTTAATTCTTTAATTCTCTTTATTCAACAACACAGTTGCTGTAGTATACCTTAATATAGAAAAGAGCCACCCACATCTGAGACTTTATTCTAAATATGGCATTAGAATACCTCCACGTCTGATATATGTGTGTGTGTGTGTAAATATATATGGAAAAAATAGATTTAAATCATTTTAATTCAGAGGAAATTTTCAGTATTAAAAATGGGTTTCCCTCAGGTACTTCTTTTAAAAGAAAACGGGCGCTAGAGGACTGTACATGGGCTGGTGTTTTTCTGGTACAAACTGGATAAACCCGCTTCTGTTGCCAGGAACAGATTTTCCCATTCTAGCATACAATTTTTACTCCCAAAAAAGACAGAGAATACCTCTACTTCTAATGTACACATTTGGGAAAAGTAAATATAAGCCTTTTTAGTTCAGAAGGAATTCAAAGTTATTAAAAACGGGTTTTCCTCAGTTAATTCTTTTAAAAGAAATCCGGAATGCTAGAGGACTGTTCATTGCCTGGCTTTTGCTGGCACAAACTGAATAATACCAGTTCTATTGCTAGAAACCGATGTTCCCATATGAGTATACAATTCTTTTGTGTGTGTGTGTGTCTGCATATGTGTGAGTGTGTGTGTTACATTATATTTTTGATATTTTTATAAATTTGCTGAGTTACATTTTTGGATTTATGCTCGATGAAGTAATACATGTAATTGAATACCCAGTCTTTTTTACTAAAAATTCATTGATTGGGACTAGTCACTATTTAGAGTACTCATTTTATTTATATTTTGTTTTCGTGCAGGCTTCCTTATTTTTTGGCTATATGACATTTGTGTCGTGGAATACAGTTTTATAAATTTATGTATTTAGTTTTCTTTCATTAACAAAACAGATCTGCCATAGTATACCTTAATGCAGAAAAATGTTGACCACATTGGACATTTATTCCCAAAACAGAGAACATCTCCACTTCAGATATGCGTATTTGGGAAAAGTAAATTTAAGCCTTTTTTGTTCAGAAGAAATTCACAGTTATTGGAAATGGGTTTGCCTCAAATAATTCTTTTAAATGAACTGGAGTGCTAGAGGACTGTTCATTGGCTAGTTTTTGCCAGCACAAGCTGGATAAAACCAGTACTGTTGCTAGGAAGTGATTTTCCCATACCAGTCCACATCTGTTTTCTTTTTATTTTATGTGTTAGATTTTGTTTTGGATATTTTTATAAATTTACTGAGTAACATTCTTAAATCTTTTGCTTGATTTAGGAATTCATGTAATTTTTTTATCAGCTCTTTTAAAAAAAATTTCTGGACTGCTTAAAGTAACCATTTAGAGTCCTCATTTTATTTATATTTTTGGTTTCACACTTGCTCCCTTATTCTTTCATGTTTTTGTCTTTTCCCTCTTGGATTCTCATTTTTTTTAAATTTACTTCTTATATCTCCTTCATCAGCAACAGTATATTTGATATGGTATACCTTAATATACAAAGAAGTTTTCCACATCTGAAACTTTCTCAAATAGGCAAACAATACCTCTACTTCTGATATAAGTATGTGCAAAAAGTAAATTTAAGACTTTTTTATTACAGAAGTTAACTCACAGTTACTGAAAATGGGTTTACCTCACGTATTTCTTTTTTAAAAATTGGAATTCTAGAGGACTGTTCGTTGGCTGGTTTTGGATGGCACAAACTGGATAAAACCAGTTCTTATTTGTTTCTTTCACAACAACACATTTGCCATAGCATACCATAATATAGAAAAAAGCTGCCCATATCTGACATTAATTCCCCAAAAGACAAAGAACACTTACACTTCTGATATATAATATCCATTATATATATATATATATATATATATATGCAAAAAGTAAAATTTAAGCCTTCTTAGGACAGAAGGTATTTAGGGGTTGTAAATGGGTTTGCCACAGGTACTACTTTTAAAAAATCAGAAAATCTAGAGGACTGTTCATTGGCTGTTTCTGGCTGGCAGAAACTGCATAGATCCACTTCTGTTGCTGTGAACCATTTTCCCATACTAGTCCACATTGCTTTTTCTGTTTTCTGTGTTCAATTTTGTTTTGGATATTCTTATAAATTTACCAAGTTACATTCTTGGTTTATGCTTGATTTAACAATTCATGTGATTGGATATCAGCTCTTGATTTAAAATTTCTGGACTGCTTCAACTCACATTTTAGAGTCCTCATTTTATTTATATTTTTGGCTTCACTATTTGGTTTTCTTTCATCAATATAATGCATTTGCCATTGTATACCTTAATGTAGAAAAATGCTGACTACAAATAACACTTATTCCCCAGAAAGAGAACAGCACCCCTTCTCATATATATTTTCGGGAAAAGTAAACTAAACCTTTTCAGTTCAGAAGGAATAAGCATACCTTAATACAGATAACACCTCTGATAAATATATGTGGAAAAAGTAAATTTAAATATTTTTAAGTAGAGGGAATTCAGTTATTGACAATGGGTTTGTCTCAGGTACTTCTTTTAAGAAATGCTACAGGACTGTTTATTGGCTGGTTTTGAATGGCACAAAATTTATAAAACCTGTTCTGTTGCTAGGTACTGATGTTCCCATACTAAAAATTATGATTTTTTTCTTTTTTATTTATTTTGTATGTTATATTTCATATATTATTATACATAACATCTATTTATATACATATATAAAATATAATATACATTATATATTGGGTAAATTTATCAAGTGACATTCTTGGTTTTATGCTCAATGGAGGAATTTATGCAATTGGATATTCACTCTTTTTTTCAAAAAAAATTCAGGACTGCTTCAAGTCACCATTTACAGTCCACATTTTACTTATATTTTTGGCTTCACAACGGCTCCCTTATTCTTTTGGCTATATGTCATTCTACTCATGGATTCTGATTTTTTAGAATTTACCTATTTAGTTTTTTTTTTTTTCATGAACAACAACATATCTGCCATAGTAAAACTTAATATAGAAAAAAAAGCTATCCGGGGGCCAGCGCTGTGGCTCACTTGGTTAATCCTCCGCCTGCAGCACCAGCATCCTATATGGGCACCGGGTTCTAGTCCCGGTTGCTCCTCCTCCAGTCTCTCTGCTGTGGCCCAGGAAGGCAGTGGAGGATGGCCCAAGTGCTTAGGCCCCTGCACCCACATGGGAGACCAGGAGGAGCACCTCGCTCCTGGCTTCAGATCAGCGTGGTGCGCCGGTCGCAGCGCGCTAGCAGCAGCGCCATTGCGAGGTGAACCAATGGAAAAGGAAGACCTTTCTCTGTCTCTCTCTCACTGTCCACTCTGCCTGTCAAAAAACGAAAAAACAAAACAAAACAAAAAAAAAAAAAAAAAAAAAAACAGGATTCCTAGAGGACTATTCATTGGCTGGTTTTGCCTGGCATAAACTGGATAAAACCACTTTTGTTATTAGGAACCAATTTTCCTATAAAATCCACCATTCTGGATTTTGTGTGTGTGTGGAGGTTATATTTTATTTTGGATATTTTTATAAATTTATCAAGTCCCATTTTTGGCTTTATAATTTATTTAGGAATTCATGTAATTGGTATCTGGTCCTTTTTTTTTTTAAACTTCTGGACTGCTTCAACTCACCATTGAGAGTCCTTATTTTACTTGCATTTTTGGCTTCATACTGGCTTCCTTATCCTTTCAGCCTGTGCCATTTCCCTTATTGATTCCCATTTTTTCAATTTACTTCTTATTTCTCTTTCATCAGCAACAACACATTTGCCATAGTGTACCTTAGTATAGAAAAAGTTCCCCGCGTCTGACCTTTTAACCTCAAAAAGGCAGAGAACAGCTCCACTTATGATATATGTACGTGGCCATAGTAACTTTAAGCCTTTTTGTAGTACAGAGGGAATTCAGTTATTGAACATGGGTTTGCCTCAGGTACTTCTTTTAGAAAAACAGAAATACGAGAGGACAGTTCATTGCCAGGTTTTGGCTGCCACAAACTGGATGAAACCGCGTCTGTTGCTAGAAACCTCTTTTCCCATACTAGTTCACCATTTTAGTTCTGTTTTTTATTCTGTGTGTTACATTTTGATTTGGATATTTGTATAAATTTGCCAAGTGACAGTCTTTGTTATATGGTTATTTATGTATAAATGTGATCAGATATCTGGTTTCTTTTTTAAAAAAAATTCTTCACTTTTTCAACTCACCATTGAGAGTCCTCATTTTACTTATAGTTTTGGCTTTGTGCTGGCTCCTTATCCTTTCAGCTTTATGCCATTTCCCTTATGGATTCCCAGTTTTTCAATTTACTTCTTATTTCTCTTTGATCAACAACTTTTGCCATCACGTACCTTAATATAGAAAAAAGTTTCCATCTGATATTTTAATCTCAAAAAGGTAGAGAACACCTCCACTTACGATATATTTATGAGGGAATAGTAAATTTAAGCCTTTTTAGTACAAAGGGAACTCACAGTTATTAAAAATGGATTTGCCTGAGGTACTTCTTTAAAAAAGATAAATGCTAGACAACTGTACATTGGCTGGTTTTGGCTGCCACAAACTGAATAAAACTGGTTCTGTTGCTAGGAACCTGTTTTCCCATACTAGTCCACCATTCTGTTTTTTAATTTTTATTTTGTGTGTTACATTGTTTTGGATATATGTATATATTTACCAAGTTACACTCTTGGTTTTATGCTTGATTCAAGAATAACTGTAACCAGATATCCCGGCTTTTTTTTTTTTTTAATCTATGTTGCTTCAATTCGCCATTTACAGTCCTCATTTTATTTATATTTTTGGCTTTATGCCGGCTTCCTTATTCTATTGGCTTTGTGCCATTTCCCTCATGGTTTCCCATTTTTAAACTTTACTACTTATTTCTCTTTCATCCACAATATATTTGCCATTCTGTACCTTATTATAGAAAAATTTCTCCACATCTGAATTTTTTTTTTTCAAAAAGAGAATACCTCCATTTCTGTTACATGTATTAGGGAAAAATAAAGTTAAGTCTTTTTTAGTACAAAAGGAATTCAGTTATTGATAATGGGTTTACTCTAAATTAATTTTTAAAAAATACAGGAATGCTAGAGGATTATCCATTGCCCAATACTGGCTGGCACAAACTGGAAAAACAAAAGTTCTTCGGCTAGGAACTTATTTTCTAATGCAAGTCCACATTTCTGTGTGTTTTTTTTTTTTTTCAAATTTTGTGTGATACATATTATTTTGGGTATTTTTATGAAGTTATCCAGTTACATTCTTATTTTATGCATCAGGGAGGAATTCATGTTATGAATATCTGATCTTTTTTAAAAAAATATTTCTTGACTGCTACTTATCACCATTTGAAGTCTTCATTTTATTTATATTTTTGGCTTCATGTTGACTCACTCATTCTTTTGGCTATGTACTTTTCCATCGACCACTTCACTTTTAAAAAATCTATTAATTTATATTTCTTTCATCAACAACCACATATTTGCCATAGTAAAACTTAACATAGAAAAAGCTGTGCGGCCGGCGCCGTGGCTCAACAGGCTAATCCTCCGCCTTGCGGCGCCGGCACACCAGGTTCTAGTCCCGGTTGGGGCACCGATCCTGTCCCGGTTGCCCCTCTTCCAGGCCAGCTCTCTGCTGTGGCCAGGGAGTGCAGTGGAGGATGGCCCAAGTGCTTGGGCCCTGCACCCCATGGGAGACCAGGATAAGTACCTGGCTCCTGCCACCGGAACAGCGCGGTGCGCCGGCCGCAGCGCGCTACCGCGGTGGCCATTGGAGGGTGAACCAACGGCAAAAGGAAGACCTTTCTCTCTGTCTCTCTCTCTCACTGTCCACTCTGCCTGTCAAAAATTAAAAAAAAGAAAAGAAAAAGCTGTGCATATTTGAGATTGTATTCTCAAAATGATAGAGGACACTTCCAGTTCTGTTATATGTATTGGGAAAAGCAAAATTTAAGCCTTTTTTAGTACAGAAGGAATTCATTGTTATTGAAAATGAGTTTGCATCAAGTTCTTCTTTTTAGAAAACAGAAATGCTAGAGGACTGTTCATTGCCGGGTTTTGGCTAGCACAAACTGAAAAACCAGGTCTGTTGTTTTGGATTTTTAAAAATTTTGTTTGGTGTATTTTATTTTGGATGTTTTTTGTAAATTCACTCAGTTATATTCTTGGATTTATCTTTGATGGAGGAATTCATTCTGTTTTGATATGTGGTCTTTTTAAAAAATTTCTAGACCACTTCAGCTCACCATTTAGAGTCCTGATTTTGGTTTTATGCTGGCTCCTTTGTTCTTTTGGCTTTGTGCCAATTTCCTCATGCATTCTCTTTTTTAAAATTTACTTATTTCTTTTTCCTCATGCATTCTCTTTTTCAAAATTTGCTTATTTCTTTTTCATCAACAACACATTTGCTATAATGTACCTTAATCTATAAGAAATTCTCCACATCTGAGATTTTATTCTCAAAAAGGCAAAGTACACCTCCACTTTTGATACATGTGTGTGGGAAAAGTAAAATTTATGCCTTTTTTAGTACAGAAGTAATTCAAAGTTATTGAAAATAGGTTTGCCTCAGGTACTTCTTTTAAAAAACCGGAGTGCTAGAGGACTATTCATTGGCTGGTTTTGGCTGGCACAAACTGGCTTCAACCAGTTCTGTTGCTAGGAACTTGTTTTCCCATACTAGTCCACATTATGTTTTTTTTAAATTTTTTTTTGTGGTTTTTTGATGTTTTTATAAATTTACTAAGTTACATCTTGGATATTTGCCCAAGGGAGAAATTCCTGTAATTGAATATCCAGTCTTTTTTGTAACTGCCACAGGTCTCCATTTGGACAACATATTTTATTTACTTTTAAGCTGCATGTTGGCTTCCTTATTCATTTGGCTATATGACATTTCCCTCATGGAGTCCCAGTTTACAAACGTACTTATTTGTTTTTATTCATCAACAACAATTCCTTTGCCACATTTTAATTTAATATATAAAAAGTCACCCACATCTGACATTTTATTCTCAAATAGGCAGAGAACACATCCACTTAAGCCTTTTTTAGTACAAAAGGAATTCATAGTTATTTAAAATATGTTTACCTCTTGTTCTTGTTTTAAAAATACAGGAATTCTAGAGAATTATTCATTGGGCAGATTTGGCTGATACAAACTGGGAAGAAACAGTTATTTTGCTAGGAACTGAGTTTCCCATACCAGTGCACATTGTCTGATTTTTTAAATTTTGTTTGCTGTATTCAATTTTGGATATTTTAATAAATTAACTGATTTACATTCTTGGGTTTGTGCTCAATAGAATAATTCACATAATTATATATCAGGTCTTTTTTTTTAATTTCTTGACTGCTTCAAGTCACCCTTTAGAGTCCTTATTTTTCTTAATATTTTTGGCTTCATGCTGTCTCCCTAGTTATTTTGGCTATATGACATTTCCCTCACAGAGGCTCATTGTTAAAATTAACTAACTTACTTTTCTTTCATCAACAAAAACACATTTGTCATAGTACACCTTAATATATATAAAAGCTGCTGACATCTGACATTTATTTCCAAAAAAGACAGAGAGCTCCACCACTTCTGATATATGTATTTGTGAAAAGTAAAATTTAAGCCTTTATTTAGTACAGAAAGAATCCATAGTTATTGAAAATGGGTTTGCCTCACGTTCTTCTTTTACAAAAAAAACAGAATGCTAGAGGAGTGCCTATTTCAGCTAACACAAACTACAAGATCAGTTTTGTTGCAAGTAAACTTGTTTCCTATACCACTGCACATTTCCTATTTTTAAAATTTGTTTGATATATTTTATTTTGGATATTTTAATAAATATACTCAATTACATTCTTGGCTTTGTGCCCAAGGGAAGAATTCATGTAATTGTATATCTGGTCCTTTTTTAAAAATTTTATGACTGCTTCAAGTCATCCTTTCAAGTCCTCATTTTATTTATATTTTTAGCTTCACCTTAACTCCCTGAATCTTTTGGCTATGTGCCATTTCCCTCATGAATTACCATTATTTAAATTTATTTATTTATTTTTATTTCATCAACAACAACATATTTACCATATTATACTTTCATATAGAAAAAAACTGACCGCATTTGAGATTTTATTCTCACAAAAGACAGAGTACACCTCTGCTTCCGATATACATATTTGGGAAAAGTAAAATTTAACCCTTTTTTAGTACAGAAGAAATTCATAGTTATTAAAATGGGGTGTCTGTGGGGGGGGGGGGTCTTCCATCTGCTGGTTCACTCCCCAACTGGCAATAAAAAGTTCCTCACATGTTATATTTTATTCTCAAAAATGGCAGAGACCACCTCTTGTAAATACAAAGAACTGGTTTTACCTCTCGGTTTCTTTATAAATTAATCAGTAATGCTAGAGCAACTTTTCATTGGCTAGTTTTGACTGGTACAAACTGGAATAAAACTAGTTTTGTTGCTACAGAATGAGCTTTCCTGAGGAGGAAACAGTGCATATTTATTTCTGCTTGGTGTATTTTATTATTGATTTTTTTTTAAGTTTTCTCTGTTACTTAGCTTTGAGCCTGATCTAGGAGTTCATGAATCTTAGTATCCATTCTTTGTTCTTATTTCGGTTTTCCTCATGTCACTATTTAATTCCTCTGTTTATTTTTGTGTCTCTTGCTGTATCTGGTATCCTTTTGACTATATTTTACTCCCCTGGTCAATTCTCCTTTATAAAGTAATTTATTGGTTTTTCTTTCATCACCAACAACACATTTGACTAGTACAAACTAAGGTAGAAAACAGAACACCGCATCTGAGTGTTTTTTCTCTGTAAACAAGAGAGAATGCCTACACTTCTGATACATGTACTTGGGACAAGTAAAATTTAAGCTTTGTATGTAAAGAAATCAGCGTTACTGAAAGTTGTTTTATCTCTGGTTTTCATTATGAATTAATCAGGAATGCTAGAACAACAACTTTTCATTGGCCTGCTTTGGCTGGTACAAAGTGGAAAAAACTGGTTTTGTTGCTGCTAACCAAGCTTCCCTGATCAGGAATCATTTTTTGTTGTTGTTGTTGTTTGTCTTTGCTATATTTTATTTTAGATTTTTTAAGTGTGGTGTGATACTTAATTGGCTTTGTGTCTGAGGAATTCATGAATTAGGATATCTGGTCTTTCTTTTCAATTCATTTTTCCTCTTGTCACAATTTTGATTTCTAAGTTTGATTACTTTTGTGGCTCTGGCTCTATCTGGTATCATTTTTGCTATGTGCTAAAACCCTCATCAATTCCTCTTTTAAAGTTTTTTTACTAGCTTTTCTTTCACCAAGAACAACATATTTCACATGGTATAAACTAAGAAAAAAAAGCCACCCACATCTGATATTTTTTCTTTGATAAACACAGAGTAGACCTACACTTTTGATGCATGTACTTGGGACAAGGGAAATTTAAGCCCTTTCTGTATCAAAGGAATTCACTATTATTGAAACTGGCTTTTCCTCCGCTTTTCCTTTAAACTAATCAGGAATTCTAGAGCAACTAGAATTGGCTTGTTTTATCTGGTAGAATCTGGAGACACACATTTTTGTTGCTACTAACTGAGTTTTCCTGAGGTGGAAACATTTTAGTTCTTCAATTATTTTGGTATGATTTTTTTTTTTTAATTCTTCTGTTACTTACTTGTCTTTGAGCCTGACCAAGTCATTCTTTAATCTAGATATATGGCCTTTGTATTTAATTCATTTTTCCTCATGTCACAATTTGGTTTCCTCAGGTTGTTTATTGTTGTATCACTTGGGAAAATTATAATTTAAGCCTTTATTTTTAATACAGAAGGAATTCACCCTTATTGAAAATGGGTTTACCTCTCGTTTTCATTTCATATTAATCAGGGATGCTAGAGCAATTTTCATTGTCTGGTTTAGGCTGGTACAAAGTGGCAAAACCAGTCCTGTTGCTATTGACTGTACTTCCCTGAGCAAGACATATTTTATTTTATTTTGTTGAGTATATGTTATTTTGGATTTTTGAAAATTTTTGTTTGTTACTTTCTTGGCTTTGAACCTGATTGAGGAATTTAAGAATTCTGATATCCCATTTTTTTTTTCTTTTATATTCCTGTCTCCTGGATGTCACACTTTGGATTCCTCACTTTGTTTATTTTTTTGGTTTCCCATTGACTCCCTTTTTTTTAAGCTATGTTCCAATCTCCTAATGAATTCCATTTTAAAAAAATTTTTACTTGTTTTTCCTACATTATCAACCATGCATTAGACATAGTACATTTCAGATAGAAAAACACCCTACATGTGAGATTTTATTCTCCAAAAAACACAGTGAACACCTTCACGTCTCATGAATGTACTTGGGAAAAGAAATATTTAACTATTTTTTGTATAGAACTAAACTACCAAAATTGAAAGTGGTTTTGATTTTGTTTTCATTTTAAATAAATCAGTAATGGTAGAGCAAGTTTTTATTGGATGGTTTTGGCTAATGCAAACTGCAAAAACCAATTCCGTTGTTACTGACTGAGCTTCCCAGAGCAGGATACATTTTGCTTCTCTTTTTATTTGTTTATTGAGCACATTTTGTTTTTGATATTTTTTCATTTTTGCCTGTTACTCTTGGCTTTGAGTTTGATGGAGGTATTCAGGAATTTCTATATGTGGTCTTAAATTCTTTTAAATGCATGACTCAAACCATGTTTACTTATGTATTTTTTTGGCTTCCCATGCGGT
This sequence comes from Lepus europaeus, assembly GCF_033115175.1. Classification (NCBI taxonomy): domain Eukaryota; kingdom Metazoa; phylum Chordata; class Mammalia; order Lagomorpha; family Leporidae; genus Lepus; species Lepus europaeus. Next base: position 103,187,077 of record NC_084837.1, read on the forward strand.
CTCCAATTTCCTTTTGGATATGCACTATTCTCCTCATTGATTCCCATTTTTAAAGTTCTTTATTTCTTTTTCTTTCATCAACAACCACACATGTGGCTTGGTTTTTAAGAAGATAGAAAAAGCACCCCACATCTGAGATTTTATTCTCTGAAAAATACAGGGTACTTGTATACTTCTGATACTTGTATTTGGGAAAAGTAAAATCAAGTCTTCTTTAGTACAGAAGGAATTTACTGTTATGAAAATGGGTTTGCCTCTGTCTTCCTTTTAAAATCAGGCATGTTAGAACAACATCTCATTGGCCAGTTTTGGCTGGTAAGAAATTAAAAACAAAAACAAAAAACAGATTTTGTTGTTACCAACTGTGCTTTTATGATGAGGTCACATGTTTTCTGTAAATTTTACATGGTATATTTTATTTTTGATTTTTTAAAGTTTTTGTCTGTTATTTTCTTGGTTTGAGCCTCATCAAGGAATTCATGAATTTGGATATCCACTCTTTTTTTCTCTTTGATTTCATGACTCCTGCATGTCACCATTTTGATTCCTCAGTGTATTTTTTTGCCTTCATACTTTCTTCATTATCTTTTTGCTATGTGCTATTCCCCGCAGTGTTTCCTGTTTTTAAATTTATTTGTGTTTCTTTCATCGACAATAATACATTTGACATAGCGTAACTTATAGAGAAAACAGCTCAGATTTTATTGTCCAAAAATTACAGAGAAATCCTACAATTCTGATAAATGTACTTGGGAAATGTATCATTTAAGCCTTTTTTAGTACAGATGAAATTCGATGCTATTGAAAATGTGTTTTCCTTTGATTTTCATTTCAAAGTAATCAGAATATAAAAGCCACTTTCATTGGCTGGTTTTGTCTGGTACAAATTGGAAAAAAAAAAAAAAAACTGTTCTGCTGCTACTGACCAGGAAACAGTTTGTTTCTTTATATGTTTCTCTATTTGGTATATTTTATTTTTAACTTTTTAAAATTTTTGTCTGTTACTAACGTCAGTTTGAGCCTATAACAAGGAATTAATGAATTTGATATACTGTCTCTTTTTTTTAATATTCATTTTCCCTCATATGCCAATTTGCATTCCTCAGCTTTTTATATTTTGGCTTTGCACTCACTCTCTTTTTTTGGCTATGCACAGTTCTCCTCATGAATTTCCAGTTTTTGCATTTATTTCTTTGTTTTTATTTCATCAACAACAACACATTTGACATAGTATAACTTAAGATAGAGCAAATTCCCCACTGAGGAATACAATGGGGACATGCTTGTGTCAAGAATTTAGAGGAAAAAAAGACCAGATATCCAAATTCACAATTTCCTCCATCAGGCTTAAAGTCAAGAAAGTAAGAGACATTTTAAAAATCCAAAATAAAAGATACCACACCAAAATTTAAAAAAAAAAAAAAAAAGAAGAAGCAAAAATTTGCCCTGGCCTGGGAAGTCTGCTTAGTAGAAACAGAACGTTTTTTTCCTGGTTTGTACCACCCAAAACTGTCCAGTGAAATTTTGCTCTCTAGTCCTGATTATGTTACAATGAAAACCAGCATCAAACCCATTTTTATTAATGGTGAATTCCTTCTGTACCAGAAAAGGCTTAAATAAGCCTTTTTCCAAATAATTGTATCAGAAGTGTAGATGTTCTTCCTATATTTTGGAGAATGAAATCTCAGATATGCAGTGTTTATTCTATACTAAGTTGGACTATGTCAAATGTGTTGATGTTGATGAAAGTAAAGCAAACCAGTAAATTTAAAAATTGAGAACCCATGGGAGAGCTGTGGATAGCCAAAAGGAAAAGGAGGACAGCATGAACTAAAAAAAAAAAAAAAAAATTAAAAAACTGATGAATCCAAACTGACATACAGGAGTCATGAATTCAAAAAGAAAAAAGATGGAAACCCACATTCATGAATTCCTCAATCAAGCTGAATGCCAAGATAGTAACAGACAAAAATTTAAAACATATTGAAAATAAAACATACCATATAAATATAAAAAAATAAAATTTGTCCCTGTTAGGAAAGCTCAGTTTGTAGCAAAATAACTGTTTTTTAGCAAAATAACTGTTTTTTTTCCAGTTTGTACCAGCCAATGAAAACTTGCTCTAGCCTTCCTGATTATTTTAAAATGAAAACCAGAGGCAAACTCATTTTCAATCATGGTGTATTCCATCTGTACCAAAAAAGGCTTAAGTCTTCCTTTACTCAAATACATGTATCATAATTGTATGTTTTTTCTATATATTTGGAGAATAAAATCTTAAATATGGTGTGTTTTTTCTCTCTTAAGTTATACTATGTCAAATGTGTTGTTGTTACAGAAAGAAAAACAAATAAATAAATGTTAATAACAGTAATCCATGAGGGGAACTGCACATAGCTAAAAGGATAAGGGAGACAGAGCAAAGCCAAAAAATAAACAAACTAAGGAGTACAGATGAGATACGCAAGAGTCATAAAAAAACGGAATATCCAAATACATGAATTCCTTGATCAGGCTCAAAACCAAGAGAGTAACAGATATAATGTTTAATAAAAATACAATGTATCATATATCAAACAAGAGAAAAGAAATAAAATGTGTCCTGCTCAGGGATGCTAAGTCAGTAGCAGCAGAACTGTTTTTTACCCAGATGTGAACTCTGCTGTTTCAGAGATCCTGAGTGAAACACTACATGTCAAGAGCACTCAATTCAATGTGTAGTCACACTGTAGCCACATGCAGATGAGAATGGGGTAAACATGCATACAATTCATGTTTACTCACCTAAGTGACTGAATTTGTCTATACAGCATTTTGGAAGGCTACGACAGCGAAGGCATACTGTACTCAAGTGTTGTGAATGGAAGAAGGTGCAGGTAGAGATGTGAGGAGAAAAGACTTGTTCTAGTGTTAGGGCAACATCTTCACACAGGAGTCACATACCTGCTGTTTGAAACAATGGGGACACCATTGCCCACTAAGCACTGATAGTGTTATGGGCATGATACAGTCTCTTCCCAACCATTGGGAATGTCCTGAACAGACAGTGGAAACCTATCTCAGGGTCTTGAGCTCATTTCAGGTACCCTAGGTTTTCCCTCTTGAACAGGTAGAAACCACGCTGGTAGCAGTCAGTCAACCCATAAAGCCTAAACTGGAACATGGTGCTAAAAGTAGCTGCTTTGCACTTTCCATGAACTCCTGTTATTTCACAAAAAACAAGCTATGCTGTTGTGTAGTGGGTGGAGCTGCTGCCTGTGGTGCCAGCATCCCATGTGGGCACCTGTTCGGGTCCCGGCTGCTCCACTTCCTATCCATGTCTCTGCTGTGGCCTGGGAAAGCGGTGAAGGATGGCCCAGCTCCTTGGGCCCCCTGAGGGACCTGGAGGAGGCTCCTGGCTCCTGGTTTTGGATCAGCACAGCTCTGGTTGTCGTGTCCTTTTGGGGAGTGAACCAGCAGATGGGTGACCGTCTCTCTCCTCCCCCTTCCTATCCCTCTCCCTCTCCCTCTCCCTCTCTCTCTCTCTCTCTCTCCCTCTCTCTCTTTCTGCCTCTGCCTCTGCCTCTGCCTTACTCTAACTTTGCTTTCGAGTAAGGAAATAAATCTTTTAAAAAAAAGTTATACTATATCAAATGCCAACTTGTCGATGAAAGGAAAACAAATAAATAATTTTAAAAATTGGGAATCCATGAGGGGAATTGTGCATAGCCAAAGGATAATGGAGAAAGTGGGAAAGCAGAAAAATAAACAAAGTGAGGCATCCAAATGGTGACATGCAGGAGTCATGAATTTCAAAAGAAGGAGGACTGAGTATCCAATTCCTGAATTCCTCCACCAGGCTCAAAGCCAACAGAGTAACAGACAAAATTTTCTTAAAAATACATATTAAAATACACCAAAAAATCTGCAAATAAATAAGTTACATGTGTCCTCATTAGGGAAGCTCAGTCAGTAACAACAGTGGTTTGTTTCTAGTTTATACCAGCCAAAACTAGCCAATGAAAAGTTGGTCCAACATTCTTGATTAATTGAACACTAACACAAGAGGCCAAACCACTTCAGTAATGTAAAAATCCTTCTGTACTAAAAAAGGCTCGAATTTTGCATTTTCCAAATACATGTAACAGAAGTGTAGGTGTTCTCTGTATTTTTCAGAGATTAAAATCTCCAATGTGGGCTGCTTTTCCTATCTTTATATTTACTATATTTTACTATGCCAAACTTGCTGTAACTGTTTAAAGAAAAAGTAATAAATAAGTTTGAAAAACAGGAATCGATGAGGGGAAAATGCTTAGCCAAAAGGATAAAGGAGACTGAGTGAAGCCAAAAAAATAAACAAACTTAGGAATCCAAATGGAGACATGATGGAGTCATGAAATCAAAAAGAATAAAGACCAGATATCCAAATTCACGATTTCCTCGGTCAGGTTCAAAGTGAACAAAGTAACATAATTTTTTTTTAATCCATAATAAAATATACCAAAAAATAAAAAAACAGAAATAAAGTCTGTCCTGCCTAAGGATGCTGGGTTCATAGCAACAGAACTGTTTTATTTCCACCTTATACCAGCCAATACCGGCCAATGAAAAGCTGAAATACAGAGGCAAACTCATTTTCATTAACAATGATTTCCTCTGTCCTAAAAAAGACTTAACTTTAACTTTTCCCAAATAAATATATTAGAAGTATATGTGTTCCTGGGGCCGGCATTGGGGCACAGTGGGTTAACACCCTGGCCTGAAGTGCCAGCAACCCATATTGGCTCCAGTTCTAGTCCTGGCTGCTCCTCTTCTGATCCAGCTCTTTGCTATGGCCTGGGAAAGCAGGCCATAGCAAAGAGGATGGCCCAAGTGCTTGGGCCCTTGCACCAGCATGGGAGACCTGGAAAAAGATCCTGGCTCCTGGCCCTTGGCTTCGGATCAGCGCAGCTCTGGCCGTTGCAGCCAATTGCAGAGCCAATTGCAGAGAGAACCATGGGATGGAAAACCTCTCTCTCTCTGCCTCTCCTCTATCTGGGTAACTCTGACTTTCAAATAAATAAATGAATAAATCTTTAAAAAAAAAAAGAAGTGTATGTGTTCCAAGTATTTTTCACAGAATAAAATACCACATGTGGGGGGGGGGGTTTCCCCCTCTTAATTATAGTATGCCAAATGTGTAGCTGTTGATGAAAGAAAAACAAATAAATTTTAAAAATTAGAATCTATAAGGGGAACTGCACATAGCCAAAATGATAAGGTTGACAGCACAAAGTCAAAAAATAAACAAACTGAGGAATCCAAATGGTGGCATGGGGGAGTAATGATTTAAAAAAAGACAGAATATCCAAATTCTTGACTTTTGTGATCAGGCTTAAAGCCAAAAACGTAACAGACAAAATTTTTTAAAAAATCCAATATAACACATACCAAACAACAACAAAAACAAACAAACAAAAAAATAGAATGTGTCCTAGTCAGGAAAGCTCGGCCAGTAGCAACAGAACTGGTTTTCTCCAGTTTGTACCAGCCAAAATCAGTCCATGAATAGTTACTCTAGCAATCCTGATTAATTTAAAAGGAAAACTAGATGCAAACCATTTTCAATATTGCTGAATTCCATCAGTACTAAAAAAGGCTTAAATTTTATGTTTCCCAAATACATGTATCCGAAATGTATGTGTTCTCTATATTTGTTTGGAGAATAAAATCTCAGATGTGGGGTGATTTTTCTATCTTGTTATGCTGTTTCAAATGTGTTGTGGATGAAAGGAAAACAAATAATTAACTTTAAAATATGGGAATCAATGAGGGGAAAATGCTTAGTCAAAATATTACGGAGAAAGCCAGAAATCAAAAAGGAAACAAACTGAAGAATCCAAATGGTGACATGCAAAAATCATGAAATCCAAAAGAGAAAATGACCAGATATTCAAATTCTTGAATTCCTCAATCTGGCTTAATCTAAGAAAGTAACAGTCAAAAATTTAAAAATACATCAACAGTAAATCAAAAGAAATAAAATGTGTCCTGATCCGAGCAACTCGACCAGTAGTAACAGAACTGTTTTTGTTTTTTTTTTTTTTTTTTCAGTTTGTGCCAGTGAAAACTGGCCAACGAAAAGTTGCTGTATAAGATTCCTGTTTTTTTTGTTTTTTTGTTTTTTTTTTTTGGACAGGCAGAGGTAAGACAGAGAGAGAGAGAGAGAGAAAGGTTTTCCTTTTTCCATTGGTTTACCCCCCAGGTGGCCGCTGCAGATGGTGCGCTGAGTGGATCCGAAACCAGAGCCAGGTGCTTCCTCCTGGTCTCCCATGTGGGTGCAGGGCCCAAGCACCTGGGCCATCGTCCACTGCACTCTTGGGCCACAGCAGAGAGCTGGACTGGAAGCGGAGCAACCGGGACAGAACCCGGGGTGCCGGCACCACAGGTGGAGGATTAGCCAAGTGAGCCGTGGTGCTGGACCTCCTGATTATTTTTAAATGAAAACCAGAGGCAAATCCATTTTCAATACCAATGAACTTCTGAACTAAAAAAAAAAATCTTAAATTTGCATATATCAGAATATAGGAGATCCCTGTCTTTTTTAGAAAACAAAATCTCAGATTTGGGGTGTTTTTTTTTCTATAAAGTTATACTATGTCAAGTGTGTTGTTGATGAAAGAAAAACAAATAATTTTAAAAATGGGACTCAATGAGGGGAGCAGCACATAGCAAAAAGGATAATTGAGACAACAGGAAGGTAAAAAATAAACAAACTAAGGGAATCCAAATGGACATGTAGAATCACGAATTTCAAAAAATAAATAAATAAAAAAACAGACTAGATATTCAAAATTCATGAATTCCTCTATCAGTAACAGACATTAAAGGAAATATCTGAAATAAAATATACCATCTACAAAATAAAAAATAAAATAAAATTTGTGCTGGTCAGGTCAGAAAAGTTTGTTTTGTAGTAACAGTTCGTTTCTTCAGTTTGTATCAGCCAAAGATGGCCAATGAAGTTGCTCTAGCACTCCTGATTAATTTAAAATGAAAAACAGAGGCAAAATTATTTTCAATAATGTTGAACACCATCGGTGCTCAAAAGGCTTAAATTTTACTTTTTTCAAATAGAAGTATCAGAAGTATATGTGTTCCTTGATGTGCAGTGTTTTTCTATCTTACGTTATACTACGTCAAATGTGTTGTTGATGAAAGAAAAATAAATATCATTAAAAAACGGAATCAATGAGGGGAATAGCATATAATAAAAGGATAATGAAGACAGCACAAAGGAAAAACAATAAATAAACACTCTGAGGAATCCAAATGGAGACATTTGCAGTTTGGAATTCAGAAAGGAGAAATACGTGATATTCAAATTCCTGAACTGCTCAATCAGGCTGAAAACGAAGATAGTAACAGGTGAAATTTTAAAACATACTCAAAACACACAATGCCACACAAAAATATATAAAAAAAAAACACAAAACAATAAAATTTGTCCTGGTCAGGAAAGTTTGGTTTGTAGCAACAGAACTGTTTTTCCCCCAGTTTGAACCAGCCAAAACATGCCAAAGAAAAGTTGCTCTAGCATTCCTGATTAAACTGAAATCCAGAGGCAAAGCCATTTTCCTTAATAGTGTATTCCTTCTGAACTAAAAAAAGACAAATTTTACTTTTCCCAAATACATGTATCAGAATTGTGTGTGTTCCATGTATTTTCTGGAGTATAAAATCTCAGATGTGGTGTGTTTATTATACATTAAATTATTCGATGTCATATGTGTTTTTGCTGATGAAAGAAAACTAATATATAACTTCAAAATGAGAATCCATGTGGGGAACTGCGCATAGTCAAAGGATAAGGGAAATAGTAGGATGTAAAAAATAAATAAATAAATAAAATAAAAAACTGAAGAATCCAAATAGTGACATGTGGGAGTCATGATTTTTTTTTTTTAAAGACCAGATATCCAAACTCTTGAATTCCTTGAGCAGGATCAAAGCCAAGAGATTAACAGACAAAAATTTTTAAAAACTCCATAATACAATTTACAAAAAAATAAAAATAAATAAATAAATAAAATGTGTACTTCTTAGGGAAACTTGGTTATAAGCAGCAGAAATTATTTTTTCCAGTTTATACCAGAGAAAACCTGTAAATGAATACTTGCTCTAGCATTCCTGGTGATTTTAATATAAAAATCAGAGTCAGGCTGGCACCGCGGCTCACTAGGCTAATCTTCAGCCTGCGGTGCCGGCACTCTGGGTTCTAGTCCTGGTTGGGCATCGGTTCTGTGCCGGTTGCCCCTCTTCCAGTCCAGCTCTCTGCTGTGGCCTGGGAAGGCAGTGGAGGATGGACCAAGTGCTTGGGCTCTGTACACACACGGGAGACGAGGAGAAGCACCTGGCTCCTGGCTTAGGATCGGTGCAGCATGCTGGCCGTAGCAGCCATTTGGGAGGTGAACCAACGGAAGGAAGACCTTTCTCTCTGTCTCTCTCTCACTGTCAAACTCTGCCTATTAAAAAAAAAATCAGAGGCAACCATATTTTCAAAATGGTGAATTCTTTCTATTCTAAAAAGACTGAAATTTTACATTACCTAAATACATGTGTCAGAAGTATATGTGCTCTCCATATTTCTTGAAGAATAAAATCTCAGATGTTTATTTTTTTTTTCTTTCTTGACTATGGCAGATGTGTTGTTGTTGATGAAAGAAAAACAAAAAGTTTAAAAAGGAGAATCACTGTGGGGAATAGCACTTAGAGAATAATGAAAGGCTAATGGGGACACTTGGAAGGCAGAAAAATAAACAAACAGAAGAATATAAATGGTAATATGCAGGAGTCCTGAATTTAGAAAGATAGAAAAGACCAGATACTCAAATTTGTGAATTCCTTCATCACACTCAAAGCCAGAAAGTAACAGACAAAAAACTTTTAAAAAATCCATAGTAAAACATACCAAAAACTAGAAAAAAGAAGTAAAATGTTTCCTGGTCAGGAAGCTCAGTCATTAGCAATAGAACTGGATTGTCTCCAATTTTTACTAACCAAAACTGGCCGATGAAAAGTGGCTGTAGCATTCCTAAGTTGTTTAAATCCAAATCCAGAGGCAAAGCCACCTTCATACACAATGATTTCCTTTTGTATTAAAAAAGATTCAAATTTTACTTTTACCAAATACATTTATTAGAAGTGTGTGTGTTCCCTGTATTTTTCTGAGAATAAATTCTCAGATGTGGGATGTTTTTTAAATCTTAATTTATACTATGTCAAATATGTTGTTGTTGATGAAAGAAAAACAAATAATTTTAAATAAAGGGAATCCCTGAGGGAATACCATATTGCCAGAAGCATACATGATACAGACAGATGCAACATAAACAAATAAACAAACTGGGAAATTAATATGGTGATATGAGGGAAAAATGAATTAAAAGAAATAAAAAGACCAGACATCCAATTTAACGAATACCTTGATCAGGCTCAAAGCCAAGAAAGTAAAAGACATACATTTTTAAAAATCCAAAATGAAAATACCAAGCAAACAAAAAGAAATAAATGTTTCCTGTCAGGGAAGTTTGGTCACTAGCACCACAACTGTTTTTTTGTTTTTTTTTTCCAGTTTGTACCAGAAAAAAATGAGCTAATGAAAAGATGCTCTAGTGTTCCTGATTATGTTAAAATGCAAATCAGAGGCAAGCACATTTTCAGTAACAGTGAATACCTTCTGTACTGAAAAGGGCTTACATTTTTCTTTTCACAAATACATGTATAAGAAGTGGAGATGTTCTTGTATTTTTGGGAGAATGAAATCTCAGTTGTGGGTTGTTTATTCTGTCTAAAGTTGTACTATATCACTATGTCAAATGCGTTGTTGGTGAAGGGAAAATGAATAAATATATTTTTAAAATGGGACTCCATGAGGGGAACTGCACATAGACATGCATCAGGCACTAAGATGCAAACTAGAAAGACATCACCCTTGCCTGTGACTTTAGAGAAGTAAGGAGATAAACACAATGAGTGGTAGCTGCACATTAAGTGTCAAGAAGAACCCAAAGCAAGGGTGGATATGATGGCTCTGCAGTTTCCCTGGGTTCCCAGGATGCTTCAACCACTCACCCTCCTGAAGAGAACTTTCTAGAAGGGGCAGCAAGTACCATTTGGGAAACTCAGGATGGGGTAGAGAAGGGAGTACATGGGGCATATGGGAAGGCTCATGGACACAAGTGGGTGTGTGTGGACTGAGGAAGCTGATGGTGCATCCTAAACAGAATGTGGCACGGAGAACATCATTCCATAGGGTCTCTGGACACTGGTCCCTGTGTCAGGGAAAGGTTAGTGGTTACAGCAGGTGAGCAAAAAGAGGCTGGGCCAAGAGGAAGTGACAAGCAGGAGGGTGTTGGAATGGAGACTTGAGAGATCCAGATCTAAGAGCATCCTTGGTGATGCCTGAACAACTGTCAGTCAAAGGAGCATGGCTTCTAGTGAGAATCAGGTGCTACCTCACATCCCTGAGGGGCCGTGTGCCTGAGCCCAGGACACAAATGGGTCTAGGGTTATCAACGACAGGGCCAGGTTTGAAGAGCAGGTAAGGGTGGCCTGGGACTATGGTGCCAAGGGATGGAGTGAAACATTACCCTGACCCACTTCCATTTCTTCTGCAGGGCTCATAAAGATGGCACCAGTGGAGAAAGATAGTGCCCCACCCACACACAACCTGACATCCCACAGAACAGAAGTGACCTTCCTCAGGTGAGTCCGACCACCTTCCTCCTAAACGGCCTTAACCCTAGGTTACATCAGCAGGACCAAGTCAGGCAGCTGCCCCATGACCTTGGGTGAGAATAGACAGACCTTTCATTCCCTGGTCCCCTATAAGGATGGCTCTGAGGGGGACTTGAATTCTGGAATGTGTGTGGCTTCCTGCCGTGCTGGGTAGACCTAGCACCTGACACACTCCCTGCACCCTCCCCTATCTGAGGTTGAGCTTAATCATGGGCTGTGAACTCTGCCAACCTCCATCTGTACGCCTAGGATGTCCCAGGAAAATGTGGTGAGGAAACTGGGGAGCATCCACAGCAACTCTGATGCCAGACTCATGCCATTGGTGACAGTGACAAGGACTTGTATGCTCATGTGTGGAGCAGCCAGGCCCAGCTGGAGCAGAACCCACACAGCTAGGACACATATATATGCTTACACACACACACACACACACATGCTCACTCCACAAGGGAGTGCAGTTCAGGCTCCGCTGCGTTGGAAAGAGCAGAGGCTGCTGGAATGCAGCAGGAGCAGGTCCACAAATCTGGACGAAACCCACTAGGTCCTCCACACTCCTGCAGGGGCCAGAGGTGATCTGGAGGAGCATGGCATTAGGGAAGGCTGAGCTGCTACCAGTGACGGGGATCCCTAGCATTCCCTGGTGGTCTCCCCAGCACCCAGCTCTCCCGGGTGCTCCTGCCCCTCCCCCACACTTGCCAAGCCCTTGTTGTCAGCATCGGCTTCAGTGTTACCTGCATGTGTGTCAAGTATCTGTGCTGAAATCACAGTGTTTCGTCTCTTAACCCCTCACCTGCACCCAGGGCAGGGGCCCAGTTCCTCCCACAGACAGACTAGGTGGGGCTGACACAGGACACAAAGAAGGCCATGCTCAGCCATCTGCTCCCTTCTCTGTCATCCCGGGAAAACTCTGGCGACCAATGCTGACAGCACCACAGAGGAACAGGACAGGAGCAGAGTGGGAGGACACAGAATGGATCAGCAGGGCCGAGACCTGTCCTGTGTCAGAAGTTTGTAGCCTTGGGAGTCCTGCTTACTGCAGGGGCGGGCACAGACTGAACTCAGGGAGCTGGGTGAGGTGTGTGGGGGGAACTCACTGCACTAACTGAAATTCAAAATGCCAAGGCTCTGAAAGTTGTTGCAAGGGGTAGCAATGGCATAGCAGATTAAGCTACTGCTTGGGAAACGGGCATCCCATACTGGAGGGCTGGTTTGAATCCTGGCTGCTCCTCTTCCAGTTCAGCTCTCAGCTAATGTGACTGGGGAGGTAGCAGAGGATGACCCAAGTACTCAAGTCCCTGCCACCCACGTAAGAGTACAGAATGCCTGGCTGAGACCTAGCTGTTGCAGGCATTTGAGGAGTAAACCAGAGGATAGAAAAATCTCTCTCCTTCTTTTTCTCGTTGCACTTATTTGCAAATAACTAATAATAATAATAATAATAATAATAATAATAATAAAACATTGGTTCAAAACAGAGGTGTATTGGAGGAAGAGGACAGGTTACAGGTAGAGCCCTGCAGAAGGCTGGGATTTATCGAGCAAGTGACAGCGGGTGGTGGCAGAGCTAGGTCATGGCACATTTGCCACAGTTCTTCCCTCTTTCCTGAGCCCTGCAAAGACCACAGCAGTCCCCTGTAGAGGGTTTTGTTTATTCTGAGGTTGAGGAGGCTGTCACTCATCCCTCCTGACCTGGGAGGGCACCACTGGGACAGGACTGGTAGAACTCCACAAAGCTACCATTACCCACAACCCTCTCTTTCCATGTTCTGTGGCAGTTAGAGGCCACCAGTGTTTCCAGTAACCCAGAACCCCCTCTTTCCATGTGTCCAGTAACTGACGGACCTGGGGTTTATTTTCTAGACAGGAGGCACGTGTCCTGCCAACTCGCGGACATTTGCTTCCAGGTGCGTGGCCCTGGGCTCTCTGGGCTGCTGCTGAGGGTGATGCTGGCTGAGTCTTCAGTGATGCCCACTGTGTGCTGAGCGTGGATATAGTCATGTCATTGCTTCTTCAGAGTGACCCTGGAACATGGGTGCCTGTGTGCCCTGGGTGTGAGCCTGTGTCAGGACACGGATGTCTGGGCAGGCAATATGGTAAGCACTCAATTCAGGTGTTGGGTGAGCCCATCTGTGAACCCACCAGATATGTGGTTCCCATAGCTGGGAGTGGGGTGGGAGCCTTCTGCACAGGTGCAGTGATGGTCATGGGAGGAAAGCTGGATGGCAAAGGAGGATGAAGAATGACCGTCCTAGGGAAGTGGGCTGGGGCTATTCATGTCCCTGTCCTCTGCACAGTTCACCATTCTGGGACCTGGGCATCAGGCACTACCTGTAGGGCTGACACCTCCTCTGATCTGATGGACAGGAGCTGTGGGGAGCAGTTCCCTGTGGTTCTTTGAGGTTGTGTCATGGTGGGATTTTTGCCTTTCAGCTTCAAGGAGCTGTGGGACCTGGAGGTCTTGCTGGTCCAGGAAGCAGCACACGTCATTGCTGAGTGTGAGCAGTTACAGAACTGGAGCCTGCATATCGATGAGTTGGGGATCTGCTTCACAGAACCCCAAGGGGCTGCCCTGGTTCCACCAGTCCCTGAGTGTCCATGGCCTCTCACCAGGCCTCCCCACCTCCGCCCCCCGGTTGCAGAGTCACCATGGAGGACCATAGGTGGAGCCTGGGGAAGAGAAGGAGTGAGCTGCTGCCTGGCCCTAGGGAGGCTGTGGATCTTGCAACGAGTCTTTTGTCCCCATTTAGTCCCAGGAGTGGGGTCATTTTCAGAAACTCATCCCTTGAAGTGGGACAGTGTTTACCTGTTTGAGAACTTGTCCCCAGCTGCCATCACAGTGCTCACCCTGGTTAGCATTAGGCCAGAGCTGAGTGACTCACAAGCAACTCAGGGGTCTGGTAGGGACAGAGTTGAGGTAGAGCAAGTGCTGAGAGCTCAGGGATTCACAAGGGGAGGGGGCAGCCTGCAGGTCCTCCCTGTCGCTGGTGGAGCCAGCCCAGTTCAGCAACACTCCAGAGCATGTAGCCACGGGGTGAGGGGCACCTTGCCTGGCCTGTGGGCAGGTGTCCAGCAGATCCCTGGGACCCAGGGGGTTGGGCTAAAGGCCTCCTGTAGAAGGCTCCTAGGAGCAGCCATGGCTGTGGCATCGGGGGCTGAGAAGCTGCCCAGGGACCCATCCCAGGGAGAGCAGGACAAGCAGGTTTGCAGTTCACAGTGACCTACTTGCCCTTCGTTCTGTGCTGGGAGGAGGACCTGTGGTGGAGGAGGCAGGACTTGAATCTGTTCACACCATCACCCCAGGACTGCACAGAAGCACAGAGACCAGGAGGTGGGCTCAGCAGAGCACCTGGAACAGTGCCCCAGGGGATTTTTCTGGAAATGTACCAAAAACCCACCTTTATTGATGGATAACTTAGGTATTGCAAGCCATGTAGGGGAGGGGGGAGGTATCTTGCCTGAGCAGCTGACAGGACACAGAGCAAAGGATTGGCCACAGCCTGTGTGGTCACTGTCACGGTTTCTGGGGCCGACAAGGAAGGGGCATGGTGCATTTCAAGCATACAGGAGAAGCAGGTAGAAAAGGGGGCATCCTCTAAGGGATGTGGAGGCACCAGGATAGGTGGGCACCTGGGTGAAGGCTCTCAGCAGCAAACAGTTCTCAGCCTAGGCACTCAGACCCTGTCACTTCAGGTCAAGGTCACTTCAGGAAACAGCTGCTGTGAGGGCAGAGCCCACCTACTCCTGGGCAGCACAGCCCTTCTCAGAATAGTGCTCACTAAGCTCTAGCAGAGGGTGATGACTTCTGCCCAGGAAAGGCAGCAGACAGCAAATCCAGAGCCCCTCCCCTGCCTCACAAGGAGCGTCCTGCTGGCCTTTTCTGCCTTGGAGACAAGACAACAGACACACACCCAATTAGAAGATCTAGGGCCTCAGGGTCTGACTCCTTTAAGTTCAGTCATGTTAGGGCTCCTATGCTGCCTCCAAGGGCCACTGCAGAAGGGCCAGCAACTGGACTCATACCATCCCTTCTCCTTTCCCAGCCATGAGACTCACACACTCTAGAAATGCCTAAAGATGTTGAAGAACTGGAGCAAATATCAGAGTAATAGCAAGGTAAGGAGGAGGTTGAGGGTCCCCTTATGACAACTTCCTGCAGGATTGGTGCAAGCAGTGCCTATTTCCAAGGCAGGGCACTGCCTGAGTCTCAGATGGCTGGAGGTAAGTGTTCTCATCCTAAAGTCTTCCTGTCCATCCACTGCAGGGTCATCTTCTAGGGAGGGAAACTGATGTCACTATTCGGGTCACCACTAGGTCCAGGGTTGGGAGGCATCTTGGTGCTCCAAAAGGGTGAATCTACTGGGAATGAAGCCCATGCCTCCCGAGAACTGTGGGTGATGAGGCCAGAGTCCAGGCAGAGCCAGCCTCTCCCAAGACACCACGGAGCCCAGGGCTCCCATGTTCCAAGCACCTCAGGCTGTTCTCCACCCCATGCTGTTCCATCCCTGGGGCCTAGTCTCACCCAAGCCTCTCCTTTCCTGTAGTTGTGTCACGAAACAGACTTGGGGAATCTCCGCCCAGGTGTGGGGGAAGAAGTCAACACTGCTGCTAGACATGAACAAGGTAAAGACCGAGAGTCCAGGAAAATACCAGGTACGGGCCCTCTACCTGCTCTCACACAGGCAACACTAACAAGCCAGACACTGTCACAGCCAAAGTCTCCAATCTGTTGTAAAGTGCGGCCCAAGGGATGGCCAATACTTCTAGGGCCTCCTCACTGACTTGTCTTCCTTTCTCTGGAACCTCCTCCAGCCCGTTTTCAGACTCTCCCAGACTTGGCTGGCCCTGGGTACTCACACTCCATGACAGAGAGCCTGCCTCCCTCCCTGATGGGAGGATGCACAGACACCAGGCCCAAGAACAGATTCCTCCTACCTCGAGGCTACAGTCATATGTGGAAGAGGGGTTAGAGGGGCTATGGGATAGGCTAGTGCCCTGGAGATAAAGGTAATCCGCAGAGAGGTTAGGGGTCTTGGGAGAGTTGTGAGAGTCCTGGAAAGGATCAAGGGTCTGGAAGATGTGGGTAACACCATATATCCAAAGCTCTCCTAGCACAAAGATCAGCATTCATCATGTTCTCAGAAGCGGTGGGGAACCAAGCCCCAAGCTGGGGCAGTTGGGACCACGGCATTCACTAATAGAGAATGAGAGCACCAAGCAAAGCAATGTTGCCCAAAGCAAGGTGCTCTGGGAGACCTGTGTGGATCTGGGGAAGAGACTTTCTGTCTGGACATCAGGACAAGGGACTCCTGGGTGCCAGCATGGAAGCAGAGACCTAGAGTGTGACATGGAGGTGGTCGTGGGAAGAGTGGGGGGACAGAAGTCAGGGTCCTGGGGTAGGCAGGTGGGAAGGAGCCTCAGAGTATTAGTTAGGGTGATGTAAAATGGAAACCCCCGAGGTGAGGGTAGAGACCAGGCCTAGAGAAACAGGGTTATCCTTGTGCTTTTTTTTTTTTTTGACAGGAAGAGTTAGACAGTGAGAGAGAGAGAGACAGAGAGAAAGGTCTTCCATCTGTTGGTTTACTCCCCAGATGGCTGCTACGGCCGGCGAGCTGTGCCAATCCGAAGCCAGGAGCCAGGTGCTTCCTCCTGGTCTCCCATGCGGGTGCAGGGCCCAAGCACTTGGGCCATCCTCCACTGCACTCCTGGGCCACAGGAGAGAGCTGGACTGGAAGAGGAGCAACTGGCACAGACCCGGCGCCCCAACTGGGACTAGAACCCAGAGTGCTGGCGCCGCAGGTGAAGGATTAGCCTAGTGAGCCACAGCACCGGCCTATCCTTGTACTTCAACAGGTGGCCTGGAGAGCAGAGCTTGGAGAGATGAGGTCATGGGAAATCTCAACCACCTGGAGGTTGTGAGAAGGGCCAGAGTGCACAGTGAGGGGTCTGTGCCGACCAAGAGCTAGCTGGGAACAAAATCAGGTTGGACTAGGATATGCATGGAGTGAATTGAGGGTGGGGGCCATCCAAATTATGCCCTATTTTACTATTTGTGATCTCATATTTCTGCCTTTTTACTTTTTGTTTTGACTATGCCAATGTATCTCAACAATCAGGAATGGATAGTGTACCAAACCAAAAAATTCCATCCTCACAGTTCCCACAGGTATCTGAAGCAGTCTCCCGTCCCGGCTCACACATCCACTCCCCCAGTGGCAAATAACTTAAAACAGAGCCAAATGCATTTGTAGGTATCTCAGTGTGCATTAGTAATTTAGAATTGTTTTTTAAACACGAACATCATCACCCTTCAAATATTGCTGTAAGTCTACAATATCCAGTCAGTATTCATATCTACCGCACTGCCTCCCAGTCTCTAACTATATTCCATCAGAATGTGGAGATTATCTGTAGAGGAGCTAGTATTAAACACGTAAAGTAAAAACTTTCAAAAATATTTTAAGTAACGACAATTACCATTGTGCCACTAAAAAGGCCACACTGAGTTACAAAGTCAACAAAATGTTAGGGTATCAGTTTGCAGAAAATTACAAATCACTCATAACAGAGATAAAAGATCTAAATAAATGCAGAGTTGGACTATGTTTCATGGTTAAGAAGGCCCAGTACTGCTATCAGCTTTGCCCACTTTGTTGAGTGGATTCAACCCAAAACCAGTCCAGGTCTCAGCAAGCTTTTCAGTAGACAATGCCAAGCTGATTCTGGAATGGACACAGGAAGCAAAGGGTCTAGAACAGCCAAAACGATGCTTCTGCAGAGGAGATATGTTGAGAAACTCAAACTATTCTTTTTAGATTCTTCTACTATACAAGTACAGTAAGGAAGACAGGGCTGTGTTAAAGAAACAACAGATGCATAGGTCTGTGGGAGAAAATGGAGAAACTGGTTCTCCAATTTAAGTGGTCTTTGACCTAGGGGCCAGCAGAACTCAATGGATCCAGGTTACTCATTTTAACAAACGATACTGAAACAATCTGGCACCCCTATGCAAAGCAAAGCACAAAGTTCTCAATACATACCTCTAGAAAACTGATTTAAAATGGATCACGGATCTAATTAACTATGAAATCATAAATATTCCATAAATATACAGAAGGATAGCTACTTTGATTTCATGTTGAGTTTTTGTATAAATGCAAAAGCATATTCCAAGAATGACAGAAAAAAAATTGATCAATGGAACTTCAACACTTCTATTCTGCCAAATATATTGTAAGGAGAATGAAGTAAAAAGCTACAGAATGGGTTATGATTAGGGAGTGGGAGAAAATGTATATTTTTTAAAGATTTATTTATTTGAAAGGTGGAGTTACAGAGAGACAGAGGCAGAGGGAGACAGAAGTCTTCCATCTGCTGGTTCACTCCCCAGATGGCTGCAATGGCTGGAGATGCTCTGATCCGAAGCCAGGAGCCAGGAGCTTCCTCCGGGTCTCCCACATGGGTGCAGGGACCCAAGGATTTGGGCCATCTTCTACTGCTTTCCCAGGCCATAGCAGAGAGCTGGATCGGGAAAGGAGCAGCCTGGACTCGAACCGGAGCCCATATGGGATGCCCGTGCTTCAGGCAGCAGCTTTACTCGCTACTCTACAGTGCCAGCCTCAGGAGAAAATATTTACAAAACATACAGCTAATGAAGGACTTGTTTCCCGATTATACACTGAACACTTAAAAGTTAATCCAGAGGGGCTGGCACTGTAGCTCAGTAGGCTAAGCCTCTGCCTGTAGCGCCAGCATCCCCAGTTGGCACTAGTGGTGTCCTGGCTGCTCCTCTTCCAATCCAGCTCTCTGCTATGGCCTGGGAAAGCAGTAGAAGATGGCTCAAGTGCTTGAGCCCCTGCACCCATGTGGGAGACCCAGAAGAAGTTCCTGGCTCCTGGCTTCAGATCGACTTAGTTCTGGCCATTGCAGCCATTTGTGGAGTGAACCAACGGATGGAAGATCTTTCTATCTGTCTCTCCCCTTCTCTGTCTGTAACTCTACCTCTCAAATAAATAAATGAAACCTAAAAAAAAATTTAATGAGCAAAAAGGTGACCCCTCCACCCCACAACTGGCACAGTATATAAAAGGACACTACCTCTATAAGCACACGAAAATAGTATACTGAGTGTTAACAGCATGATGAAATACCACTGCAAGTCTATTTGAATAAAATCAACAGAACTGGTAGTAGGGAATGTTGACAGAAATGTGGAGTAACAGGAACATACATTTACTGAAGAAAGGAATTCAAAGCAGAACCGGAACTTGTAAGATAATTTGACAGTTTCTTACAAAAGTACACACACAGCATCAGACTCCAAATGTGTATCTCTATGTATTCAATTGACTTGGAAAACAAGCACACATAAAAACCCCTTGCCATGTTCACTGTCTTATTCACAATCACTAAAAACTGTGAACTGGATGCTCTTCATGAGGGATGAATATGCAAAAACTATACCAAATCCATAATGAGGAACAGGATTCAGTGAGAAAGAGGAACAAGCCGTAAAGTCATGTGGTGACCGGGCTGAATTTCAGGTGCATTTTTCTAAGAGAAAGAATCCATACCCTAAAGGCTACATGCTAAGATTCAACACATAGGACATTCTGGGAAAAGGCCAAATAGAGATGGAGAACGCACGAATGAATGGTTGTCAGCGGCTACTGGAGTTCAAAGAGTTTGACTGCAAAGGGCCACACAGAGATCTTATAAGGCAAAGGAGCTGCTACTTCAGTCGTTGGACTGGTGGTTAAGAGCCACTCCCATGTGGGTTCAAACCACTGGTGTTTAGGAAACACTTTCAATGTGGGTTCAAACAATTGCTGGTTAGGAGACACCCATGTGGGTTCAAACCCTTGCATCTGTACTTTACACACACTACTCATGTAGACAAAAAATGCACCCAATCGTACATCTGAGTTTCATTTCATTATATGTAGATTTTACCCCAAAGCTCAACAAACATCTATGTTTCCTGAAGGCCTCACTGTTTATTGGCAGATGGTCACAGTAGGACTTCAGTGTTGCTCTCAGAGCTTGTTAGACCTCAGCAGCAAACTGGGCAAACTCTCTTTACACTCTTTCCCAGGAGGCAAGTCCCATTTCCTGTGATTTTGGTGTATTCTGCCTATGGCACTCTTAAGTGTTCCAAATGAGATTCCTAGGCTATACTCCAGTCAGGAGGTCTTATGTCACAGAGATGCAATCAAAGCATGGGTGGGGGGACTCTCTAACTGAGCTAAAAGGAATGGAGATCCAAGCAAGGGGCCTCCCTGGACCTGGCCACAAGTTGTAAGAAGTAGTGCCTTCCTCCTGGGCCTACATCAACCCCATAGGCTTCGCAGTGTTGGAGGATGTTCCTCTAGCTAGGGACATATCAATCGACTTTGCCAGGATCATGAAACTTGAGCCTGGATCCTGCAGATCTCACCATATTTATCACCGCTCTAGTAGGGAGTCCATGAATCTGAATTTCACTCCTTAAGAAA
Organism: Lepus europaeus; assembly: GCF_033115175.1. Taxonomy (NCBI): domain Eukaryota; kingdom Metazoa; phylum Chordata; class Mammalia; order Lagomorpha; family Leporidae; genus Lepus; species Lepus europaeus. The sequence continues at coordinate 103,207,326 of NC_084837.1, forward strand.
CCCAGTGCCCAGACCTTCCCTTTAAGCCCTTCCCTTGAGGGAGACAGCTGAGCGTATCTATAGTCAGTCCTGGGTCTTTGCAATATCCTGACTCACAGTCAGCCAACCTCCCCAATGCAACTGAATTTATGGCTGCAAGGGGCCCTGGACTGCAATCAGGGCAATTTCATAACTTGTTGGTCCTCATGGCTCTGGCTGGCCTTGCTAACGTGCTTCTTCCTGGGGGGTTGTGTCTTCAGAGTGCAAGGCTCAAGGCCTGCCATAGGTGTGGTGCCTGGACTGGCACAATGGCCTGCCAGGTCCTGACCTCTGGACAGATTATGTTACCCCTTAGCTCTGCCCTTCCACCCCAGGCAGCCCGAGTGCAAGCTTAGGAGGAGTCTCCCCGGGGTCACTGAAAATAGACACGCGCTTGTACTCTTGAGGTCCAATGCCCAGTGGCATAGAAGGCTGAGCCCAAGCCTAAGCCTGAGCTTCCCCAAGGCCTCTGGTAGGACACCATCAGCCCCCCAGATGAGATCAGGTTTTTCAGATGAAGCCAGTGTCTTTTTCAGGTGAAATGAGACCTTTCAGGTAAGCTTGACCCTGCCAAGTGATGCTTGGCCATGATGACCTTGGTTCTTGCAGCTATCGCCAGAGCAAGAATGAAGTGGAAGCCCTTCTCTTCATGTACATGGATGAAGAACCTGCTTTCTGGGCCCAGGCATGCACTGTATGCTCGGTACATGATGGTGATGTAGTTCCTTGCTGCCAGGCTGAATGATGGCTATATGCCTGGATGACTGCACCTTCCAACTGCTCCTGGTCCTTGTGCATCCAAGACAATCTTCTTATGGAGGGTCCCAAGCAGAAAGAGATGGCAGAGATGCCCCTACTGTGAGTCAGAGTCCTCACTTCCCCATTAGCCAAGGTAGCTGAGTCTGTTTGTGACCAACCTCTTGAGTCCTGTACCCACAGTACTCAGGCCTTGTCCAGATGATTCCTAGGGCCCTGCTGACCCTTCTGCCTCACTTTTCTCCAGTCAATCAATGAACCCAATGCCAGAGCACATCCAGATGGTAGGGGTCCCCATTCTAGGTCCCTTTAGCCTGACTTCCAAACCCAGTCAATATCCATCCTCCACCCAGCTCCCACCCCAATCTCCATGGCAGCCACCTACAGACCAACTGGGCTGCATGTTGTCCCCCTACAGTACCTACTTCCCTCCTCTGTTCCTTTGTCCTGACCAAATGAGCTCCCAGCTGCTTTAGCGGGTGAATTCCATGCCTCCCCGCCCCACTGCCTTTCTGGGAGGCTCTCTTTCTCTGCCACCCCCTGGGAACAGCTCCTGTCTGCTAAACGATCCACAGTGTTACTGATGTGAAGGTGGAGATGGAGGACACAGGGATGTTGTACCTGAGGACTGGCCAGGGAATGTAGGTCTTCCTCCTCACAGCAGGTCAGGGACCATCTGTCCTGTCAGCCTCACTGCTGCTGGTGCTGAGAGTGGGTATGGAGGACAATGGGCTTTGGTATCTGAGGCCCGGGAGTGTAGGTCCTCCTCCTTATGCCAGGTTGAGGACTATCTGAACTGCAGGCCTCACTACTGCTGGTATTGAGACCGGAAACAGAGGTAGCGGGGCTCTTGTACCTGAGGACTGGCCAGGAAGTGTGGATTTCATCATACCAGGTGACGAACTGTCCATCTTGTGGACCCCGTGGCAGTCATTTAGCCCTGATGACGGGTCATCTTCAGGCATCACTGGGGACACGGCACTGGCTTGGAGACTAGGCGTCGGGAGGCTGCTTTATGGCTCAGCTGAAAGCCCAGCTCCACAAGGTAGTTTTGAGCCTCAGCATACTGAGCAGATCTCAGAGACTCCCCTTTAGTGAGCTCAGTTCTTGCTGCTCCACTGAAGCTCTCCTGGGATTTCCCGCAGCCCAGCACAGGGGACAAGCAGCCATCCTCCTCCTCACGGCCCAGCTGGAAGACAAGGACTGACAGGTATTGCTGACCTTCAGCAACTTTGGAAGGGCCTAGGAACCCCATGTCAATTTCGTTTTCTCCTTGTGTGCTGCAAGCCTTTGGCTGCGATTTCCCCCAGCTCAGAGCAGGGGACAAGCAGCCATCCTCCTCCTCACAGCCCAGCTGGAAGACAAAGCCTGGCAGGTATTTCTGACTTTCAGCATTTTGGGAAGGACCTAGGATCCTCATGTCAGTTTCATTTTCTGCGTCTGCTGTAAGCCTTTGGCTGGTATTTTCCCCAGCACTGCATGGGGGGTGGGGAGGGCTTCCCTGTTCTTTCAGGCCCTCCTGAGACACCAGATGCTCCACAGCTTCATGGATTTCCTGGCTCTCGGGAGAACTCAAGAGACTGAAAAGTGTGATGTCACTTGGTTTGGGCCCTTTCTGCTCCATGCTGTGGCCCATAGCCACTGTGGGTCTCTCAGCAGGGTCAAAAGTCATTAGCCAATCCAGCATCTCTGAAGGTTCCCTCTTATATAGGAGGAGATTAGGCTAAGAGCCAGCCAGGATGGCTTCCTTCAGATGCACAAAGCTCTCCCCTTCAAAGGGCAGCCACCCTGTCGCTATGGTGTAGAGGACCAGGCCCAGGCTCCACACATCAGCTTTATACCCATCAAACTCCTTATCTAGGAACTCTTCTGGCACATAGTAGTCAAGGGTCCCACACGATGACTTTAGTCGTTGGCCTTCAGTCAGTTTTTGGCTACAGCCAAAGTCAATTATCTTTTAGATATTTTATAGTCCAGAAGGAGATTTTCCAATTTTAAGTCTCTGTGAACAATGTTCTGCATATGGCAGTACTCCACTGCTGCTAGTGTCTGAAGGAAACACCAACATGCTTCTCCTTCCTGAAGGAGGCTGCACACTACCAACATACTTTTCAAGGTCCCCCCCCCACTAAAATACCCAATGAAAAGACAGGCTCTATCTGCTGTGTAGTTTACCTGTGACAGCTTTATAATGTTAGGGTGATGCAGAGAATGCATAATTTCTGCTTCTACCCATGCTTGCGGGAACTCAGAAGAATCCCTGTCACCTCTGGCAATGATCTTCACAGCCCCCTTGGTCCTGCTCTCCAGATGGAGGGCCAGCTTCACCTCGACAAAGCTGCCCTTGCCAATGATCCTGAGGATCTCATATCCGCGGAACACCTCCTTCTCTGTGTGGGAGGATCTGACGCCTTTCATCGTCAGGATATCTCTTGTACCTAGTGTACTGTGGCACTTGGAACACTAGCTAGTCACCTACAGTAGCTATGCTAACATGACACTCCAATGAGAATGCAACAGATAAATCCAATGGAGAGCAACAGATAGGTGGTGCTGGGACAGTGGGGATCAGCAATTTTGCACAGGAAACTTTGGGAGATATTGTTTGCTGCACTCTGTCTGAAGGTGGGACAAAACAGAAACAAGATGACTTTGGTGCTTTGGAAAGTGTGAAATCTGACCGTGTACAATATCTATTCTCCTGTGTCAGAAGTAACAGAAACGAAACAAAACCATGCAGAAAACCCAGGATTTCTCAACATATCTTGTAATGCACATGGTTGCTGATCAAGATGAAACTGAATAACCCTTCAGAACTAGATGAATGAATGAGGAGAGAAGCCTAAGGAATATAAAAAAAATACTGAGGAGTAAAGCACAACCCTTCAATGAGACAGCATGGAATAATTTAATCCAGTGCAGTTCTCTTAAATTAGTGGCTGATATAAGACTTAACATAGCAATTGTTAGGAGTATGTATGGAAAAAGATGCTACTTGCAAATCTGTTACTGGGCAAACTGATCCCTCACTCTGTCATGATTGCAAATACACACAGTATGCATCCTAAACAATACATGGATCTTTTTCACAATACTCTGTGATTTTTTACACTAGGCTCTAGTATTGAGAATTTATGAAATTATCTGTGGTAAAAAATACTAACACATAGCACATGACTCAAGGATAACATTGTTATCTTAAGCTGTAGCTGGCTGACATCCATCTCTGGATTGGTGTAAAAATATGTAATGATTTTTGCATCAGAAATAACTGGAGCTCTGTCTCTGTCTCCTTCTCTTACGCTCTCCTTCTGCCTCTTTTCCTTCTTCACCCCTTCCCTCCAGTCTGTCGGGTTTTCCCCAATAAACTCTTTCCCTTACTCTGGTGTTTGGTGTGTTTTGTGGTGGCCTTACATTGGCGCCATGACTCAGATCCCAGCTCCCCCAGTGACTTTGCTCTCCCTTTGGGAATCTCTGAGCTGCTCTGGGGACCTGGATTTCTGCCAGTGGCAAAACACACGCCCAGAACTCCTTCCACAACACTAAAAGCTCCATGATCTCCATCCAAACACCAGGCTTCCAAATTCTGAGCTAAGATGCAGAACCGGAAAGTATATGTCTTTGCACATATACTTGCTGTATTTTCCAAACACCCAATACAAATAAGACTTTTTGGTTACAAACTTTTGAGTGTAAATGAGTGAGTAAGTGTGTGTGAAGAGTATCTAACAAATATGATGCACTTAACTTTCAAAAGGCATTACTGGGGCAAGTGTAGTAGTGTAGTAGGCTAACCACCACCTGCAGTACCAACGTCCTATATGGGCAGCAGTTCATGTCCTGGCTGCATCTCTTCCAATCCAGCTCTCTGCTATGCCCAGGAAAAGCACTGAAAGTTGGCCCAAGTGCTTAGGCCCCTGCACCCATGTGGGAGACCCCAAGGAGGCTCCTGGCTCCTGGCTTCCAATCAGCTCAGCTCTGGCTGTTGCAGCCATTTGGGGAATGATCGAGAAGATGAAAGACTTTCTCTGTCTCTTCCTCTCTCTGTTACTCTATCTCTCAAATAAATATCAATCTTGAAAAATAAATTTACATATTTGAAGTTGAAAATCTGCACGTTTGCATTTTTATCTATATACTTTGTCTCCATTCTAGTACAAGATAATTACCATCTGCATAAATTAAATTGAAATAACTAAATTTGTAGAAAAGAAAAATATGCAGCATTCTAATGTCTTACTATTAAAACATTAAAATCATAGCTGCATAATATAGTAAGAATAGCTGTAATTTAGTAAGAATAATTTTTTCATGGATAACTTTATTTTTGATTTCTCAAAACACTTTTCCATAAAATTATTGGGAAAAAGTAAAACATAGCTCAAAATTTTGTTAATTTTTTAATATTTATTTATTTATTTAAAGTCAGAGTTACTCAGAGAGAGAAGCAGAGGCAGAGAGAGAGAGCAGGGGTATTCCATCTGCTGGATCATTCCCCAGTTGGCCGCAACAGCCAGAGCTGTGCCAATTCAAAGCCAGAAGCCAGGAGATTCCTCCAGGTCTTCCCTCCAGGGTGCAGGGGCCCAAGGACTTGGACCATCTTCTACTGCTTTCACAGGCCTTATCAGGGAGCTGGATTGGAAGCGGAGCAGCCAGGACTTGAACCAGCACCCACATGGGATGCCAGCACTGCAGACAGCGGCTTTACCTATTACACCACAACATTGGAAGCCCTCAAATTTCAGTTATCTAAACATAAGAGCTCCCACCATAAAGAACAAAGAACTGCTGAGGTGGATTTTAAGGTGAATGTCTGGGACTGTATTGATGAGAAAAATCAATGAAGACTTCCTCAAATGATAATAAACCAATAACATATAAAGATACGGAATGTGCATGTCAGTAACTCCTCAGATGTTTATTTCTGAGAAGAAAAAGGAAGTTATTGCAAAGATGACCGGCCAAACAATCCGGAAAAGAAGACAACAGATACACCTGTCAACTTCTGTATGTAATCGTCCTTGTGAAAAGAGGGATTTCCTTTATCTGAAGAAAGGCATGATGTTAGCAGAGAAGCATAAGATTAAAAATTAAACTTTGTGGTGATGGAGCTGTGATACAGTGAGTTAAGCCACTATCTGGAGTGCCAGCATCCCAGCTGGGTGGTGGTTAGAGTCCCAGCTGCTCCACTTCTGATCCGGTTCACTGCTAATGCATCTAGGAGGGCAACAGAAGATGGGCACAAGTTCTTGGGCCCCTGCACCCATGTGGCACACCCACATGAAGCTCCTGGCTTTTGGCTTCAGCCTGGCCCATCCCTGGCCATTGCAGCAATTTAGGGAGTGAACCAGCTGATAGAAAGCATCTCTTTCTGCTTCTCCCTCTCTGTAACTTCACCTTTCAAATAAGCAGACAAAACTTCTAAACATTCAACTGTGTGCCATTGATTATAAATACACTACTAATCAGGAAATTGAAGGAGCTCGTAATTTAACCAGACATATAATGCCAACCTGGTGTCACCTGAGGTTAACTACAAAGATTATTTCCTAGTTTGAACAAACAAAAGTCATGACTTTCATAATAAACAGGCTCTAAACTTAGAACATTCCACCCCTTCAACTGGATAAAGTTGAAAATAGGTATTTTATTAAAAATGAGCACAGAAAAAAATCTGAATGACATGAGGGTTTCATTCACGTGTATGCTGACTCATAAAAATTCTATGCTTCTAAACTTTTTATAAGAAATCATTTTAGACTTGAAGAGTTGCACAAATAGTACAACCAAACTAAGACTTCATAACATTCCCAGAGCCTCACAGCCTAGACAGTGGTTCAAATAAGAATGCTGAACTCACTACCTATGCTTTTTCAATCCCAGAAAGTTGAAGACATTTCCCAAGGTCACAGAAAGACAGCATGTAATAAAACAAAACATGCAAACCTAATGACACTTTACTGGTTCTGGCCAGGAGTAGTTGGGACATGAACTGGTGCTCATATGGGATGCCAGTGCTGCAGGTGGAGGCTTAGCCTACTACACCACAGTGCCAGACCTTGAATTAGGTTTTGAATACTTTCCTTAGTACAGTCTGTCATTCTGTGACCTTGGGAAAATGTTTTGGACTTTTTGGGATTGAAAAGCATGGGTAGTGAGTTCAAGATTTCTTATTTCAAACACTTTCTAGGCTGTGAGGCTTTGGAAACATGATGAATGCAACAATGCATCAAAAAGGTATCATATATGTATCCATACACAACATGTAATATGATGAGTGGGTTTTATCAGAGGCATGCAAGTGTGGTTCAACATCTATAAAAATCAATGAAATCACATCAGCAGAATGAACATAAAACAAATGAACATCTCAATAGGTGCAGAGAATGCTTCCGTCACAAGATTCAACATCGCTTCATGATAAATAAAAAAAAAAAACTGAACAAGGTACAGAGGAAATACAGCTCAGAATTATCAAAGCTATATGATAAAATAATAGCCAATATCACACTGAATGGGAAAAAGCTGAAAACATTTCCCCTGATTTTTGGAACAAGATAAGAACTCCACATAAACCGTTCTTAGTCAATACAGTATCTCAAGTACTCAAAAGAGTACTCAGGTAAAGTAAAGAAATAAAGGATGAAAACTGGGAAGGGGGAAGTCAAAATATGTTTTGTTCAGAAGACATGATTTTAGACAGAAAAATTAAAACACTGCAGTAAAACTATGTTTGGAGTGATAAACCAATAAGTCACAGGATACAAAATCAATGTGCAAATAAGTTACATTCTTACACACAGCAGATGGAAGACCTTTGTGTGCCTCCCTCTCTGTCTGTTAACTCTGCCTCTCAAAGAAATAAAAACTCTTAAAAAAAAGAAATGCAAATCAAAACCCCAAAGAGATATCACCTCATAATGCTAGAATGCCTATCGTAAAGAAAAAGTAAAAAACTCTAGCAAGGATATGGAGAAAGGAGAACTCTCATATACTGAGCATGGGAATTTAAATGAGTACAACCACTGCAGCAAACACCATGGGGATTTCTAAAAACTAAGAATGGAACTGCCATATGACTCAACAATCTCAATACTCAGTATATCTCAAAAAAGATATGAAATCATTGTATCTAAGAGATACCTGCAGCACTGTTAACAATGGCCAAGATATGGAATCAACCAACGTATCCATCATCAGATGAAGAGGTCAAGAATTTGTTGTGTATATACTAAATGGAATACTATTCAGGCATTTAAAAATGAAATCCTGTCCTTTGCAGCAAAATGTATACAACTGGAGGATATCGTGTTAAGTGAAAAAAGCCAGGCACAGAAAGACAAATAACACATGCACACCTTCACATAAGCAAGCTAAAACCCTGAATGCATAATGAGTAATAAAGGATGGCAGGCACAGCGGGGGATGGAGGGAGTTTTGATGATGGGTACAAAATCAGAGTTAGATCAAAGGAATAAGTTCCTATTGTTACACAGCACAGTGAGGAGACTAGCTCACAATAACCTAGTATGTATTACATGAACACACAGAAGAAACTCCAAGCCTTCAATCATAAAATATTGACAACGAAAGGGAAATGTTGATTATCCCATTTTTCATCAGGACCCATTGCAGACATGCACCGAGACATCATACTGTAGCCCTTAAGTAGGTGAAGTTATTGTTAATGTCAAAATTTTCAGAAAACAGAACCATACCATGAACCAGCAACACCAACACTGGGTCCATGCCCCATAGAAAGGAACTAAGTAGTTCATGTATCCGTAGTCTCATGTTTGAAGCATATTTTCAGCCATAAAGGAAAAAGCAGGGAGCACTCTGGTGTGGTCATCAACAATAATAATTGCTTGCCTCTTGCAACAGTAGACCAATAAAATCCACCTGCCGGTGGCATGTGAGAGTAATCACCTCTCCAAATGCCGCCATGGGAGAAAAAGGAATGATGTAAGTTTTGTCTGCAAAACAGACATCCCTGGGGTCTTTCCAACTGAGTTGGATGGAATAGGAAAACCACAATCAGAAATCCAAAATGACAGGCATGAGATGTCCCCCGATCAGATATGCCTGGGAGAAGAAACTCATTCTGGTTCCACAATAGGAAAATGTCCCCACATCAGACATGCCCAGGAGTTCAAACTCATTTTGGTACCACAGTCTCCACTATGAGGGCAGGGATGCAGATAAAGTAGACTGCATTTTTGTCTCACTAAAAGGGATTAGTATCTTGGCATACAAAATGAGCTGAGAGTTCATCAGCTGAAGGGGTCAAGAGTTTGTTGTATATATACAAAATGGGATACTATCCAGCCACTTGAAAAGAATGAAACCCTGTCACTTGAAGCAAGATGTATGAAACTGGAAGTAAATGAAAACAATCCAGACACAGAAAGACAAATACTGTACCCACTCCCTCACAAACACAAGCTAAAACGATCGGGGGCCAGTGCTGTGGCATGGTAGGTTAAGGCTCTGCCTGCGGTGCCAGAATCCCATGTGGGAACCCACCTGCTGCTCCTCTTCTGAACCAGCTCGCTGGTTATCGGTTGAGAAAGCAATGGAACATGGCCCTAGTGCTTGGGCCCCTACATCCACTTTGGGAGACCCAGAGAAAGATCCTGGCTCCTGGCTCCTTGCTCTGCTGCAGTTGGTGCAGCCATTTGGGTAGTGAATGAGCAGAAGGAAAACATCTCTCTGACTCTCCCTCTCTCTGTAGCTCAGCCTTTCAAATAAAAATAAATAAATCTTTAAAATACACCAATCTGACTACATAATAATTAATAAAGAATGTAAGAGGTTGGAGGGAAAATGCAAGGAGTTTGGATGATGGGTACCACATCAGAGGTAGATCAAAGGAGTAACTTTCTAATGTTACACAGAATAATGGAGAAGATAGCTCACAATAACTGAGTATGTGTTGAATGACCATACAGAAGAAATCCCAAGTCTTCAATCCTAAGTACTAACAAATAAAGGGAAATATTGATCATCCCATTTTTAATCAGGACACATTGCAGACATGTACCAAAATGTCACACAGTAGCCCTTAAATATGTACCATTATTGGTAATTTCAAAATTAAAAAAATAACCTTGACGTGAACTAAAAACTCCATCACTACGTATACACCAAATGGACAGGAACTAAATATTTCAGATACTTTTGGTCCCATGTTTAATGCACCAGGGACGAAGTACTTAGAATCTGATGACATTTTCAGCCATGAACAAAGAAGCAAGAAGTAGTCTGGTGTAGGCTTACATAACAGTAAGCACCTGCCATTTGCTACAGCAGGTCAATAAAATCCACTTGCCAGGTAGCATGTGAATAATCACCACTCCAAATGCAACCACGCGAGGAGGAATGACAGTTTTGTCTGTACAGCAAGCGTTCCTGGGGGACTTCCACAACTGACTTGGATACAATAGGAAAGCTACAAGCTGAAATCCAAGTTGATAGGCTTACGAGGTCCCAAATCATATAAGCCTGGGAGGCTCCCCTATGAAAGCAAGGATGTAGAAAATATAAAGCGCAGTTTCGCTACATTAAAAGGCAGTAGAATTTTGGCAATCAAAATAGCTGAGTTGCTCAGTGAGGTTAGGCCAGTAGCACAGATATCAACAGTGACCCACCAAAGGAGGTACTCCAAAGTAAGGGTATGGACTGTCCAGTTTGAGGCCACACAAAGGCCATTAGGAATTGGTGTTGTCCCAAGAATTGGTGGACATGTGAATTTCAAGATGGCCTTGAGTGAGGGTGGACTGCTCAACGACAAGTAGGATGATCACAAGTTCTGCCCCCTGAGACACATGACACTACCGCTGTATCTGGAAGGAGGTATCTGATGTGAGATGATTGATGGGGGCTCTCCAAAGAGACGAAGTGTCAGAGGCTGACATCCTCGGCAAGGACACAGACTCCTCAGGGTGTGGGTTTGTCTGGCCTCTGAAAATACCACTTCCATTTAACAAGAGATTCTCAGTGGCTGGAGGCCAGAACCCAGCTCATGATGCTGAGTGAGGTAGTGCAAACTCTCTGTGAGTCAAACAGTAGTGTCACTAAAAGCTCAAAGCTAATTTGAAGTCCTTTACCCATGGGGCCCTCAGAACCAAAAACTATCCATAGAATAGTCCTTAGCTTTTTCCTTGGAAGTATGCCTGACCGAGGTGCATCCTTGTGGGTGACTGGTGAGATAGGTGAGGCTTAGGGTTCTCTAGAGGTGAGCAAGTTGGTGTTATCAGAAACTGAAAATCTGCTGGGCTTCCCTGGTTGAAACTGAATCAATGAGAAAAAGCAGATATATGTGGATTTGTTGAGGAATTCTTCTGAAATCCTTCTTCAAAATATAGACCAAAAATTTGAGGTTCCAAGCTCTCATCTCATATGGAACTAAGGTCCACACCCACTTGGCCAAGAAGTCAGTTGCTGATGTTTGAGGCCCATTTTTCCTCCTCCTCTTGATTATCAGTTGAAATGGTGTCCTCAACACAGTGTCACAGGTGGATGCTAGGAGACAACTGAAGGCCAGCCAGATCCTGTTAACGCAGACCACGAGCCCTGGAGGACCACAGAGGCAGGCCACTGGAAGTCTCATAAAGGTGCATTGTTGGCCTTCAAATTAAAAGGGAAAGGTGGGGCTGGTGCTATGGTACAGCGGATTAATGCCCTGACCTGCAGCGCAAGCATCCCATATGGGCGCCGGTTCAAGATCCCCTGCTCCACTTCCCAACCAGCTCTCTGCTATGGCCTGGGAAAGCCGTAGAAGATGGCCCAAGTCCTTGGGCCCCCGCACCCACGTGGGAGACCTGGAGGAACCTCCTGGCTCCTGGCTTCGGATCGGTGCAGCTCCGGCCATTCCAGTCAATTGTGGAGTGAACCATCGGATCGGTGCAGCTCCGGCCATTCCAGTCAATTGTGGAGTGAACCATCGGATGGAAGACCTCTCTCTCTTTCTCTCCCCCCACTCTTTCTCTGCTCCTCCTCTCTCTGTGTAACTCTGACTTTCATATAAATAAATAAAATCTTTACAAAATAAAGTAAATGGTGCCAAATCTCCACAGGACACATAAGGTTCTTGCCACAGCAATAATGGCAAAATCATCAGGGGCAGTCTGATAATATCAAGTAAGACAAATTCAAAGGGAAGCATGACCTTCTTGAAGTGGTGGTAATTTGCAGGATGCCTCCATTCCTATCCGCCAGCTTTGAGAAGGTGCTTGATGGGTGAGTTAATAGATGACTCAATGTATTTCAGAGAATACTATGTCCTGGACAGCTATGTCAATTCCCCACTTGTCCTGCTTGAGTTATATTTTAGGGTGTTGACAATATAGGTAAGTGTGTGTTAAGTGTCCATGCCACATCAGTACAAAAGACTTGGGATTGATCTAGGTGAAGAACAGAAATCTTAGGCTGTCCATGCCAAGGAACAGAAATGATAGCTGAGAGGTGGGCAGAAGCAACACAAAGACTCATGGGAAAAGGTTGGGTCCTGTCTTAATGCTGACCATGGCAGTCGACACAAGGGCATGTCCTCTTCATAGTCTGTCAATGAATATTGCACGACTGATGCACTATACTGGGAAAGATCACAATCCCATAGCTGTTAGTTCCCAGTGATCCATAAGGCTCTATAATGTGACCCCAATACATGGTGACTGTCATCCATAAAGATGCCTGGTGATGATTGCTGACTGCTAGTGTGCACAAGAATCCCACCATTGTTGAATGTCTGGTGGTCTTCTCTCTGTCTAGAAGGGCCTCAGTGGTGTCCAGAAACTCAAGAGACTTGCCTGAAATGAGCCAGTAGGCAGCAGTGCAGCCTGCGAAGCCATTGACTTTGTTGATGATGTTCAGAATAGGTCCCAACATGTATCACAGGAAGTCAGAGAGCGCACCACATCTGATTACACAGCACTGGACTGCAGGGAGATGCTGAAGGAAACTCTGGCTGTGAACACTCTATGTGTCTGCCTTCGTATTTCCCAGGGTGCTTAGGGTTTGCGTAGGTTGATAAACTTCTGAAGTTGCCGCCAACAGGGCCACAAGTTTTGCTTGGTCCTGTGGTGGGACTGCTTTAGGGGCAGCTTTGCCATTCAGGGGTGGTAGCTTGCACATACTCACTGAAGAATGCCTAACAGCTCTCTTTTATTCTTAATTGTACACGTCCACTGAAATACAGAGGCTCCTGCTGTAGTGTGGTGTTTAACATGCTCTGGACACCCACTGCAGTAGAAAAAGTTTATGTTCACCCTCTGTGCAAACATGATGCCATCTGTTTGTGCTTTCCAGACAAGTTGGACAGGATCTTGATGTGGTTCAGTGAGAGCTGCCAGCTGCCAAGTCTGTTGCCCCGTGATTTGTAGACTACTTCCTGTCAGGAACACAGCAAGGTTGCCCTTCTCAATCTGTTCCTGTCCAGTCTTTGAGCAGGCTTTGTATCTCCATCCACAGCAAGGTGTATACTTCTGTGTGGACTTCCTTGGTGTCTGAGATATGGCACTTCACCACCTGAGACAGTTGCAGACAAGGCATCTACTTTCTTAACCATGTCCTGGGTGGTACTTGGCAGCATGTGAGGGGCAGCCAGCAGTCATCTGGTGCATCCAGACTCACCATCCCCCAGCACACAAGACTGCATTACCCAGGTGGAGGTACAAATGTCTGAAATGATCTCATGAGACCATGTTACTTATATGGAGCTGCCAGCAACACTCTGCACACAACCTCAAGAAGCCTCACTGCCTCACTGGGAGTCTGTGGGGGACACAGAAAGCAGTGATAAACCAATGGGTGAACCCGTGCACTGAATTAGCAACATCAGTCCACAAGTCTACCAGGTACTAGTTCCCATACAGCAAATGACAGAGAAATTTTCCACAGATAAACTTTAAGCCTTTTTGACATGCTCTTATATTTATAACATTAAATATTCCTCAACACAACTGTTAACAATAACTGGATTCAACAACATTGTAGAATACATGATGTTGTGCATGGAAAAATCTAAACACTCCACCAAAAATGGTTCAAGATGAAAAACCAATTCAGTAAAGTTATAGGTTGCAAAACTAACATACAAAAACAGTAACTTTTTATATGCTAACAACCAACTTGCCAAAAATGAAATCTAAAAAGTAATCCCATACACAATAGAGACAAAAATAAAACATTTAGGAATAAATGTAACCAATTAAGTGAAAGATATCTACTATGATAATTCTAAAATGTTGAAGAAATGAATCATCAAGCACTCCCAAAATGGAAAAATATAACTTGCTCATGGATTGGAAGAATTAGCATAATTAAAATACCTGTATTACTTAAAGCAACCTACAAACTAAATGAAATTCCTATCAAACACCAATAACTTTTTTACAGAATGCAAAAATAATCCTAAATTCCCTAAGAAATCACAAAATATCAAGAATAGCCAAAATGATCCTGAGCAAAATAAAAAAAAAAAAACAACTTGGAGGCATCAGAATGCCTGACTTCAAAGCTTACTATAAAGCTACAGCAATCAAAGCAGCATGATAGTGGAATTTAATTAGTTAATTCATCAATCCAAACAGGTACAGCCAATTGATTTTTTATGAAAGTGCCCAGACTATACAATGGAAAAAAGTATCATCTATTCAGTAAGTGGTGCTGGCAAATTGGATGCATCTATGTAGAACTGAATATTACAGTACTATAAAAAATGAAATCCTGTTATTAGTATCAAAACCATTGCAACTGGAGGACTTCATGCTCAATGAAATTATCCTGACACAGAAAGACAAATATTACATGTTCTCCTTTATATATGGGAGCTAAAATTTTCTTTTACAAAAAAAGAAATCAGGCAACAACAACACAAGAAAAACAGAAAAAAGAAACTAATGCCTGTGTGTATCAGTATTGCTGCAAATATAGTTTTGCTAAACTTTCTTTTATATCTTTATCAAACAAATTCTTAAGAATGATATGCTACTATAATTTTAATAATTCATGATCATTTTAAAATTTACTGTGTATGAGTGTAGTAGTCATTTTTATAGAAACCTTTGATTTAATAAACATAAATCTCATAAGTACAACTTTTGGATTATAGCAGTTCTTCCCCCCATACCCACCCTCCCACCCGCAAACCATCCCAACTCCTACTCCCTCTTCCATCCCATTCTTCACTGAGATTCATTTTTAATGATCTTTATACACAGAAGATCAATTCTATACTAAGTACAGATTTCAACAGAATGTACCCACACAGACACACAAAGTTTAAAGTACTGTTTGCAGACTAGTTTTACCGTTAATTCCCCTAGTACAACACATTAAGGACAGAGGTCCTACATGAGGAGCAAGTGCACCGTGACACCTGTTGTTGACTTAACAATTGACACTCTTCTATTTGACATCAGTGATCACCCTAGGCTCTTGGTCATGAGCTGCCAAGGGTATGGAAGCCTCTTGAGTCCACAATTCCAACATTATTTAGACAAGGCCATAATCAAAGTGGAAGTTCCCTCCTCCCTTCAGAGAAAGGTACTGACCTCTTTGGCGGCCCTTTATTTCCCCTGGGATCTCACTCTTAGAGACCTTTCATATGGGTGATTTTTTGCCACAGTGTCTTGGCTTTCCATGCTTGAAATGCTCTCATGGGCTTTTTAGCCAGATCCGAATGCCTTGAGGGCTGATTCTGAGGCCAGAGTGCTGTTTAGGGTATTTGTCATTCTAGGAGTCTGCTGTGTGGCCTGCTTCCCATGATGGATCATTCTCTCCTTTTTAATTCTATCTATTATTATTAGCAGACACTTGGTCTTCTTTATGTGATCCCTTTTTTGTAACTTTTATTTAATAATTTTAATTTTATTTAATAATAATAATTTCTAAAATACAGCTTTTGGATTACAGTGGCTTTTTTCTCCCTATAACTTCCCTCCCACGCGCAACCCTCCCATCTCCCTCTCCTTCTCCCATTCCATTCACATCAAGATTCATTTTCAATTATCTTTATATACAGAAGATCAATTTAGTATATATTAAGTAAAGATTTCGACAGTTTGCACCCACACAGAAACACAAAGTGTAAAATACTGTTTGAGTACTAGTTATAGCATTAATTCACATTCTACAACACATTAAGGACACAGATCCTACATGGGGAGTAAGTGCACAGTGACTCCTGTTGTTGACTTAACAATTGACTCTTGTTTATGGCGTCAGTAGTCACCCGAGGCTCTTCTCATGAATTGCCAAGGCTATGGAAGCCTTTTGAGTTCGCCAGCTCTGATCTTATTTAGACAAGGTCATAGTCAAA
Organism: Lepus europaeus; assembly: GCF_033115175.1. Lineage (NCBI taxonomy): Eukaryota > Metazoa > Chordata > Mammalia > Lagomorpha > Leporidae > Lepus > Lepus europaeus. Next base: position 103,223,422 of record NC_084837.1, read on the forward strand.
GTGGAAGTTCTCTCCTCACTTCAGAGAAAGGTACCTCCTTCTTTGATGGCCCGTTCTTTCCACTGGGATCTCACTCCCAGAGATCATTCATTTAGGTTTTGTTTTTTTGTTTTGTTTTGTTTTTTGTTTTTTTGCCGGAGTGTCTTGGCTTTTCCATGACTAAAACACTCTCATGGGCTCTTCAGCCAGAGTGCTGTGATCTCTTTGACACTTAATGCCATCTTACTAGTTAAAGTGATGTTTAAGTTCAGAACTGATCATAAAGATAGGACTTTTTTGTTTATTTATTATTTTTTTGATTGTTTTTATTGCCCTTGCCTATATTCTACCTTAATAGATGAACTCTTTATTGAGTGGAATATAAAGCTCTTATGAGGTAAATTTAAAAATACACTATTTCAAAAATAAAAGATTTGAAAAGAATGACAAGTCCTCACTTTTTAAATTTCTGGTTTGTTAAGAATAGTGTACAAGATGGCGCCGTGGCTCAATAGGCTAATCCTCCACCTGCGGCGCCAGCACACTAGCTACTAGTCCAGGTCGGGGCACCAGATTCTGTCCCGGTTGTCCCTCTTCCAGGCCAGCTCTCTGCTGTGGCCTTGGAGTGCAGTGGAGGATGGCCCAAGTGCTTGGGCCCTGCACCCCATGGGAGACCAGGAGAAGCACCTGGCTCCTGCCTTCAGATCAGCGTGGTGCATCGGCCGCAGCGCGCCGGCCGCGGCGGCCATTGGAGGGTGAACCAGTGGCAAAAAGACCTTTGTCTCCGTCTCTCTCTCTCTCACTATCCACTCTGCCTGGCCAAAAAAAAAAAAAAAAAAGAATAGTGTACAAATTAAAACGTCTCTGTAGTGATTCTCAAAAACCAATAAAATCCCAAATATGAAAAAAGCTTATCTCATATTTATTGTATTGCTCTGATGCTATTCAGTTTCACATACACACATGAAAACATACTACCATTTTTCTTAATTAAAGGAAACAATCTAAAATAAATATCCATCAACAACTTAAAACGCAGCCTAGTAGCCCTTCGACTGAGCATGACAAGAAAGAACAGTTCAGTTATTTACAGGTTATGTTTTTGCTTGTATTAATTAACCATTTTCAAATACCATAATATTAGTTGTGACGTTAATCATTTAAAACCCCTTAACCTTATACACCAAGTAACATGCTGGTATTTTTACTTAAATTTTATCCACAAGAGTTGTACATATTTATGGGCTAGTGTGACATTTCAATACTCATATAAAATTTGTACTGATCAAATCTACATTAATCTTTGACATTATTTTATGGACAGAGCCTTGAGCTCCTTTATTTAATTTTCTAATAAAAGACATAACAGATTACTGTGAGCTACACACATCCCCCTGTATGATCCTAGGAAATTACTCAATAATCTAAGGCTACTGGGATAATCACCCATAAGCCATTTTTTCCACCTAGTTTTAATACTGCAATTGGTTTCAAAAGCAAAACACAGAGAAACAATAAGGGGGAGGGGGGAGAAGAGAGAGAGAGAGAGATACCACCCATCTAGTAGTTCATTACCCAAATGCCCAAAATACTCAGGGCTGATCTGACCCAGGCTGAAGCTGGGGGATGGTCTCCAATGTGGTACCAAGAATCCAACTACTTAAGCTATCACTGGCTGCCACTGGTATCCTGAGCACTGTCTTTCCCACTATGCCAAATGTCTACCCTTCAAAAAACTGTCTGGCATACCCTCATATAGCCCTGGCTTCCAGAGGAGGAGGCCACAGTCCCCTGTCTTGACCCCATCACTGCATGGTCTCCTACTCCCCAATCACCACACATGCCAAGCTCCTGCTCAACTCCAGCCACAGCATCTGGTTTAATGGATCCAGCTGAAGACACTGGGGACCCTGGCCACCAGGGTTACCAAACATGCAGTCACTGGACGTAAAGGCCCACATCTGAGGTGGAAGCAACCTGGATAACCACATGTCCAAAACTGAAACCGTATCATTGTTACACCACATATTAAAATCAACTCAAAATGAACTGGAAGTCCACACAGAAGATCTGAACACTTACAACTTATAAAGTGGAAAATTCCTTGACATTAGCCTCAAGAGTGGTTGCTTATATGCTAACAACTAAAGCACAGAGAGCAAAAGCATATGTAAGGAAATGAAACTACAACAAACTAGTAAAGCAGTAAAGCAAAGATCAATGAAATGAAAAGGCAAACCAATGGATAGGAGAAAATATTAGCAAACCAGATGTGTGATCAAAGGAGTAATACAAGGAATGCATACCACTAAGCAGCAAAGTATACAATTTAAAAGGACAAAGGACTGAATCAATGTTTTCCAACAAAGACAGACAATGTACCCTGAGGGTATGTGAAAAAGTTCTGAACATTGCTATCCTCAGCAAAATGCAAATCAAGATGACAATGGTTATTAGCTCATATCTGTTAAACTGCTACTATTAAAAAGTTAAAAGATAACAAGTATCGGGCACAATGTAGAGAAAACAGAACACACATTAGTGGAGGGAATGTAAATTGTACCAGCCATTATGAAAAGCAATATGGAAGTTCCTCAAATAAAATCAAAAAAGGAACAACCTTTATTAGCCATGAATCCAAAAGAAAATCACCACCTCAAAGAACTGTCTGCACCCCCACATTCAATTCAGCATCACTCACAATTCCACGATATGGAAATAACCCAAATGTTTGTTGATGGACCCATAAGGAAAACTGGGATATACACACAGTGGAATCCTTGCCAAACCTTAAAAAGAAAGGAAATACTACTACTTGTCACAAGATGGATCCAAAAGTATGGAACTACAGGACATTACAATGAGTGAAACAAGACACAGAAATAAGAAATACTACATGATCACACTTACATGTGGAATATACAAAAGTCAAACTAACACAGAGAGCAGGATGGTGTCTGTGATGAACTGGGAGGATGAAAATGAAGAGATGTTAGTCACAAGATACAAGTATATGGGTATGGTGCTGGAGCTGGGGTGTAAAGTTTGAGCCTCCACCTGGACTGCCAGCATCCCCTATGGGCACCAGACCGAGTCCCAGCTGCTCCACTTCCCATTCACCTCCCTACTAATAATGTGCCTGGGAAAGCACTAGAAGATGACCCAACGACTTGGGCCCCTGTGCCAAAGTGGGAGACCTGGGGTCCAGCCCTGCCACTGAGGACATTTGAGGAGTAAAATAATGCATGAGATGAGCTATCCCTCATCCTCTCTCTCACTCTCTCTGTCTCTGTCTTACACTCTTTCCCTGTTTCCTGCCTTTCTTTTTTTTTATTTGACAGGTAGAGTTATATAGTGAGAGAGAGACAGAGAGAAAGGTCTTTCTTTGTTGGTTGACTCCCCAAATGGCCCCTATAGCTGGCACTGTGCTGATCCAAAGCCAGGAGTCAGGTGCTTCCTCCTCCTGGTCTCCCACGCAGGTTCAGGTGCCCAATCACTTGGGCCATCCTACACCTACCCGAGCCACAGCAGAGAGCTGGACTGAAGAGGAGCAACCAGGACTAGAACCCAGCACCCATATGGGATGCCGGCGCTGCAGGCAGAGGATTAACCAAGTGAGCCACGGCGCCAGACTCTGTCTTTCAAATAAATCTTAAAAAAATCAAATTTACAATTATGAGCTAAGGTTCTGAAAATCTAATATAGACACCGGGTGCCCAGTTCACACTATATACTGTACTTGTAATTTCCTAGGTCAGTATTCTTAAAAAACACTATGAACAGGATAGCAGTGTAAATGAGAGGGCAGGTACGGTAGGAAGAATTACTACGCTGTTAAAGCTGTACTTATTGAATGCATAAAGTATGCACACCTTAAATAAAAGCTTTCTGGGAAAATACATAAATAAATAAAATTTTAAAAATTTAAAGAACACTATAGGAGTGATAAATTTGTTAAGTAGCTCCATTGTACTACTCCTTTCATAGTGTATGGTAAGTACCAGGAGAGTCAAAAAGTTTGTGTGAAAATGCAATATAAAGATAAGACTCATATCGAAACACACATTGTGTGCAAGCCTTGAATATATACAATTATTGTTTCTCGGTTATACTGTAATAAGGCTGGAAAAACAAAACATGCAAAATAGGTTCCTATACTTAAAATGCAAATAAAAATTAAGGAACTTAGGTTAATATTGTGGGATTTGGGTAGGCTTCATGGGAAAGAAATGATTTTTAAAACATTCATGATTGGGGCTGGCCGGCACTGTGGCGTAGCAGGTGAGGCCACCACATGCAGTGCCAGCATCCCATATGGGCATCGGTTCAAGTCCTGGCTGCTCCACTTCCAATCCAGCTCTCTGCTATGGACTGGGAAAGCAGTAAAGGATGGCCCAAGTCCTTGGACCCTCGCACCCACGTGGGAGACTTGGAAGAACCTCTTGGCTCCTGGCTTCGGATCAGCAGAGTTCTAGCCATTGCGGCCAACTGGGGAGTGATCCAGCAGATGAAAGACCTCTCTCTCTCTGCCTCTCCTTCTCTCTCTGTGTAACTCTGACTTTCAAATAAATAAATCTTAAAAAAAAATTCATGAACTTGACTAAACTAAATTTCAGGCAGTTTATATCTTGAAAATAAAGATTCGGGAATTCTATCAAGAATATTTAAGACAATATCCAAGTAACATATTATACTGTCACCTCACCTCCCTCAAAATGAAAACTCAGAAATAGAAAATGAAAGGAAGTGTATCTGAAGGAAACCAGGAGAGTGAAAAGTGAGATGAGAATTATAAGTTACTACATGCTATTCGCCCACCGATGGGTGTACATTCCTATGTGCATGTAACACAGTTACATATTACAGGCAGGTTGAGAATTAGCCCAATTAAACCACGGAACTGAATATGCAGGGCCTGCTTCATCAGGATGTGACCAGTGACACTGCAACTGTACCCAACTCAAGAGAGTACACTCTCTGCTGGCCAAATTCTTACTGAATTTCACTTGAATTTGTGTTTTGTAAATGAAGTCTGATAGGAAGATGGGGCAAGTGCTGGGGCTTGGAGCCAGGGGGTTCATGCACAGTTTGATCTCTCACTGACTCACTGGGACAGGTCTTGGTCACAGTCCTCAGGCTCACTGCCCTAAAAAGCCTTCCATTTCCCATCATTGGTGACCACAATGGCCCTTGCTTCAAAGCAATAGTTGGTTGTGGGCACATTATGTTTAGAGAACACACGTTTGGGGAGGCACCATGGTAGTTTCTCACCTAAACTCAATCTAAATTCCTAGGGTTTCCATATTTAAATGCATGACAATTTTTAAACAGCCCAATCTGCATTTTCAGTTCCTACCAGGAGCTACACATTATGGAGTTAGTTCTGTCAAGGTTTAGAATTTACACTTTCTTATAATTTTCACAATGACATTCTTTCAGTTTCTTTTGTAATCACAAGAAAGGAAGGAGGAAGAAGGGCAAGATGCTGGGGGGGAGGAGGGAAAGGTGAAGTATCACTACACTCCTCAATCTGTGTATATGAAATACATGATATCTGTTCACCTTTATATCAATAAAAATTATTTAAAAAAGAAATTTAGCTGTGAAAACTTCAAGATGAAATATATGAACCAAATGGAGATACCATGTACTTAAGTTGAAGAACAAAGCAAAACGCGGCAATACCAAAATATTAAACCAGGATGCTCACAGCAGTATGGCAGGACCTTATCCATGGAATGAGTAGCAGCACAGGCCTGCAGCATCTTAGTCACCAGGGGTGGAGCCTCTGCCAAGGTTAGAGGTGCTCACTCTGGACTTGCTTCACTGGATCAATAGGTGGCAATGTCTTCACTGATCAGGTTACTTTAGAACCCATTTTCATAAGTGGCAGGACCCCAGTAGATATCATGAAGTAGTTTACTGGAAAACTGTGGGTCCCATTACATTTATCATGTTATCTCTATGTACCTCAAAAATTTAGGGGTCTGCCAAAAATTACTCAAATTCTACCGGCACAGCACAGAGGGCTATAGACCATGAACATCAGTCTACCACAAGAATATTTCTTGGGGACGGCACTGCGGCATAGCAGGAAAAGCTTCTGCCTGCAGTGCCGGCATTTCATAAGAGCGCTGGTTTGAGTCCCCACTGCTCCACTTTCAACCCAGCTCTGTGATATGGCCTCGGCAAGTGGAAGATGGCCCAACTGCTTGGGCTCCTGCACCCACAGAGAGACCCAGAAGCAGCTCTGGGCTCCTGGCTACATATCAGCTCAGCTCCAGCCATTGCGGCCCTATGGGGAGTGAACCAGCAGATCGAAGACCTCTCTCTCTCTCTCTCTGCCCCTGCCTCTCTGTAGCTCTGCCTTTCAAACAGATAAATAAATCTTTAAAAAACTTTTCTTTCACCATTTGATACTCACATGTCATCTTCCACAGTAATCAGGTGGGGAAATCAAGCAAGGTGATTCGTTAGTGTAGGAGGAGTTACCAATCACATAGAGCTCAGTGTTTGCTGAGGCAGCAATTTTAAATTTAACATCATATGTAAGAAAATGTTTACAAGGTTAAATGTCTTTGAAAGCAGCACTCTGAAAACTACACATATACCAATTCATTGAAGGATTTCCTGGACTCCATGCTTGTTCTCTCACTACAGCACTTCAGTAGAAAGCTTTAAAATATTTGCAATATTGAACTGCAAGTCACAGTTTTAGTTTTCCCATACATAATTATAGAGGCCTACATAACTCACAAACAAAACTGTATAAAGGTAACAAAGGCATTGTTTGTAGCAAACTTTCCACCTAGTTTTCCCCCATAGATATGACTTTAGTTAAGCAGAGGAAAAGCATCTTAAGATGTGTGGCATAAACCACTCTAATTTTGGAATTTCCCCACAAAGTTTCTATATTTTAACTTGTTAGTAGTGCACTAGAAGTTGCTAGCCTAGGATTTTTGTGGGAGATGCTAAAGTTTTATGGTAGTCACAGGAGCAGAGGTTTGTGGAAAAGGTGACGGAACTGAGATGTACAAGTGAAAAGCAAAAGAACCACATATTCATGTGGCTTTGAGAAGGGTGTAGGGACCAGCCAGCCCTTGAGATGCCTGGTGATTGTTATCAGAGAGCATCTGTGGATTGGGAGCATGAGAAAACAAAAGAACAGATTTTTCTTGGTTTGCTGTGTGTGAGGGCAAAGAATTATGGAATCAAGGAAACAAGTTTGAAAATAGCCAAAACAAGAAAACCATAGGCAATATAAACAGGTCTAGCTAATGATGCGAGAAAGAGCCAAGACCTTCCTGAAACACGGTACAGAGATAAGGCTGTCTAGGATGAGAAGACCAGTGAGAACAAACACTTGGACTTAACATGGGGTCATTTCAACTTCTGGATTTGAACAATCAGGACTAACAGGAACACCAAGAGTGGATAATGAAGAAACTGGAACATCCACGAGGACTTGCACCAAGGGGCTGTTTCGGAGTAGTCACTGGTTAGCATCTCGTAAGATGAGGATCAAGGAACGATCCTTGGATGTCAACACGAGTAACTGCTAACCAGAATGAAGGGAGACTTAATTCACCACACACTGTAAGAACCAAACCACAAAACACAATACCTACGGATTTTGAAATTTTTTGTTGTTTAAAATACAGAGGAAAATAGGGATTTCAATTCACCAACCGGTGGTTTAGAACCAATTATATGGCAACCAGAGTGGATACTGCCCAGAAACAATGCCCCCGCCTTCTCAGACCTAAAAATGGTCTACAAATATCATAATCCGAATGATTTCAATATTTCAAAATTGAATTTAGAAGTAAAAATAGCCTGTATTCGGTTATTCAGAACTTTATAGTTTTATAACTGAAACAAATATACTTAGGAAGTAATGCTTCCCTCTCAAAATTTCGGTGCCATCCTCTGATGATAAACAGAGTCCCCATATTCCTAGCTAATGCAATAATAAGACTGGGATATGTAAATTTTACATGATATGTCTCCCCATATAACCACACTCATTAACACAATACAACAATGTATTCCTCAGGAACTTTTTCATAAAATTAGGGAAACACTGGATATCACAGAGGCAGAATTAGAATTCAGTGGGGCGATGACAACAATATACAACCATGTTTTTGGGTTTAGTAGTCAATGCTATTACAGCTGTGTTGGAGAACCTTCCATGCAAACTGAGATAAACTACCTTAGCAAATTAGGAAAAACAAGAAGCAAAGCCTGCGAGCAGGAACTTCCTTGCTGGATGACCAGATCCATTTTCTCAGCTCCTATCCACTAAGTAGAACTATAAATCCAGAAAATAAAACAAGAGACCTGGAAATTAACACAGGTGCTGGGCATCTTAATTGCCCACCCATAAGAAGATGACTCACTTGCTGGCACCTGCTGGTTCACCCATCCTGCCATCAGAATTCAGCCAGGTAGGCTCACGCCTCCTGGAACTGTATGTAATACCTCCAAGCACATATACGGGTTACAATATACAATTTAAAATCTATTTAGAACATATGATATGACATTTATAATATATAATAAAAAGTTATCATATAAAGTATAGTATTCAATTTATAACATACAATATAATACACAATTTATTCTTCCTTCCCCCTGGATCCTGAAGGCCCAAGTGTCCCCTGCCTGTGTCCAGGGCCGGCATTTGATACACACAAACATTTCAAGAAGACTCACCAGGCGAGGTTGGACAAACCTGAGGGTCCTGTTGAATCTACTGCCACTCCTCCGACACCAGCAGCCTGGCCCTTCCTGCAGGTGTTGCTCTTGGCTGCTCACCTCCTTGTTCTTAGGGCCAGGGCTTAGCACATGCTCCAATGAAGAGCTCCACAACGCTGGACACCAGGAAGAGAAAAGGGAAACAGCAGCACTGAGCACCCCTTTTATAAACTCGGTATTCAACAGCATACATCAATTCTGGTTGGATTACCTGCGGGCTCCAACCAATCAGAAACCAAAGACCAAGCCTGCGCAGGGGTGTGGCTCCAGGCTTCTCCTGGGCTCCTGCTGTCTGTCCCAATTAGGCAGTGAAGCCAGGCTCCAGCTAGGTGGGGCCACAGGTTGATTGTTTGCTTCACTTTTGTCATGGAATTTATTCCACCATTCGATTTAAAATTTGACAGAGTTTTTCTCTTTAGGTACAATACATACTCATCTGCTTTTTCTCCTTAGAGTGTTCAAATAAAGTGAAATTGCTTTTATACGAATCATGCATTGGGAGTGGTGGCTGTTTTTCAACTACTGGATTACAAAAAAAAAAAAAAAAACAAGTATGGGATGCTGGCATTACAGGTTGTGGCTTAACCCACTGCACCACAACACTAGCCCCTACCCGCAGAATTTTAGAAGCCCAATGAGTCAGAAACTAGATTGTCTCATATGTGGAAGGAATGAAAAATGTATAGTTTCGGTAAGCCTGAATTATTTTTATTGCAGAAAACAAGTAAACACAAAGATATTTCAACTAGGTGATGAGGTGTCAGATATCATATTCATTTAGCATCATCATTACCACTGCTGTATCTTTTCCTCTAACAACTGGTTTAGACACTTGCTTTAAATTTGTGGCCAGCTTTGGAAAGCTGGAAATCTTGATGCCAAGCTGATGTGAGATGAAATTTAAAACAGAAGCATACCAGCTAGAACCACAGCCTAAACCTAATTGTAGTGTTTACCTCTTGGCGATAGTTGGAAATCATAAACTACGTAAGAAAGAAAACACTATCTCCACCTCCAGATTCCACGTTAAGCACCGTGTGCACTGACCAACAATGCTTTACTCCCGGTGTTGATGGAAAGCACAGGAGATTTACCTCACTGTTTGTGGAAGTCTAGACGGATGCAACCCTGGAGAATAATTTAGAAGGACCTAGGAAATTTTTAAACAGCACTGTTCTTGTCTTAATGATTCTCAAATAACACAGGTCATCAAAACAGTCCCAGGGATGCTCAGGTATGGATTTTCCAGGTTGCTCACTGCAGCATTATTTTAATGGTGAAAAATCAGAATTATCACACAAAATAGCAATCCCTTATGTTGGAATACAATGTAGTCTTATACAGTCACTGAAGAGAATTAGATCTATATGTTTATAATGTCTATATGTATAAAATGATCTATATGTTTATTGTGTTTATAATATTTATAATTTACTATACTGTCAAGTATAAAAAGAAAGATGGAAAACTATCCTATTAAGAGTACAGTTCTGCACAAAGTCATTTCTATGTGCATGTGAGCACTGTACACACACAAATACACCCACACCCACACCCACACCTACACCCACACCCACACTTTTATTAAGGCAGGGAAAGCACCTGTAAGAGGGCACACCAAACTGTCAACAGTGCTTTGGACATCTCCAAACAGAACTGAGGAGTAACTTCCATTTTCTTTTTCAACTTCCACTTTCTAAATAATAAATTCTGTAATGTGCACACTTTAGGGACAAGTAAATCACATTCAGAATAACAAAAAGTAAACATGCTGAACTTCATTTAAATTCTGGAGCCAAAAATCTTCAATATTTATAAAACTAAAATTCTGGGCTCTGGTATCAAGTTCCAGATGAACAAACGCAGCCAATACTCCAGGCTTTATTTATTCCTGACCCATAAAATGAGGCTGCGAACACCTGTCCTATCCTCTGCTCAGGTAGCTCAGGTAGCTAAATTAAAGTTTCCGGGTAGCAAAATTAAAGTCATAGGAAGAATTAAAAGCGAAAACAAAACAAACAAAAAACTTAGAGGCGAGCGCTGTGGTGTAGTGGTGACTCCTGCGGTGCCAGCATCCCATATAGGCAGCAGTTTGAGTTCGGGTACTCAGATTCCAATCCAGCTCCCTGCTAATGTGCCTAGGAAAGCAGCGGAGGATGGCCCAACTCTTGGGCTCCTGGCTCTTGGCTTCAGATACACCCAGCTCCAGTCATGGCAGCCATTTGAGGAGTGAACCAGAGGATGAAAGGACCTTCCCCCCCCGCCTCTGCAATTCTGTCCTTCGAAAATATCTTTTAAAAACCCTTGAATTTTGACATTAATTTATTGTTAATAATAATCATACATTTTTATGGGCTACAGTGTGACATCCCCAAACATGTATACAATGTCTACTGATCAAATCAGGGTAATCAACATTCCTTTGCTTGATACCACTTTTTGGATACTTGAGTCCTGAAACAGCCCTATTCTGCTTGTTCATGTAACCCATAATGGGTTACTGTGAAGTACAGTCACCCAGCCATGCCTGAACACCAGGGATGGGTTTTTTGATCAAACTCTGATTTGGTGTGTGTTATCCAAACTCCCTCTAGCCCCACCACCCATCTTCTAGTAAGCATCATTTTGTGTTCAAACCGAAGTTTTTAGCTTCCACTTCTGAGGGATAATGGGCAGTATTTATCTGTCTGGCCTGTTTCACTTAACATCTTATCCTTTGTGAAACATGGATAAATTTAACATTGTTAAATCTCAAGTGGCTTATTTTCACTTAACATGATGTCCTTTGAGAAACATTTTTAAATCACTGTTAAGTCTAAAGAGGTCATCATGCATATGCTTTAAGCTTCTCAGTAGCATTACATTTAACTTACACCCATGAATACTAAGAAGTACTTTGGCTTTCACAGAAGACGAAACTAGGGCATGGAGAAATTAATTTTTGTCCTCAGAATGCAGAATTAGAATCAAATGCTCTGGCTTAAAAATTTGCTCTGTGGGCCAACGCTGTGGTAAAGTAGGTAAAGCATCCCTCCTGCAGCGCCAGCATCCCTCATGGGTGCGGTTCGTGTTCCCGATGCTACTCTTCCAATCCAGCTTTCTGCTTACGGCCTGGGAAAGCAACAGAAGATAACCTCAGTTCTTGGGCCCCTGAAACCACGTAGGGGACCTCAAAGAAGCTCCTGGCTCCAGCTTTTGAATCGGTTCGCCTCTGGCCATTGCAACCATTTGGGGAGTGAATCAGTGGATGGAAGACCTCTCTCTCTGTAACTCTACCTCACAAATAAATAAATAAATCTTCAAAAAAGTTGCTCTATCTCCCACTGCTTTTCAGACAGAAGGTGGATAAAAAGGTGCTATGGGCTCTAAATCCATTTGACAAAAAGGACTAAGATAATCTAAGATCAGGAGCAGTAGTAAGCAGCCTTTGAACCACAAAATAGAATAAAAACTATGTTTCTTATCACACCAAGTGTTGGTCCATTACTACTCAAAAGCAAAGCATTTCATCCTTGTAATTATGCTCACACGACATGCACTTATATACCCTAATGGTTTGGAAAATTTCTTCAGAATACTCAAGACTTTAATTTTTAAAGAAGAGAAAATGCCAGCTTTGATAAAATGAACATGCCTGCACTTGAAGGGAAAATTAAACCTTTAGAAAAAAAGCAGTGGAACCACCAGATCGTGAAAAGGGTACTTTATCCACCAGGAAGTTTCTGAAAGCTGTTTTTCTGTCATATACAAACAAGGTGTCCAAACTCAGGACTGAACAACACGTTCTACCAGTGCCACACAGCCACGTTACTAGATCATTGTTCTTGCCAAGGCTTCAAATAGAGGGTAAATTTCTAATTATGCTGGGTAAGCTCCAACTCCCTCAGTTTTGAGCGAGCAGAAAATTGTAGTCTAATGCTGCAAAGTTCTATCAAGTTCTAGTACCACGGGTTCAGTAAGTTATAACAAACTTAAGATGGTGAATTTACTGATGGCCAAAGATTGTCAAAAAGACTTTTCATATACATTTCCTCGGGTTTTTAAACAAAAGGCATTTTAAAGTTGCTATAGCAATATAAAGGGAAAGTAAAGAATGACCAATCACACTGCCACTGTTAAGGTCAGAGATGCTCTGTCTCATCTGCATTCCTTGTAGGCTGAGTGGTATTAGTGAGTCTCAAACACCATTTTGCAGAACGGCATAGAGTTTTTAATTTCGCAAGGCTGTAGTGATTGTATCTGGTGCCCAACACAGACAACCTAGTGCTGTGCTGCTCAAAAAATCCCAGCAAACCTTGTGGTCAGTTCAATTCTAGAAGTCTTTTCTGCCTTCTCATTAATTGCTGCTTATATTCCTCTGTTTTTCTTATGACTTTCCCACATGGAGCATTCTCTAAAATACCTTCAGGCCAGACTTCAGCCCCTGGGTCCTCAAGAGTGCAATAATGTACAGTTTGCAGGGCACTGTTAAGAGGTCATGGAGAAGTGCCCTGGTGTTAATAGCTTGAGTAATATTGTTTTCTCCTTTAGACCACATCATTAAGGTGCTTTCATTACCCATAAAGCAATTCTTTATGTCACAGCAAATGAGATCCAACACTAATTCAAATAGGGTAATTTCAACCTAACAAAATAATCTATTGCTAATAACTAAAGGGACAAGACAATGATGAAAACTTTTAAAGACTTGTTATGATACATGAGGGATCTTCAAACATTATATAAAACCTATGTATTACAAAATATATGTGTGGGTTTAAAAAAATTTTACACTAAAATAAATGTATCTTTTGATTCCATGTCCCATTAACTTTCTGAACTATTCTCATGAAGAAGAGAAAAAGCACGGTTTTAAAAATGGATCCTACCAGAGCAAAGGATGATGCTATATGATAATTCACAAGGGAGAGGCCAGCAGAGAAGAAGCAAGAAGCCTAAAGATTCTCCAAATGCACAAAAAATGCTGCCTTCCTGAATTCCAAGCTGACCTGAAGCAGAGGAATAAGATTTCCTTTCCAAGTTAGAACAAATGCACACATTAGCGTTAAGTTCTTTTTTTAAAAAGATTTATTTTACTTATTTGAAAGAGATATAGAGAGAGCCAGAGCCAGAGAGAGAGATAGAGACAGAGAGACAGAGACACACACGCACACAGAGAGAGAGAGAGAGAGAGAGAGAGAGAGAGAGGTCTTCCAACAGCTTGTTCACTCCCCAAATGACTGCCAATGGCCAGTGTTGAGCTGATCCAAAGCCAGGAGTCAGAATTCTCTTCTAGGTCTCCCAGACAGGTGCAGGACCCCAAGGACTCAGGTCATCTTCTACTGCTTTCCCAGGGCTTAGCAGAGAGCTGGATCAGAAGTGGAGCAGCCAGGGACGGCACCACGGCTCAATAGGTTAATCCTCTGCCTGCGGCGCTGGCACACTGGGTTCTAGTCCCGGTCAGGGCACCGGATTCTGTCCCGGTTGCCCCTCTTCCAGGCCAGCTCTCTGCTATGGCCAGGGAGTGCAGTGGAGGATGGCCCAAGTGCTTGGGCCCTGCACCCACATGGGAGACCAGGAGAAGCACCTGGCTTCTGGCTTCGGATCAGCACGATGCGCCAGCCGCTGCGCGGCAGCCGCGGCGGCCATTGGAGGGTGCACCAACGGCAACAGGAGACCTGTCTCTCTCTCTCTCACTGTCCACTCTGCCTGTCAAAAGAAAAAAAAAAGAAGAAAGAAAGAAGTGGAGCAGCTGGGACGGAAACAATCACCCATATGGGATGCCAGTACCGCAGGCCAACACTTTATCCCGCTGTGCCACGGCACTGGCTCCAGCATCAAGTTCTGCTAGGATGATCTCCTCTTCCTGAGGCTCTGCTCCATACTAGGGAAAAGGCACAGTTTTACCTTCTAAGCTACACACAGATTCAGTGAGAGCCTCCAGAGCACCATGGGTTGCTGTGCCACCCTGGCATCCCAGGAAGATCCCACAGTCCCAGCAGGAAGCACTCAGCTCCACCATGAGGTGAAACTCAAGCGTCCACCATGGGTGTCTGCAATCACAGTTGGATATCCAAGTGGTCACACAGATCCGAGGAACTCTGTTACATGTTTTCTGGCATCTGGACACTCAGAAGTCAACTCAGTACAACATTTCCAGAGGCCAGAGCCTCTACACCTAGTACCAAGCAGCTCAGAACATGTTCTGGGGGTGGGGGCAGTGAACAGCCAGGGCCAACCTCATGGGCATGTAGCCTACATGGTCACACAGAAACAGTCACACAGGGCTGGCACTCAGAAGGGCCTGCACTGGGTTTAAACCTCTGCTGGTGGTGTCTTAAAAATCTTCAAAATTTTATCTTTGAACTTGTGTTTTGTAAGCGAGTCAAAAGAGAATGAGTCTGAGCCAAGGAGATCCGTGGAAGAAAGGAAAGAGCTTTATGTTTTAGTATCTTTAGTGGCACTTTACCCCTGCCTTTGGAACAAGGTGCTCACAAAATTGTGCAGCAGGCCCAGTTAGCAGTGGTGAGGCAAACCCCTCCCAAGTAGCCAGCCACACTTTGAAGGAGGGAACTGAAGACTAATCAGGGATGGGCTTTTGGTATAGCAACTAAGCCTCGACTGGAATCCCCACAGCTCATGTTATAGTGCCCAGGATCAAGTGCTGGCTGAAGTCCTGATTCCAGCTTCCTGCTACTCCAACCTCGGAGGCAGCAGGTGATGGCTCAAGTACTTACATCGCTGCCACTCACATGGGAGACTTGGATTGAGTTCCAAGACCCTGGCTTCACATACCTTTCCAGCTGTGTTGGGCATTAGGGAAGTAAACTAACGCATGAAAATTTTCTTTCTTCCTTTGAAATAAATAATAAAAAATTTTTAAAAAGATTAATTGCCAGGGACCTTGAGAACTCCTCAAACCCTCTGGTGCTAAGCCTACCAGCAAATCTCCTTTCATATATCAGGGTCGCTCTTAAACGTCAGTTCCAGTCACAGGGTGGCAAGGTGCCATCCTCAGCCCACCTACACAGCTCAAGACTCCTCACTGGCGTGAACCAGGACACAGGACCTACATTAACAGCTCACAGCATGAGGCCACAGCATTAGTAAGAAGGGTCCTTAGAGACATATCTCAAGTTCCTGTAGTTATGCTCCCCACAAAGACAAGCCCAAAACTAGGACCACTGGTTTTCACCACCTACCACCTCTCTGATACCCCACCTCTGGGACTGCTGGAAGCTGAGGGGCCAACCCCAGAGGGACACAGCAAACCACCCACTCAAGAAATGGGCAAAAGACTTCAACAGGCCTATTTCAATCAATTAAAATGCTGATCAACTGAACCTGAATAAAGAAGTTATGGGCTATGTACACCATACATTCATATGCAGACTGCATAGCTGCCTATTGTGCATCCTGCTGCGATAAGCATAGGCTTGTGCATCCCTCTGTCCATATAATGATTTCATTTCCTTCACTATGTTTCCAGCAGTGGGTACATCCACACAGTTTTCCATGTCGACAGGACTAATTTCACATGAGAAACTATATTGCTATACATGCATATACTAAAGAATACAGATACCAGATCAATAAACCAAATTTTACCTTAAAACACTAGAGCAGCAAAGTAAATCTTAAGATGACCACTGGTGTGAACCAGGACACAGGACCTATATTAACAAGTCACAGCATGAGGCCACAGAGTTAGCATGAAGGATCCTTCGTGACACAGCTCAAGTCCCTGTGGTTATGCTCCCCACAAAGTTAAACCCAAAGACAAGGACCACTGGTTTTCACCACCTACCACCTCTCTGATACCCCACCTCTGGGACTGCTGGAAGCTGAGGGGCCAACCCCAGAGGGACACAGCTCTGGGGCAAGCAAAGCAGGATTTAAACTGGAACTTCAATGATCTCGATATATGGCCTAGGGCAGGTTCCCACTTCCTTGAACTGATATTTAAAAGGCTATCACAAGTGCCTTCCTCACAGACCTTTGAAGAGAATTACACAGGACAATCAATGTGGTATAATAATAAAAAAAAAAAAACTAAACATCTTGCTTCCCCTCCTTTTGTTGTTATTTAGAAACGAGACGAGACAATGGTACATTAAGAAGCCTGGCAACTGAAAGTGCTTCATTAATGCTGATTCTGTTAAACACCCTTTCTTGTCCCTCCTACCTTTTTCTTGTGACCAGAGCCTTCATTAACCATCACTTCCTGTCCCAAGACGCAGCAGTGAGGGCACTGTTAGTTCTGCATATCCCAAATACCAACTGTGACCAGGGACTACAGGAATCAAAGCAGAGAGACAAAGTCCTGCCCTGCACACGCTCACAGTCTTGCACAAAATATAGGTATTTAGCACATAAATGGTGATTAAATGGGTAAGGACTTTACATAGATAAAGAGTGTGTAACAAATATTTCTGTAATGAAATATTGCAGAATATTGTAATGAAATAATATCTGTAATGAAATATATCCAGAAGCTCTGGATACTTAGCTCTGTCGGGGGAAGGAGAGAAACCTATCACAGAGAAGGAAGACACCCACATGGGATGCTGGTACAGCTGGCGGCGGCTTCACTGACTATGCCATGGCTCTGCCCGCCCCACACCCCCAAACCCCCAACCACCTAGGCTGTTCCCACTTGTGATCGAGCTGTCTGTATGCAGTCTGGGAAAATTCACCAGATTCTGTGCAAATTAATTCGAGCGCCCCATGCCCGTTTTCCTGCACACACACACCTCTTCTCCAGGACGCGACCAAGGCTACTGCCTGCCAGGGACAGAAAACCCCCAAGACGCAACCGGGGCCATGGGAAAAGCTCTTCCTCTCCCAAACCCCGCCTCCACCCACACCCACCAGGACTCCTATCACTTTCCACCTCCCTTTCCTCTCCTCCACGCGCGTTTCTGCCCCTGCCATCCTCGCCTCCACACCTACACGTCACCTCTGCATTCTCCCCCCTTCGTCTCTCCTCCCACGTCCCCCTTGAGCCCCTCTCTCCTCCGCTTCCTATCCCAACTACCCCTCCAACACACACCCTCCCTGCTCTGCACATCGGGCCCAGTGACAGGAAGGCCACCACGGCCAAGGATCCACAGAAAGAGCTGAGCGGATATGAAGCCAGGAGCCAGGAGCTTCCTCCAGGACTCGCACGCAGGTGCAGGGGCCCAAGGACTTGGGCCCCTGAACCCACGCGGAGTACTGGATACAGTACCTGGCTTGGGCTCCAGCCTGGTCCAGCACCGGCCACTGTAGCCACCTGGCACCTGGGGGGTGAGCCCATACACCGCACCGCCTCATCTATAGCTCTGCCCTTCAAACGAATTTTCAATAGAAAAAAATCTCGTTCTTACTATGAGGTGTCAGAATCCTGGGGCAGGTTGGAACAGAGCACAGAGGGATTCTTGGGGTTTCTCTAAGCTTCTGCTTTCTCCTCCCTGTGTGCAGTCTGTGAAAAGTCACCGCATTAGGTGCAAATTCATTGGAGCGCCCCATGCCCGTTTTCCCGCACACACACCTTACACTTCAGAACAACCCGGAGAAGAGAGGCCGTGATCAAGGCCTCTTCGCACGGATGCGGCCAAGGCTACTTCCCGCCAGGGACAGCAAACCGGGGCCGTGGGAAACTTTCTTCCTCTCCCCACCCCACCCCACCCCACGCCACACCACACACTCACCGGGACTCCTGTCACTCTCCCCCTCCCTTTCCTCTGCCCCACCAGGGTTTCTGCCCCACCTTCCTCGCCTCCGCACCTGCACGCCGCTTTTTCCTTCTTCCCCTTTCTCCCTCCTCCACCTTCTATCCCAGCTACCCTTCACACACACACACACACAACCCCACACCTGCCCCCCACCCCCGCTCTGCACCCTGGGCCCCGCCTACCCAGCCACAGGAAGGCCACCGCGCCAAACTCTCCGCAGAAAGAGCCTTTCTCTTTCTCTGGAACATGAACAGAGTCTTGAGGTGTAGTCTTCCGGAAGGGGCCCAAGTAGAAGACTGCACCTGGAAATCGCCGCTGGGCAGGAGCGGACACGACGCTCACCCCTACCTGAGCACCACGACAGCAGCAGATGCGCCTGCGGGTGCACTTCCGGGTCACAGTGCCGGGCGCAGGCGAACTCCTCTCTGGCCATCGCCATGGCGCAACGGGGCGCAACGGGACGCATCTGCGCACTGCCGCATCCCGCGTCCAATGGCCCCAGGGCCACTCCAGTCCCGCCCCTTCAGGCTGTACCCAGGGAGGCAGCCGCTGATGGCCCAGGTACTCTGGACCCCACCTCCCTGCCTCCTGGGAATCCTCAATGGAGCTCCTGCCCCCTGGCTTCTGCTTGGCACAGCGCATGCTGTTGGAGAGAAGCAGTGCAAGCGGCATCGCGAGCACTCTTTCTCGCTCTGAGTGATCGTCCATCTGGGGGTTCACCCCCCAGGTGGCTACAAAGGCTGGGGCTGGGCCAGGCCAAAGCAGGGGCCAGGGACTTTATCCGGTGCTCCATTCGGGTTCAGGGGCCTACGTCCTTGGGCCATCTCCCCCTGCTTCCCCAGGCACGTTAGCGGACAGCTAGATCCCACAGGGAACAGCTTCCAGGAGGGACCAGCGCTGTGCAGTAGCGAGTAAAGCCACCGCCCACAGTGCCGGCATCCCGTATGGGCTCCGGTGCGAGTCCCGCCTGCTGTACTTCCCAAGCAGCTCTCGGCTGTGGTCTGGGAATGCAGCAGAAGATGGCCCAAGTCCTTGGGCCCCTGCACCCATGCAGGAGACCCCGGGGAGCCTCCTGATTCCTGGTTCCTGGCTTCAGATCCGCTCAGCTCCGCCCTTGGCAGCCAACAGGGTAGTGCACCAGCAGATGGGAGACCTCCCTCTCTCGCTCTCGCTCTCGCTCTCTGCCTCTCATCCTCTCCATGGGTAACTCTCAATGAAAAATAAATAAATAAGATCTAAAAAAAGTAAAAAGTTGTAAAAAGGAAGACATAGCTGTAAATAAAGTACTGCATCAAGACCAACTACTAGAGTTTGTGTAGAAGTTGATATTATATGCACTACCTACCCTATTAACACACATTTTGAACAAGAGTTTAACTTAGAAAAGATTCTGGTACACATTCCTTCTCTTCTTCCTTACAAACATTCTGTGTGGTCTAGTCTCTGACTTAGGCATCAGGAAATCTTTGTCATTTATTTATTCAGACTCTTGTGTACCCACTCGCACAAGGACTTGGAACACCTGGGATCTACACAGTTCTCCACGGAACACAGGGCTGCTTCCCAGTCACCGCCCTGCACAGTCTAGCCCTGCGTTTAACCTAGGGAATGTGTTTGAAATGGGACAAATCGTATCTTCCACAAAGCGAGACAGAATACAGGAAGGTAGCATCTGAGGTCACTGTTTCCTTTTCCACGTGCACGTTATCATGTTGGTACTTTTTCTCTCATTTCTCAATGTGAGATACAAATTTGGAGGGAGGAAGTCCAACTATCCCTATTTGCAGATGACATGATTCTCTATGTAGGAGATCCAAAAGACTCCACTAAGAGACTATCGAAACTCAGAGTAGAGTGTGGTCAAGTGGCAGGATAGAAAATCAATAGCCTATTTGTATACACGGGCAATGTCACGGCTGAGAAAGGATTTCCAAGACCAATCCTGTTCACATAGCTATAAAAAAATAAAATAGCTTGGAATAAATTTAACCAAGCATGTCAGTATCTGATAATTATAAAAGAATTGCAGAAAGGAATAGGACGCCAAAAAGGAGGAGGAGGAGGAGGAGGAGGAGGAAGAGGACTGAGAAGCTTCTGCACTGCTGAAAAACACACACACACACACAGCAAACTGAATAGGCAACTAACAGAATGGGAAAACTTATCTGCAAATATGCAATTGATAAAGGATTAACTACCAGAAATTTTCAAGAAACTCAACAACAGCAAAACAAACCACCCACTCAAGAAATGGGCAAAAGACTTCAACAGGCCTATTTCAATCAATTAAAATGCTGATCAACTGAACCTGAATAAAGAAGTTATGGGCTATGTACACCAGACATTCATATGCAGACTGCATAGCTGCCTATTGTGCATCCTATGCGATAAGCATAGGCTTGTGCATCCCTCTGTCCATATAATGATTTCATTTCCTTCACTATGTTTCCAGCAGTGGGTACATCCACACAGTTTTCCATGTTGACAGGACTAATTTCACATGAGAAACTATATTGCTATACATGCATATACTAAAGAATACAGATACCAGATCAATAAACCAAATTTTACCTTAAAACACTAGAGCAGCAAAGTAAATCTTAAGATGACCACTGGTGTGAACCAGGACACAGGACCTATATTAACAAGTCACAGCATGAGGCCACAGAGTTAGCATGAAGGATCCTTCGTGACACAGCTCAAGTCCCTGTGGTTATGCTCCCCACAAAGTTAAACCCAAAGACAAGGACCACTGGTTTTCACCACCTACCACCTCTCTGATACCCCACCTCTGGGACTGCTGGAAGCTGAGGGGCCAACCCCAGAGGGACACAGCTCTGGGGCAAGCAAAGCAGGATTTAAACTGGAACTTCAATGATCTCGATATATGGCCTAGGGCAGGTTCCCACTTCCTTGAACTGATATTTAAAAGGCTATCACAAGTGCCTTCCTCACAGACCTTTGAAGAGAATTAGACAGGACAATCAATGTGGTGTAATTAAAAAAAAAAAAACTAAACATCTTGCTTCCCCTCCTTTTGTTGTTATTTAGAAACGAGACGAGACAATGGTACATTAAGAAGCCTGGCAACTGAAAGTGCTTCTTTAATGCTGATTCTGTTAAACACCCTTTCTTGTCCCTCCTACCTTTATTCTTGTGACCAGAGCCTTCATTAACCATCACTTCCTGTCCCAAGACGCAGCAGTGAGGGCACTGTTAGTTCTGCATATCCCAAATACCAACTGTGACCAGGGACTACAGGAATCAAAGCAGAGAGACAAAGTCCTGCCCTGCACACGCTCACAGTCTTGCACAAAATATAGGTATTTAGCACATAAATGGTGATTAAATGGGTAAGGACTTTACATAGATAAAGAGTGTGTAACAAATATTTCTGTAATGAAATATTGCAGAATACTGTAATGAAATAATATCTGTAATGAAATATATCCAGAAGCTCTGGAGACTTAGCTCTGTCAGGGGAAGGAGAGAAACCTATCACAGAGAAGGAAGACACCCACATGGGATGCTGGTACAGCTGGCGGCGGCTTCACTGACTATGCCATGGCTCTGCCCACCCCACACCCCCAAACCCCCAACGACCTAGGCTGTTCCCATTTGTGATCGAGCTGTCTGTATGCAGTCTGGGAAAATTCACCAGATTCTGTGCAAATTAATTCGAGCGCCCCATGCCCGTTTTCCTGCACACACACCTCTTCTCCAGGATGCGACCAAGGCTACTGCCGGCCAGGGACAGAAAACCCCCGAGACGCAACCGGGGCCATGGGAAAAGCTCTTCCTCTCCCAAACCCCGCCTCCACCCACACCCACCAGGACTCCTATCACTTTCCACCTCCCTTTCCTCTCCTCCACGCGCGTTTCTGCCCCTGCCATCCTCGCCTCCACACCTACACGTCACCTCTGCATTCTCCCCCCTTCGTCTCTCCTCCCACGTCCCCCTTGAGCCCCTCTCTCCTCCGCTTCCTATCCCAACTACCCCTCCAACACACACCCTCCCTGCTCTGCACATCGGGCCCAGTGACAGGAAGGCCACCACGGCCAAGGATCCACAGAAAGAGCTGAGCGGATATGAAGCCAGGAGCCAGGAGCTTCCTCCAGGACTCGCACGCAGGTGCAGCGGCCCAAGGACTTGGGCCCCTGAACCCACGCGGAGTACTGGATACAGTACCTGGCTTGGGCTCCAGCCTGGTCCAGCACCGGCCACTGTAGCCATCTGGCACCTGGGGGGTGAGCCCATACACCGCACCGCCTCATCTATAGCTCTGCCCTTCAAACGAATTTTCAATAGAAAAAAATCTCGTTCTTACTATGAGGTGTCAGAATCCTGGGGCAGGTTGGAACAGAGCACAGAGGGATTCTTGGGGTTTCTCTAAGCTTCTGCTTTCTCCTCCCTGTGTGCAGTCTGTGAAAAGTCACCGCATTAGGTGCAAATTCATTGGAGCGCCCCATGCCCGTTTTCCCGCACACACACCTTACACTTCAGAACAACCCGGAGAAGAGAGGCCGTGATCAAGGCCTCTTCGCACGGATGCGGCCAAGGCTACTTCCCGCCAGGGACAGCAAACCGGGGCCGTGGGAAACTTTCTTCCTCTCCCCACCCCACCCCACCCCACGCCACACCACACACTCACCGGGACTCCTGTCACTCTCCCCCTCCCTTTCCTCTGCCCCACCAGGGTTTCTGCCCCACCTTCCTCGCCTCCGCACCTGCACGCCGCTTTTTCCTTCTTCCCCTTTCTCCCTCCTCCACCTTCTATCCCAGCTACCCTTCACACACACACACACACAACCCCACACCTGCCCCCCACCCCCGCTCTGCACCCTGGGCCCCGCCTACCCAGCCACAGGAAGGCCACCGCGCCAAACTCTCCGCAGAAAGAGCCTTTCTCTTTCTCTGGAACATGAACAGAGTCTTGAGGTGTAGTCTTCCGGAAGGGGCCCAAGTAGAAGACTGCACCTGGAAATCGCCGCTGGGCAGGAGCGGACACGACGCTCACCCCTACCTGAGCACCACGACAGCAGCAGATGCGCCTGCGGGTGCACTTCCGGGTCACAGTGCCGGGCGCAGGCGAACTCCTCTCTGGCCATCGCCATGGCGCAACGGGGCGCAACGGGACGCATCTGCGCACTGCCGCATCCCGCGTCCAATGGCCCCAGGGCCACTCCAGTCCCGCCCCTTCAGGCTGTACCCAGGGAGGCAGCCGCTGATGGCCCAGGTACTCTGGACCCCACCTCCCTGCCTCCTGGGAATCCTCAATGGAGCTCCTGCCCCCTGGCTTCTGCTTGGCACAGCGCATGCTGTTGGAGAGAAGCAGTGCAAGTGGCATCGCGAGCACTCTTTCTCGCTCTGAGTGATCGTCCATCTGGGGGTTCACCCCCCAGGTGGCTACAAAGGCTGGGGCTGGGCCAGGCCAAAGCAGGGGCCAGGGACTTTATCCGGTGCTCCATTCGGGTTCAGGGGCCTACGTCCTTGGGCCATCTCCCCCTGCTTCCCCAGGCACGTTAGCGGACAGCTAGATCCCACAGGGAACAGCTTCCAGGAGGGACCAGCGCTGTGCAGTAGCGGGTAAAGCCACCGCCCACAGTGCCGGCATCCCGTATGGGCTCCGGTGCGAGTCCCGCCTGCTGTACTTCCCAAGCAGCTCTCGGCTGTGGTCTGGGAATGCAGCAGAAGATGGCCCAAGTCCTTGGGCCCCTGCACCCATGCAGGAGACCCCGGGGAGCCTCCTGATTCCTGGTTCCTGGCTTCAGATCCGCTCAGCTCCGCCCTTGGCAGCCAACAGGGTAGTGGACCAGCAGATGGGAGACCTCCCTCTCTCGCTCTCGCTCTCGCTCTCTGCCTCTCATCCTCTCCATGGGTAACTCTCAATGAAAAATAAATGAGTAAGATCTAAAAAAAGTAAAAAATTGTAAAAAGGAAGACATAGCTGTAAATAAAGTACTGCATCAAGACCAACTACTAGAGTTTGTGTAGAAGTTGATATTATATGCACTACCTACCCTATTAACACACATTTTGAACAAGAGTTTAACTTAGAAAAGATTCTGGTACACATTCCTTCTCTTCTTTCTTACAAACATTCTGTGTGGTCCAGTGTCTGACTTACGCATCAGGAAATCTTTGTCATTTATTTATTCAGACTCTTGTGTACCCACTCGCACAAGGACTTGGAACACCTGGGATCTACACAGTTCTCCACGGAACACAGGTCTGCTTCCCAGTCACCGCCCTGCACAGTCTAGCCCTGCGTTTAACCTAGGGAATGTGTTTGAAATGGGACAAATCGTATCTTCCACAAAGCGAGACAGAATACAGGAAGGTAGCATCTGAGGTCACTGTTTCCTTTTCCACGTGCACGTTATCATGTTGGTACTTTTTCTCTCATTTCTCAATGTGAGATACAAATTTGGAGGGAGGAAGTCCAACTATCCCTATTTGCAGATGACATGATTCTCTATGTAGGAGATCCAAAAGACTCCACTAAGAGACTCTCGAAACTCAGAGTAGAGTGTGGTCAAGTGGCAGGATAGAAAATCAATAGCCTATTTGTATACACGGGCAATGTCACGGCTGAGAAAGGATTTCCAAGACCAATCCTGTTCACATAGCTATAAAAAAATAAAATAGCTTGGAATAAATTTAACCAAGCGTGTCAGTATCTGATAATTATAAAAGAATTGAAGAAAGGAATAGGACGCCAAAAAGGAGGAGGAGGAGGAAGAGGACTGAGAAGCTTCTGCACTGCTGAAAAACACACACACACACACAGCAAACTGCATAGGCAACTAACAGAATGGGAAAACTTATCTGCAAATATGCAATTGATAAAGGATTAACTACCAGAAATTTTCAAGAAACTCAACAACAGCAAAACAAACCACCCACTCAAGAAATGGGCAAAAGACTTCAACAGGCCTATTTCAATCAATTAAAATGCTGATCAACTGAACCTGAATAAAGAAGTTATGGGCTATGTACACCAGACATTCATATGCAGACTGCATAGCTGCCTATTGTGCATCCTGCTGCGATAAGCATAGGCTTGTGCATCCCTCTGTCCATATAATGATTTCATTTCCTTCACTATGTTTCCAGCAGTGGGTACATCCACACAGTTTTCCATGTCGACAGGACTAATTTCACATGAGAAACTATATTGCTATACATGCATATACTAAAGAATACAGATACCAGATCAATAAACCAAATTTTACCTTAAAACACTAGAGCAGCAAAGTAAATCTTAAGATGACCACTGGTGTGAACCAGGACACAGGACCTATATTAACAAGTCACAGCATGAGGCCACAGAGTTAGCATGAAGGATCCTTCGTGACACAGCTCAAGTCCCTGTGGTTATGCTCCCCACAAAGTTAAACCCAAAGACAAGGACCACTGGTTTTCACCACCTACCACCTCTCTGATACCCCACCTCTGGGACTGCTGGAAGCTGAGGGGCCAACCCCAGAGGGACACAGCTCTGGGGCAAGCAAAGCAGGATTTAAACTGGAACTTCAATGATCTCGATATATGGCCTAGGGCAGGTTCCCACTTCCTTGAACTGATATTTAAAAGGCTATCACAAGTGCCTTCCTCACAGACCTTTGAAGAGAATTACACAGGACAATCAATGTGGTGTAATTAAAAAAAAAAAAAACTAAACATCTTGCTTCCCCTCCTTTTGTTGTTATTTAGAAACGAGACGAGACAATGGTACATTAAGAAGCCTGGCAACTGAAAGTGCTTCTTTAATGCTGATTCTGTTAAACACCCTTTCTTGTCCCTCCTACCTTTATTCTTGTGACCAGAGCCTTCATTAACCATCACTTCCTGTCCCAAGACGCAGCAGTGAGGGCACTGTTAGTTCTGCATATCCCAAATACCAACTGTGACCAGGGACTACAGGAATCAAAGCAGAGAGACAAAGTCCTGCCCTGCACACGCTCACAGTCTTGCACAAAATATAGGTATTTAGCACATAAATGGTGATTAAATGGGTAAGGACTTTACATAGATAAAGAGTGTGTAACAAATATTTCTGTAATGAAATATTGCAGAATACTGTAATGAAATAATATCTGTAATGAAATATATCCAGAAGCTCTGGAGACTTAGCTCTGTCAGGGGAAGGAGAGAAACCTATCACAGAGAAGAAAGACACCCATATGGGATGCTGGTACAGCTGGCGGCGGCTTCACTGACTATGCCATGGCTCTGCCCACCCCACACCCCCAAACCCCCAACGACCTAGGCTGTTCCCATTTGTGAATGAGCTGTCTGTATGCAGTCTGGGAAAATTCACCAGATTCTGTGCAAATTAATTCGAGCGCCCCATGCCCGTTTTCCTGCACACACACCTCTTCTCCAGGATGCGACCAAGGCTACTGCCGGCCAGGGACAGAAAACCCCCGAGACGCAACCGGGGCCATGGGAAAAGCTCTTCCTCTCCCAAACCCCGCCTCCACCCACACCCACCAGGACTCCTTCACTTTCCACCTCCCTTTCCTCTCCTCCACGCGCGTTTCTGCCCCTGCCATCCTCGCCTCCACACCTACACGTCACCTCTGCATTCTCCCCCCTTCATCTCTCCTCCCACGTCCCCCTTGAGCCCCTCTCTCCTCCGCTTCCTATCCCAACTACCCCTCCAACACACACCCTCCCTGCTCTGCACATCGGGCCCAGTGACAGGAAGGCCACCACGGCCAAGGATCCACAGGATCCACAAGGATCCACAAGGATCCGGCATCCCGTATGGGCTCCGGTGCGAGTCCCGCCTGCTGTACTTCCCAAGCAGCTCTCGGCTGTGGTCTGGGAATGCAGCGGAAGATGGCCCAAGTCCTTGGGCACCTGCACCCATGCAGGAGACCCCGGGGAGCCTCCTGGCTCCTGGTTCCTGGCTTCAGATCCGCTCAGCTCTGCCCTTTGCAGCCAACAGGGTAGTGCACCAGCAGATGGGAGACCTCCCTCTCTCGCTCTCGCTCTCGCTCTCGCTCTCTGCCTCTCATCCTCTCCATGGGTAACTCTCAATGAAAAATAAATAAATAAGATCTAAAAAAAGTAAAAAAATTTAAAAAGGAAGACATAGCTGTAAATAAAATACTGCATCAAGACCAACTACTAGAGTTTGTGTAGAAGTTGATAATATATGCACTACATACCCTATTAACACACATTTTGAACAAGAGTTTAACTTAGAAAAGATTCTGGTACACATTCCTTCTCTTCTTCCTTACAAGCATTCTGTGTGGTCTAGTCTCTGACTTACGCATCAGGAAATCTTTGTCATTTATTTATTCAGACTCTTGTGTACCCACTCGCACAAGGACTTGGAACTCCTGTGATCTACACAGTTCTCCACGGAACACAGGGCTGCTTCCCAGAAACCGCCCTGCACAGTCTAGCCCTGCGTTTAACCTATGGAATGTGTTTGAAATGCGACAAATCGTATCTTGCACAAAGCGAGACAGAATACAGGAAGGTAGCATCTGAGGTCACTGTTTCCTTTTCCACGTGCACGTTATCATGTTGGTACTTTTTCTCTCATTTCTCAATGTGAGATACAAATTTGGAGGGAGGAAGTCCAACTATCCCTATTTGCAGATGACATGATTCTCCATGTAGGAGATCCAAAAGACTCCACTAAGAGACTCTCGAAACTCAGAGTAGAGTGTGGTCAAGTGGCAGGATAGAAAATCAATAGCCTATTTGTATACACGGGCAATGTCACGGCTGAGAAAGGATTTCCAAGACCAATCCTGTTCACATAGCTATAAAGAAAATAAAATAGCTTGGAATAAATTTAACCAAGCGTGTCAGTATCTGATAATTATAAAAGAATTGAAGAAAGGAATAGGACGCCACAAAAGAGGAGGAGGAGGAGGAGGAGGAGGAGGAGCAGGAGGAAGAGGACTGAGAAGCTGCTGCACTGCTGAAAAAACACACACACACACACAGCAAACTGAATAGGCAACTAACAGAATGGGAAAACTTATCTGCAAAGTATGCAATTGATAAAGGATTAACTACCAGAAATTTTCAAGAAACTCAACAACAGCAAAACAAACCACCCACTCAAGAAATGGGCAAAAGACTTCAACAGGCCTATTTCAATCAATTAAAATGCTGATCAACTGAACCTGAATAAAGAAGTTATGGGCTATGTACACCATACATTCATATGCAGACTGCATAGCTGCCTATTGTGCATCCTGCTGCGATAAGCATAGGCTTGTGCATCCCTCTGTCCATATAATGATTTCATTTCCTTCACTATGTTTCCAGCAGTGGGTACATCCACACAGTTTTCCATGTCGACAGGACTAATTTCACATGAGAAACTATATTGCTATACATGCATATACTAAAGAATACAGATACCAGATCAATAAACCAAATTTTACCTTAAAACACTAGAGCAGCAAAGTAAATCTTAAGATGACCACTGGTGTGAACCAGGACACAGGACCTATATTAACAAGTCACAGCATGAGGCCACAGAGTTAGCATGAAGGATCCTTCGTGACACAGCTCAAGTCCCTGTGGTTATGCTCCCCACAAAGTTAAACCCAAAGACAAGGACCACTGGTTTTCACCACCTACCACCTCTCTGATACCCCACCTCTGGGACTGCTGGAAGCTGAGGGGCCAACCCCAGAGGGACACAGCTCTGGGGCAAGCAAAGCAGGATTTAAACTGGAACTTCAATGATCTCGATATATGGCCTAGGGCAGGTTCCCACTTCCTTGAACTGATATTTAAAAGGCTATCACAAGTGCCTTCCTCACAGACCTTTGAAGAGAATTACACAGGACAATCAATGTGGTGTAATTAAAAAAAAAAAAAACTAAACATCTTGCTTCCCCTCCTTTTGTTGTTATTTAGAAACGAGACGAGACAATGGTACATTAAGAAGCCTGGCAACTGAAAGTGCTTCTTTAATGCTGATTCTGTTAAACACCCTTTCTTGTCCCTCCTACCTTTATTCTTGTGACCAGAGCCTTCATTAACCATCACTTCCTGTCCCAGGACGCAGCAGTGAGGGCACTGTTAGTTCTGCATATCCCAAATACCAACTGTGACCAGGGACTACAGGAATCAAAGCAGAGAGACAAAGTCCTGCCCTGCACACGCTCACAGTCTTGCACAAAATATAGGTATTTAGCACATAAATGGTGATTAAATGGGTAAGGACTTTACATAGATAAAGAGTGTGTAACAAATATTTCTGTAATGAAATATTACAGAATATTGTAATGAAATAATATCTGTGAGGAAATATATCCAGAAGCTCTGGATACTTAGCTCTGTCGGGGGAAGGAGAGAAACCTATCACAGAGAAGAAAGACACCCATATGGGATGCTGGTACAGCTGGCGGCGGCTTCACTGACTATGCCATGGCTCTGCCCGCCCCACACCCCCAAACCCCCAAGCACCTAGGCTGTTCCCACTTGTGATCGAGCTGTCTGTATGCAGTCTGGGAAAATTCACCAGATTCTGTGCAAATTAATTCGAGCGCCCCATGCCCATTTTCCTGCACACACACCTCTTCTCCAGGACGCGACCAAGGCTACTGCCGGCCAGGGACAGAAAACCCCCAAGACGCAACCGGGGCCATGGGAAAAGCTCTTCCTCTCCCAAATTCCGCCCCCACCCACACCCACCAGGACTCCTATCACTTTCCACCTCCCTTTCCTCTCCTCCACGCGCGTTTCTGCCCCTGCCATCCTCGCCTCCACACCTACACATCACCTCTGCATTCTCCCCCCTTCCTCTCTCCTCCCACGTCCCCCTTGAGCCCCTCTCTCCTCCGCTTCCTATCCCAACTACCCCTCCAACACACACCCTCCATGCTCTGCACATCGGGCCCAGTGACAGGAAGGCCACCACGGCCAAGGATCCACAGAAAGAGCTGAGCGGATATGAAGCCAGGAGCCAGGAGCCAGGAGCTTCCACCAGGACTCGCACGCAGGTGCAGGGGCCCAAGGACTTGGGCCACTGAACCCACCGCGGAGTACTGGACACAGTACCTGGCTTGGGCTCCAGCCTGGCCCAGCACCAGCCATTGTAGCCACCTGGCACCTGGGGGGTGAGCCCATACACCGCACCGCCTCATCTATAGCTCTGCCCTTCAAACGAATTTTCAATAGAAAAAAATCTCGTTCTTACTATGAGGTGTCAGAATCCTGGGGCAGGTTGGAACAGAGCACAGAGGGATTCTTGGGGTTTCTCTAAGCTTCTGCTTTCTCCTCCCTGTGTGCAGTCTGTGAAAAGTCACCGCATTAGGTGCAAATTCATTGGAGCGCCCCATGCCCGTTTTCCCGCACACACACCTTACACTTCAGAACAACCCGGAGAAGAGAGGCCGTGATCAAGGCCTCTTTGCACGGATGCGGCCAAGGCTACTTCCCGCCAGGGACAGCAAACCGGGGCCGTGGGAAACTTTCTTCCTCTCCCCACCCCACCCCACCCCACGCCACACCACACACTCACCGGGACTCCTGTCACTCTCCCCCTCCCTTTCCTCTGCCCCACCAGGGTTTCTGCCCCACCTTCCTTGCCTCCGCACCTGCACGCCGCTTTTTCCTTCTTCCCCTTTCTCCCTCCTCCACCTTCTATCCCAGCTACCCTTCACACACACACACACACAACCCCAAACCTGCCCCCCACCCCCGCTCTGCACCCTGGGCCCCGCCTACCCAGCCACAGGAAGGCCACCGCGCCAAACTCTCCGCAGAAAGAGCCTTTCTCTTTCTCTGGAACATGAACAGAGTCTTGAGGTGTAGTCTTCCGGAAGGGGCCCAAGAAGAAGACTGCACCTGGAAATCGCCGCTGGGCAGGAGCGGACACGACACTCACCCCTACCTGAGCACCACGACAGCAGCAGATGCGCCTGCGGGTGCACTTCCAGGTCACAGTGCCGGGCGCAGGCGAACTCCTCACTGGCCATCGCCATGGCGCATCGGGGCGCTACGGGTCGCATCTGCGCACTGCCGCATCCCGCGTCCAATGGCCCCAGGGCCACTCCAGTCCCGCCCCTTCAGGCTGTACCCAGGGAGGCAGCCGCTGCTGGCCCAGGTACTCTGGACCCCACCTCCCTGCCTCCTGGGAATCCTCAATGGAGCTCCTGCCCCCTGGCTTCTGCTTGGCACAGCGCATGCTGTTGGAGAGAAGCAGTGCAAGCGGCATCGCGAGCACTCTTTCTCGCTCTGAGTGATCGTCCATCTGGGGGTTCACCCCCAGGTGGCTACAAAGGCTGGGGCTGGGCCAGGCCAAAGCAGGGGCCAGGGACTTTATCCATTCGGGGTTCAGGGGCCTACGTCCTTGGGCCATCTCCCCCTACTTCCCCAGGCACGTTAGCCGACAGCTGGATCCCACAGGGAACAGCTTCCAGGAGGGACCAGCGCTGTGCAGTAGCGGGTAAAGCCACCGCCCACAGTGCCGGCATCCCGTATGGGCTCCGGTGCGAGTCCCGCCTGCTGTACTTCCCAAGCAGCTCTCGGCTGTGGTCTGGGAATGCAGCGGAAGATGGCCCAAGTCCTTGGGCCCCTGCACCCATGCAGGAGACCCCGGGGAGCCTCCTGATTCCTGGTTCCTGGCTTCAGATCCGCTCAGCTCCGCCCTTGGCAGCCAACAGGGTAGTGCATCAGCAGATGGGAGACCTCCCTCTCTCGCTCTCGCTCTCGCTCTCTGCCTCTCATCCTCTCCATGGGTAACTCTCAATGAAAAATAAATAAATAAGATCTAAAAAAAGTAAAAAAAAATTTAAAAAGGAAGACATAGCTGTAAATAAAATACTGCATCAAGACCAACTACTAGAGTTTGTGTAGAAGTTGATAATATATGCACTACATACACTATTAACACACATTTTGAACAAGAGTTTAACTTAGAAAAGATTCTGGTACACATCCCTTCTCTTCTTCCTTACAAGCATTCTGTGTGGTCTAGTCTCTGACTTACGCATCAGGAAATCTTTGTCATTTATTTATTCAGACTCTTGTGTACCCACTCGCACAAGGACTTGGAACTCCTGTGATCTACACAGTTCTCCACGGAACACAGGGCTGCTTCCCAGTCACCGCCCTGCACAGTCTAGCCCTGCGTTTAACCTATGGAATGTGTTTGAAATGCGACACATCATATCTTGCACAAAGCGAGACAGAATACAGGAAGGTAGCATCTGAGGTCACTGTTTCCTTTTCCACGTGCACGTTATCATGTTGGTACTTTTTCTCTCATTTCTCAATGTGAGATACAAATTTGGAGGGAGGAAGTCCAACTATCCCTATTTGCAGATGACATGATTCTCTATGTAGGAGATCCAAAAGACTCCACTAAGAGACTCTCGAAACTCAGAGTAGAGTGTGGTCAAGTGGCAGGATAGAAAATCAATAGCCTATTTGTATACACGGGCAATGTCACGGCTGAGAAAGGATTTCCAAGACCAATCCTGTTCACATAGCTATAAAAAAATAAAATAGCTTGGAATAAATTTAACCAAGCGTGTCAGTATCTGATAATTATAAAAGAATTGAAGAAAAGAATAGGACACCAAAAAACAGGAGGAGGAGGAGGAGGAGGAGGAGGAGGAGGAGGAGGAAGAGGACTGAGAAGCTTCTGCACTGCTGAAAAAAACACACACACACACAGCAAACTGAATAGGCAACTAACAGAATGGGAAAACTTATCTGCAAAGTATGCAATTGATAAAGGATTAACTACCAGAAATTTTCAAGAAACTCAACAACAGCAAAACAAACCACCCACTCAAGAAATGGGCAAAAGACTTCAACAGGCATATTTCAATCAATTAAAATGCTGATCAACTGAACCTGAATAAAGAAGTTATGGGCTATGTACACCATACATTCATATGCAGACTGCATAGCTGCCTATTGTGCATCCTGCTGTGATAAGCATAGGCTTGTGCATCCCTCTGTCCATACAATGATTTCATTTCCTTCACTATGTTTCCAGCAGTGGGTACATCCACACAGTTTTCCATGTCGACAGGACTAATTTCACATGAGAAACTATATTGCTATACATGCATATACTAAAGAATACAGATACCAGATCAATAAACCAAATTTTACCTTAAAACACTAGAGCAGCAAAGTAAATCTTAAGATGACCACTGGTGTGAACCAGGACACAGGACCTATATTAACAAGTCACAGCATGAGGCCACAGAGTTAGCATGAAGGATCCTTCGTGACACAGCTCAAGTCCCTGTGGTTATGCTCCCCACAAAGTTAAACCCAAAGACAAGGACCACTGGTTTTCACCACCTACCACCTCTCTGATACCCCACCTCTGGGACTGCTGGAAGCTGAGGGGCCAACCCCAGAGGGACACAGCTCTGGGGCAAGCAAAGCAGGATTTAAACTGGAACTTCAATGATCTCGATATATGGCCTAGGGCAGGTTCCCACTTCCTTGAACTGATATTTAAAAGGCTATCACAAGTGCCTTCCTCACAGACCTTTGAAGAGAATTACACAGGACAATCAATGTGGTGTAATTAAAAAAAAAAAAAAACTAAACATCTTGCTTCCCCTCCTTTTGTTGTTATTTAGAAACGAGACGAGACAATGGTACATTAAGAAGCCTGGCAACTGAAAGTGCTTCTTTAATGCTGATTCTGTTAAACACCCTTTCTTGTCCCTCCTACCTTTATTCTTGTGACCAGAGCCTTCATTAACCATCACTTCCTGTCCCAGGACGCAGCAGTGAGGGCACTGTTAGTTCTGCATATCCCAAATACCAACTGTGACCAGGGACTACAGGAATCAAAGCAGAGAGACAAAGTCCTGCCCTGCACACGCTCACAGTCTTGCACAAAATACAGGTATTTAGCAAATAAATGGTGATTAAATGGGTAAGGACTTTACATAGATAAAGAGTGTGTAACAAATATTTCTGTAATGAAATATTACAGAATATTGTAATGAAATAATATCTGTGAGGAAATATATCCAGAAGCTCTGGAGACTTAGCTCTGTCAGGGGAAGGAGAGAAACCTATCACAGAGAAGAAAGACACCCATATGGGATGCTGGTACAGCTGGCGGCGGCTTCACTGACTATGCCATGGCTCTGCCCGCCCCACACCCGCAAACCCCCAACCACCTAGGCTGTTCCCACTTGTGATCGAGCTGTCTGTATGCAGTCTGGGAAAATTCACCAGATTCTGTGCAAATTAATTCGAGCGCCCCATGCCCGTTTTCCTGCGCACACACACCTCTTCTCCAGGACGCGACCAAGGCTACTGCCGGCCAGGGACAGAAAACCCCCAAGACGCAACCGGGGCCATGGGAAAAGCTCTTCCTCTCCCAAACCCCGCCTCCACCCACACCCACCAGGACTCCTATCACTTTCCACCTCCCTTTCCTCTCCTCCACGCGCGTTTCTGCCCCTGCCATCCTCGCCTCCACACCTACACGTCACCTCTGCATTCTCCCCCCTTCGTCTCTCCTCCCACGTC
The DNA here is from genome assembly GCF_033115175.1 of Lepus europaeus. Taxonomy (NCBI): domain Eukaryota; kingdom Metazoa; phylum Chordata; class Mammalia; order Lagomorpha; family Leporidae; genus Lepus; species Lepus europaeus. Next base: position 103,258,363 of record NC_084837.1, read on the forward strand.
CCCCTTGAGCCCCTCTCTCCTCCGCTTCCTATCCCAACTACCCCTCCAACACACACCCTCCCTGCTCTGCACATCGGGCCCAGTGACAGGAAGGCCACCACGGTCAAGGATCCACAGAAAGAGCTGAGCGGATATGAAGCCAGGAGCCAGGAGCTTCCTCCAGGACTCGCACGCAGGTGCAGGGGCCCAAGGACTTGGGCCCCTGAACCCACGCGGAGTACTGGATATAGTACCTGGCTTGGGCTCCAGCCTGGTCCAGCACCGGCCACTGTAGCCACCTGGCACCTGGGGGGTGAGCCCATACACCGCACCGCCTCATCTATAGCTCTGCCCTTCAAACGAATTTTCAATAGAAAAAAATCTCGTTCTTACTATGAGGTGTCAGAATCCTGGGGCAGGTTGGAACAGAGCACAGAGGGATTCTTGGGGTTTCTCTAAGCTTCTGCTTTCTCCTCCCTGTGTGCAGTCTGTGAAAAGTCACCGCATTAGGTGCAAATTCATTGGAGCGCCCCATGCCTGTTTTCCCGCACACACACCTTACACTTCAGAACAACCCGGAGAAGAGAGGCCGTGATCAAGGCCTCTTCGTACGGATGCGCCCAAGGCTACTTCCCGCCAGGGACAGCAAACCGGGGCCGTGGGAAACTTTCTTCCTCTCCCCACCCCACCCCACCCCACGCCACACCACACACTCACCGGGACTCCTGTCACTCTCCCCCTCCCTTTCCTCTGCCCCACCAGGGTTTCTGCCCCACCTTCCTTGCCTCCGCACCTGCACGCCGCTTTTTCCTTCTTCCCCTTTCTCCCTCCTCCACCTTCTATCCCAGCTACCCTTCACACACACACACACACAACCCCAAACCTGCCCCCCACCCCCGCTCTGCACCCTGGGCCCCGCCTACCCAGCCACAGGAAGGCCACCGCGCCAAACTCTCCGCAGAAAGAGCCTTTCTCTTTCTCTGGAACATGAACAGAGTCTTGAGGTGTAGTCTTCCGGAAGGGGCCCAAGTAGAAGACTGCACCTGGAAATCGCCGCTGGGCAGGAGCGGACACGACGCTCACCCCTACCTGAGCACCACGACAGCAGCAGATGCGCCTGCGGGTGCACTTCCGGGTCACAGTGCCGGGCGCAGGCGAACTCCTCTCTGGCCATCGCCATGGCGCAACGGGGCGCAATGGGACGCATCTGCGCACTGCCGCATCCCGCATCCAATGGCCCCAGGGCCACTCCAGTCCCGCCCCTTCAGGCTGTACCCAGGGAGGCAGCCGCTGATGGCCCAGGTACTCTGGACCCCACCTCCTTGCCTCCTGGGAATCCTCAATGGAGCTCCTGCCCCCTGGCTTCTGCTTGGCACAGCGCATGGGGAGAGAAGCAGTGCAAGCAGCATCGCGAGCACTCTTTCTCGCTCTGAGTGATCGTCCATCTGGGGGTTCACCCCCCAGGTGGCTACAAAGGCTGGGGCTGGGCCAGGCCAAAGCAGGGGCCAGGGACTTTATCCGGTGCTCCATTCGGGTTCAGGGGCCTACGTCCTTGGGCCATCTCCCCCTGCTTCCCCAGGCACGTTAGTGGACATCTAGATCCCACAGGGAACAGCTTCCAGGAGGGACCAGCGCTGTGCAGTAGCGGGTAAAGCCACCGCCCACAGTGCCGGCATCCCGTATGGGCTCCGGTGCGAGTCCCGCCTGCTGTACTTCCCAAGCAGCTCTCGGCTGTGGTCTGGGAATGCAGCAGAAGATGGCCCAAGTCCTTGGGCCCCTGCACCCATGCAGGAGACCCCGGGGAGCCTCCTGATTCCTGGTTCCTGGCTTCAGATCCGCTCAGCTCCGCCCTTGGCAGCCAACAGGGTAGTGGACCTGCAGATGGGAGACCTCCCTCTCTCGCTCTCGCTCTCGCTCTCTGCCTCTCATCCTCTCCATGGGTAACTCTCAATGAAAAATAAATGAGTAAGATCTAAAAAAAGTAAAAAATTGTAAAAAGGAAGACATAGCTGTAAATAAAGTACTGCATCAAGACCAACTACTAGAGTTTGTGTAGAAGTTGATATTATATGCACTACCTACCCTATTAACACACATTTTGAACAAGAGTTTAACTTAGAAAAGATTCTGGTACACATTCCTTCTCTTCTTCCTTAAAAACATTCTGTGTGGTCTAGTCTCTGACTTACGCATCAGGAAATCTTTGTCATTTATTTATTCAGACTCTTGTGTACCCACTCGCACAAGGACTTGGAACACCTGGGATCTACACAGTTCTCCACGGAACACAGGTCTGCTTCCCAGTCACCGCCCTGCACAGTCTAGCCCTGCGTTTAACCTAGGGAATGTGTTTGAAATGGGACAAATCGTATCTTCCACAAAGCGAGACAGAATACAGGAAGGTAGCATCTGAGGTCACTGTTTCCTTTTCCACGTGCACGTTATCATGTTGGTACTTTTTCTCTCATTTCTCAATGTGAGATACAAATTTGGAGGGAGGAAGTCCAACTATCCCTATTTGCAGATGACATGATTCTCTATGTAGGAGATCCAAAAGACTCCACTAAGAGACTCTCGAAACTCAGAGTAGAGTGTGGTCAAGTGGCAGGATAGAAAATCAATAGCCTATTTGTATACACGGGCAATGTCACGGCTGAGAAAGGATTTCCAAGACCAATCCTGTTCACATAGCTATAAAAAAATAAAATAGCTTGGAATAAATTTAACCAAGCGTGTCAGTATCTGATAATTATAAAAGAATTGCAGAAAGGAATAGGACGCCAAAAAGGAGGAGGAGGAGGAAGAGGACTGAGAAGCTTCTGCACTGCTGAAAAAAAAACACACACACACACAGCAAACTGAATAGGCAACTAACAGAATGGGAAAACTTATCTGCAAAGTATGCAATTGATAAAGGATTAACTACCAGAAATTTTCAAGAAACTCAACAACAGCAAAACAAACCACCCACTCAAGAAATGGGCAAAAGACTTCAACAGGCCTATTTCAATCAATTAAAATGCTGATCAACTGAACCTGAATAAAGAAGTTATGGGCTATGTACACCAGACATTCATATGCAGACTGCATAGCTGCCTATTGTGCATCCTGCTGTGATAAGCATAGGCTTGTGCATCCCTCTGTCCATATAATGATTTCATTTCCTTCACTATGTTTCCAGCAGTGGGTACATCCACACAGTTTTCCATGTCGACAGGACTAATTTCACATGAGAAACTATATTGCTATACATGCATATACTAAAGAATACAGATACCAGATCAATAAACCAAATTTTACCTTAAAACACTAGAGCAGCAAAGTAAATCTTAAGATGACCACTGGTGTGAACCAGGACACAGGACCTATATTAACAAGTCACAGCATGAGGCCACAGAGTTAGCATGAAGGATCCTTAGTGACACAGCTCAAGTCCCTGTGGTTATGCTCCCCACAAAGTTAAGCCCAAAGACAAGGACCACTGGTTTTCACCACCTACCACCTCTCTGATACCCCACCTCTGGGACTGCTGGAAGCTGAGGGGCCAACCCCAGAGGGACACAGCTCTGGGGCAAGCAAAGCAGGATTTAAACTGGAACTTCAATGATCTCGATATATGGCCTAGGGCAGGTTCCCACTTCCTTGAACTGATATTTAAAAGGCTATCAGAGCCGGCGCCGTGGCTCAACAGGCTAATCCTCCGCCTTGCGGCGCCGGCACACCGGGTTCTAGTCCCGGTCGGGGCACCAATCCTGTCCCGGTTGCCCCTCTTCCAGGCCAGCTCTCTGCTGTGGCCCGGGAGTGCAGTGGAGGATGGCCCAAGTGTTTGGGCTCTGCACCCCATGGGAGACCAGGAGAAGCACCTGGCTCCTGCCATCGGAACAGCGCGGTGCGCCGGCCGCAGTGCGCTACCGCGGCGGCCATTAGAGGGTGAACCAACGGCAAAGGAAGACCTTTCTCTCCGTCTCTCTCTCTCACTGTCCACTCTGCCTGTCAAAAAAAAAAAAAGGCTATCAGAAGTGCCTTCCTCACAGACCTTTGAAGAGAATTACACAGGACAATCAATGTGGTGTAATTAAAAAAAAAAAAACTGAACATCTTGCTTCCCCTCCTTTTGTTGTTATTTAGAAACGAGACAAGACAATGGTACATTAAGAAGCCTGGCAACTGAAAGTGCTTCTTTAATGCTGATTCTGTTAAACACCCTTTCTTGTCCCTCCTACCTTTATTCTTGTGACCAGAGCCTTCATTAACCATCACTTCCTGTCCCAGGACGCAGCAGTGAGGGCACTGTTAGTTCTGCATATCCCAAATACCAACTGTGACCAGGGACTACAGGAATCAAAGCAGAGAGACAAAGTCCTGCCCTGCACACGCTCACAGTCTTGCACAAAATATAGGTATTTAGCAAATAAATGGTGATTAAATGGGTAAGGACTTTACATAGATAAAGAGTGTGTAACAAATATTTCTGTAATGAAATATTACAGAATATTGTAATGAAATAATATCTGTAATGAAATCTATCCAGAAGCTCTGGAGACTTAGCTCTGTCGGGGAAGGAGAGAAACCTATCACAGAGAAGGAAGACACCCATATGGGATGCTGGTACAGCTGGCGGCGGCTTCACTGACTATGCCATGGCTCTGCCCACCCCACACCCCCAAACCCCCAACCACCTAGGCTGTTCCCACTTGTGATCGAGCTGTCTGTATGCAGTCTGGGAAAATTCACCAGATTCTGTGCAAATTAATTCGAGCGCCCCATGCCCGTTTTCCTGCACACACACACCTCTTCTCCAGGACGCGACCAAGGCTACTGCCGGCCAGGGACAGAAAACCCCCAAGACGCAACCGGGGCCATGGGAAAAGCTCTTCCTCTCCCAAACCCCGCCTCCACCCACACCCACCAGGACTCCTATCACTTTCCACCTCCCTTTCCTCTCCTCCACGCGCGTTTCTGCCCCTGCCATCCTCGCCTCCACACCTACACGTCACCTTTGCATTCTCCCCCCTTCCTCTCTCCTCCCACGTCCCCCTTGAGCCCCTCTCTCCTCCGCTCCCTATCCCAACCATCCCTCCAACACACACCCTCCCTGCTCTGCACATCGGGCCCAGTGACAGGAAGGCCACCACGGCCAAGGATCCACAGAAAGAGCTGAGCGGATATGAAGCCAGGAGCCAGGAGCTTCCTCCAGGACTCGCACGCAGGTGCAGGGGCCCAAGGACTTGGGCCCCTGAACCCACCGCGGAGTACTGGATACAGTACCTGGCTTGGGCTCCAGCCTGGCCCAGCACCGGCCACTGTAGCCACCTGGCACCTGGGGGGTGAGCCCATACACCGCACCGCCTCATCTATAGCTCTGCCCTTCAAACGAATTTTCAATAGAAAAAAATCTCGTTCTTACTATGAGGTGTCAGAATCCTGGGGCAGGTTGGAACAGAGCACAGAGGGATTCTTGGGGTTTCTCTAAGCTTCTGCTTTCTCCTCCCTGTGTGCAGTCTGTGAAAAGTCACCGCATTAGGTGCAAATTCATTGGGGCGCCCCATGCCCGTTTTCCCGCACACACACCTTACACTTTGGAACAACCCGGAGAAGAGAGGCCGTGATCAAGGCCTCTTCGCACGGATGCGCCCAAAGCTACTTCCCGCCAGGGACAGCAAACCGGGGCCGTGGGAAACTTTCTTCCTCTCCCCACCCCACCCCACCCCACCCCACGCCACACCACACACTCACCGGGACTCCTGTCACTCTCCCCCTCCCTTTCCTCTGCCCCACCAGGGTTTCTGCCCCACCTTCCTCGCCTCCGCACCTGCACGCCACTTTTTCCTTCTTCCCCTTTCTCCCTCCTCCAACTTTTATCCCAGCTACCCTTCACACACACACACACACAACCCCACACCTGCCCCCCACCCCCGCTCTGCACCCTGGGCCCCGCCTACCCAGCCACAGGAAGGCCACCGCGCCAAACTCTCCGCAGAAAGAGCCTTTCTCTTTCTCTGGAACATGAACAGAGTCTTGAGGTGTAGTCTTCGGGAAGGGGCCCAAGAAGAAGACTGCACCTGGAAATCGCCGCTGGGCAGGAGCGGACACGACGCTCACCCCTACCTGAGCACCACGACAGCAGCAGATGCGCCTGCGGGTGCACTTCCAGGTCACAGTGCCGGGCACAGGCGAACTCCTCACTGGCCATCGCCATGGCGCAACGGGACGCAACGGGACGCATCTGCGCACTGCCGCATCCCGCGTCCAATGGCCCCAGGGCCACTCCAGTCCCGCCCCTTCAGGCTGTACCCAGGGAGGCAGCCGCTGCTGGCCCAGGTACTCTGGACCCCACCTCCCTGCCTCCTGGGAATCCTCAATGGAGCTCCTGCCCCCTGGCTTCTGCTTGGCACAGCGCATGCTCTTGAAGCCGCATGGGGAGAGAAGCAGTGCAAGTGGCATCGCGAGCACTCTTTCTCGCTCTGAGTGATCGTCCATCTGGGGGTTCACCCCCCAGGTGGCTACAAAGGCTGGGGCTGGGCCAGGCCAAAGCAGGGGCCAGGGACTTTATCCGGTGCTCCATTCCGGGTTCAGGGGCCTACGTCCTTGGGCCATCTCCCCCTGCTTCCCCAGGCACGTTAGCGGACAGCTGGATCCCACAGGGAACAGCTTCCAGGAGGGACCAGCGCTGTGCAGTAGCGGGTAAAGCCACCGCCCACAGTGCCGGCATCCCGTATGGGCTCCGGTGCGAGTCCCGCCTGCTGTACTTCCCAAGCAGCTCTCGGCTGTGGTCTGGGAATGCAGCGGAAGATGGCCCAAGTCCTTGGGCCCCTGCACCCATGCAGGAGACCCCGGGGAGCCTCCTGGCTCCTGGTTCCTGGCTTCAGATCCGCTCAGCTCCGCCCTTGGCAGCCAACAGGGTAGTGCACCAGCAGATGGGAGACCTCCCTCTCTCGCTCTCGCTCTCGCTCTCTGCCTCTCATCCTCTCCATGGGTAACTCTCAATGAAAAATAAATAAATAAGATCTAAAAAAAGTAACAAAATTTAAAAAGGAAGACATAGCTGTAAATAAAATACTGCATCAAGACCAACTACTAGAGTTTGTGTAGAAGTTGATAATATATGCACTACATACCCTATTAACACACATTTTGAACAAGAGTTTAACTTAGAAAAGATTCTGGTACACATCCCTTCTCTTCTTCCTTACAAGCATTCTGTGTGGTCTAGTCTCTGACTTACGCATCAGGAAATCTTTGTCATTTATTTATTCAGACTCTTGTGTACCCACTCGCACAAGGACTTGGAACTCCTGTGATCTACACAGTTCTCCACGGAACACAGGGCTGCTTCCCAGTCACCGCCCTGCACAGTCTAGCCCTGCGTTTAACCTATGGAATGTGTTTGAAATGCGACACATCGTATCTTGCACAAAGCGAGACAGAATACAGGAAGGTAGCATCTGAGGTCACTGTTTCCTTTTCCACGTGCACGTTATCATGTTGGTACTTTTTCTCTCATTTCTCAATGTGAGATACAAATTTGGAGGGAGGAAGTCCAACTATCCCTATTTGCAGATGACATGATTCTCTATGTAGGAGATCCAAAAGACTCCACTAAGAGACTCTCGAAACTCAGAGTAGAGTGTGGTCAAGTGGCAGGATAGAAAATCAATAGCCTATTTGTATACACGGGCAATGTCACGGCTGAGAAAGGATTTCCAAGACCAATCCTGTTCACATAGCTATAAAGAAAATAAAATAGCTTGGAATAAATTTAACCAAGCGTGTCAGTATCTGATAATTATAAAAGAATTGAAGAAAGGAATAGGACGCCAAAAAGGAGGAGGAGGAGGAGGAGGAGGAGGAGGAGGAGGAGGAGGAAGAGGACTGAGAAGCTTCTGCACTGCTGAAAACACACACACACACACACAGCAAACTGAATAGGCAACTAACAGAATGGGAAAACTTATCTGCAAAGTATGCAATTGATAAAGGATTAACTACCAGAAATTTTCAAGAAACTCAACAACAGCAAAACAAACCACCCACTCAAGAAATGGGCAAAAGACTTCAACAGGCATATTTCAATCAATTAAAATGCTGATCAACTGAACCTGAATAAAGAAGTTATGGGCTATGTACACCATACATTCATATGCAGACTGCATAGCTGCCTATTGTGCATCCTGCTGCGATAAGCATAGGCTTGTGCATCCCTCTGTCCATATAATGATTTCATTTCCTTCACTATGTTTCCAGCAGTGGGTACATCCACACAGTTTTCCATGTCGACAGGACTAATTTCACATGAGAAACTATATTGCTATACATGCATATATTAAAGAATACAGATATCAGATCAATAAACCAAATTTTACCCTAAAACACTAGAGCAGCAAAGTAAATCTTAAGATGACCACTGGTGTGAACCAGGACACAGGACCTATATTAACAAGTCACAGCATGAGGCCACAGAGTTAGCATGAAGGATCCTTAGTGACACAGCTCAAGTCCCTGTGGTTATGCTCCCCACAAAGTTAAGCCCAAAGACAAGGACCACTGGTTTTCACCACCTACCACCTCTCTGATACCCCACCTCTGGGACTGCTGGAAGCTGAGGGTCCAACCCCAGAGGGACACAGCTCTGGGGCAAGCAAAGCAGGATTTAAACTGGAACTTCAATGATCTCGATATATGGCCTAGGGCAGGTCCCCACCTCACACAGCTTCATCTTTAAAGGGGATCATCACTGCCTTCCTCACAGAGCTTTGAAGTAGATTAGACAGTACAATGTGAGGTAATGAAATAAGACTCTTGCTTTCCCTCTTTGTGTTCTTATTTGGAAATGAGACAATGGTACATTAGGAAGCCTGACTACTCATAGTGATAAAAGGAAACCTGTTGAAGTGAAATCGACACTATGAGAAACAATGACTTGATCAGTTCTTGTCCTGACTAAGAACAACTTACTATTTTATTATTTTAGTATTTTTTGTTCTACTTCATACCACTGGTTGAACACTTTTATTAACACACAATTATTCTTAGGCATTTAAAATTAACTCAGAAATGATCCCTGTTAAATATCAGGGTGGGAATAAGAGGGGGAGGAGATGTACAGTTTGGCACATGCTCACTTGGACTTACCCCTAATGGTAGAACTAGAAACGTGCCAGGGGATTCCAATTCAATCCCATCCAGGTGGCATGTACCAATGCCATTTTACTAGTCCAATTGATCTGTTTTAGTTCACAATTGATCATAGTGATAGGATTGAGTGCCAAGGGATCACATACACAAGACTAGGGTCTGCTACTAATAACTGAAAGAATTAAAAAGGAGGAGAACAATCCAACATGCGAAGCGGGATACACAGCAGACTCATAGAATGGCAGATGTCCTAAACAGCACTCTGGCCTCAGAATCAGCCCTTAAGGCATTCGGATCTGGCTAAAAAGCCCGTGAGAGTTTCACAGGCATGGAAAACCAACACGCTGTGGCTACAATAACAAAAAAATGACCTAAACGAAAGATCTCTTTGAATGAGATTCCAGTGCAATGAATTGGCCATCAAAGAAGGACGTACCTTTCTCTGAAGGGAGGAGAGAACTTCCACTTTGAATATGGCCTTATCTAAATAAGATCGGAGCTGGTGAACTCAAGAGGCTTCTATATCCTTGGCAACTCATGACAAGAGCCTCGGGTGATTACTGACGTCATAAATAAGAGTGTCAATTGTTAAATCAACAACGGGAGTCACTGTGCACCTACGCCCCATGTAGGGTCTCTATTCTTAAATGTGTTGTACTATGTGAATCAATGGTAAAACTACTACTCAAATAGTACTCTACATTTTGTGTGTCTGTGTGGGTGTAGTCTGTTGAAGTCTTTACTTAGTATATACTAAGTTGATTTTCTGTATATAAATATAATCGAAAACGAATCTTGATGAAGGATAGGATGGGAGAGGGAGTAGGAGATGGGACGGTTGCGGGTGGGAGGTCGGGTATGGAGGGAAGAACTGCTATAATCCGAGAGTTGTACTTTGGAAATTTATATTTATTAAATAAAAGTTGGGGGAAAAAAGAAAGTGCTTCATGAATGCTACTCTGTTACAATCTCCTTCCTTGTCCCTCTTACCTTTGTTCTTGTGACCAGACCCTTCATTAACCATCACTTCCTGCCCCAAGACCCACCAGTGAGTGTGTTTGTTAGTTCTGCATATGTTGAATACCTGCTGTGTACCAGGGACTACAGGGATGAAAGCAGAGAGACAAAGTCCTGTCCCGGACAAGCTTGCAGTCTTATATGAGAAATAGTAATGATACAATGGGTTATACATACTTTATGTATAGAAGTAGTGTGTTACAGAAGCTCTGGATACTTAGCTCTGCCTGGGAGAATGAGAGAAAAGTACCACAGAGAAGGAAGACCCTTGAGCTGGCGATCGTGAAATATGGCTAGGAGCTTCTCAAGCTGAAAACATTGAGGAACATCAAGTAGTGACTGCCTATCTGCAGAACCATGACAAATCTGGCATAATAGAAGCAGGGGCTGCTTGGGAGGAGGGTGGCTTGGAATAGGAAGTTGTGAACAGACCTGGGGATGAGGCCTTGGGATCCTCCCTACGGGATTAGGGCTTTTGCAAGTATGCAAGAGGAGATGAGAAAAGATCAGACAGAGTCACCTGTGCTTTCTGGGAAAATGCAGGTGGTGTGCAGGCCGGAAGCAGAAAAAGCCTGGGAGAAGGAATCCAGACAGAAATGATAGTTAGCAGCAGATAGTCAGCCTTGGTCTGAGTGCTTGTGTAGGTCCTGAGACACCACTGACATAGATTTGGTGACTGCTAGGAGGCAGATGGTTGGAAAGAGGGTGCTGCCAAGCTTTCCGACTTGGAAGGCAAGCCAGACGGAGACACCACTGCAGAGATCCAGTGCAATGTGTGAAGCAGGTTTAAAGGGAAGAGGGAGTTTGTGCTGCCCACATGACACTCAAGTGTGTGTCTAACAGGCAGGTGGCAATGGAGATTTGGATCTCATGGCGGAGGCTGACGACGGAGACACTGCTTTGGAAAGTAGTCTCATAGAAACATTGGTTGAAATCACAAGAGTAAGATCACCTCGAGAGAAATGGGGCGCCCAAACGTAAAGGAACAAAGCATTTCAGAGGTGGTCTGAAATGGAAGGTACTGCACAAGCAAGAGAGAAGGAAGAGAAGTACAAAGAAACCATCAAGGATAGCACAAAGTAGGCAGCCACCCACACACAAGGAGTCAAGTCACACGGTTATACTTCGTCATATTTGTAGAATAAACCAGTGGATGGAGAATCTCTCTCTCTCTCCCTCTCTCCTCTCTCCCTCTCTCCCTCCCCCCTCCCCCCTTCCCCCTTTCTCTCTCCCTCCTATCCCTTCCCAACCAGCTCACTCCCTTTCAAACCATTTGAAAAATACATTTGTACAGAAAGAGTATTTGGATGCTGAGTGGAAAACATATTATAGAGGAAAAGATTACTGACAGAAGAAATCAGCTCAGAGGTCACTGAATTCATTCAAGAGAATTATGGTGGCTTGGGCTAGGGTTGGGGTTAGAACCAGGCATTTGGGGCATCCAGGCTACACAATATATGTAAGCACCTGCTCTATGAGCCATGCAAGAACAGAGTTCAGCTTTGCCTTGGCTTGGGGTGGTGGCAGAGATAGGCAGGTTGAAGATACATTTTGGTGGTGAAATCAAATTTACTGTGGGGATTTCTTGGGTTCCTAAGTAACAGCTTAGAAAGACTATTAATGCAATGTATTATAGAGGATCTTAAATATCACAGGTCTGATGTTTCACTTCCTCCCACAGCCTATCTAAATCCATATTCAAATGATATAAAATAAGTCATAAGAAATGCTCTCTTGTACTACTCCCAGACCATTTTCAACGTCTTACAAAATGTTCACACAGCAAATATGAAAAGCTTCATCACATTCTTCTTTTGTAATTTCTGATGCAATAAATACAACATTAACAACATACAAATTTCTTCTGTACCAATCTTAAAAGTGGAGAAACTGGATTATATATTAATTTATGTTACTCGTTCATATTTTACTCTTACTTGTAATGAGATCATCGCCAATACACACGTTATTTTCCTTAACTTTATTTTTACATTAAGCCAATGTCTGTCATGCAGCAATCAAAAACCTTACAGCACATTACACAGGTCTGTAGCCCAATTTAGACTCTAGCATCTTAGAATAAACCACTTTTCTGGTGGCTTTCATGAAGTCTTCCTGTACTACAAAATCATGATCAGCACAAATTGCAAACATACCTGCTTCAGTACAAACATTTCAGGCCTGCTCCAATGAAGCCAACTAAAAGGTTCATGCTTGCTTCATAATCTATTTCATCATGGTTTGTAATACGACCTGATGGACTTTCAATATATCTAACCTTACTTTTTCATTTGGTAAATCAATATGTATTTTCCTATCTAATCTTCCCGGACATAGCTTACTAGGATCCAGTGTATCTGGTCTGTTTGTAAGCCATGGTCATTTTAACTCTATGCAGAGTATCAAACCCAACCATTTGATTCAGCACCTCCATTAAAGTTCTCTGAATCTCTCTGTCAGCTGATGTACCCTCAGAAAACCGACGGCCACCAATCGCACCTATTTCATCCATAAAAATGATGCATGGATGGTGGTCTCTGGCATAATAAAACATTTGTTGGATCAAGCAAACACTTTCACCAATGTATCTGTCTACAATAGAACTAGATACAACCTTTAAGAAGTTATAATCCAGCTGACTAGCAACAGCTCTTGCCAAAAGCGTTTTTCCTGTGCCTGGAATTCCATATAACAAACAGCCTTTTGGAGGTATTATTCCTACATGCTGGAATAAGTCTAGGTTTTTAAGAGCTAATTCTATTACCTCTCTTAATTCTTGGATCTGTTCTGACAGCCCTCTAATCTCAGAGTAAGAAACATTGCCTGGGTTCCCAGGAGACACGTCGTAAACCGGTGAATCCACCACTCTTGGCAAATCTCTCATGCTACTTAGTGTAGTCATATCCAAAGCAACTCTTGTTCCTGGATTCAGCTTACTTCTGTCAAGCTGTCTACAACAGCCCACAATGTATCTTGGGGGGGAGGGAGGAATGAGAAGTATGGGAAGTGAGAAGAAAGCTCTGGAATCAGATACAGGTGCTGGCTGCACAACTCTGCACGTGTGCTGCTAGTGAATTTTGACCTTAACATGGTGTAAAGGAACTAAGGTATACGCCCAAGAGAACTAACTGCTAATGAGTAATGTGAGTTCACATTCATTCCGCTCTAGTTCTCATGATTCCCCTTGCCCCAGCCCAAAGAAGTAAGAGGTTGGGCTTAAGTTATGGGGGTTGCTGCTCCTCCACAGGGAGCTGGAAAACCCAATGAGACACAGCCAGCCTTGCATGCGTGCACATGTGGCTTTGGGACTGTGTCACTCTGTGGCTGCTTGGCTACAGTGCTGTGTGTGCATGTGTTCCTTTGTGCATGTGTGCTTTTGAAAACTGAAAGACAGTTAACATGCTGTCATGTCTCAAATAGGTTTTGATGGACATGCATAAAAAACTGTCATGGGGCTGGCCCACTGGCTACTTCACTTCCAAATCCAGATCTCTGCTAATGCACCTGGGAAAGCCGAAGAGGATGGCCCCAGTGCTTGGGCCCCAGCATCCACATGGGAAACCCAGAGGAAGCTCCAGGCTTTGTCATGGCCCAGTCCCGGCGACTGGGGTCATTTGGGGAGTGAGTGAACCAACAGTTGGATGATCTCTATGTGTCTCTCCTCCTCTCCCTGTAACTCTGCCGTTCAAATAAATAAAATATCTTTTAAAAAAGGACTGTCATATGTTTTAATATTTTCACCTTATCCTCAATCATAGAAGACACAAACAGACCTGTTCTATCAAACAGCTTACAAAACAGACCCTTAAATTGCATCCAATTTGACTGAGAGAGTCTGGGAGTCACTGTATGCATTTTGTCAGACTCAGAAATAAGGTTAAGTGTCATTTGAAACTAAATCAAAGCTCCAAACTTTTGAGTTCCAAAGATAACAAATAAATAAATAAGAACAATTTGCTAAAATGATCAATTTCATTAGCTGTTCAGTGGTAGCAACATAAGTGTTGCCCAGGTGGATACCAATGTCCTCAGATGATATGAGGTCCAAACATCTCAAAACACAAGAGCCAAGAAAAGCTTGTCTCACGTACACAACCCTCACTGGGAGGGTCTGCATGCTGGACTTTTAGAATGCCTAGTTTGTTTAAAATGCTCGGTGTGAACACAGCCACGCCTGTTTGCTTCTAACTGTATCACTCCTTATTAAGAAAGAGGGAAATGTCATTAATCAGGCGAAATGTCATTAATCAGGCACATACAACCACCCTAGTCAGTTCCAAAGGTCTCACCGGAAACAGGGTTCCCAACCACTGGTACACAGTATTCACTGGATAAACCCAACAAGCCTCCTTCAGCAACTCAAAAAGTTCATGCGCTCATGAAGTACCCGCATGGAACAACCGCCCAATGTGTAAAGAAGAGACTGCCTGTGACATTCACCAAGGTGGAACCCAGAGAGGTAGACCTGCCCTTCATTTCCAAAGTGAATTCCAAGACCATCAGGCCATGGGGAGGTGGGGGGAGGGGATTTACAAAGAGAAATAACAAATCAGAGGAAACAGTGAGCAAAAATTAGTCAGTGAAAAATTGACCTACAAATGCTTTTCAGGGAGTTCTAATGATTACCTTAATAAGATGAAACTAGCTGGCGCCACGGCTCAATAGGCTAATCCTTCACCTGCGGCGCTGGCACTCCAGGTTCTAGTCCCGGTTGGGGCACTGGATTCTGTCCTGGTCACTCCTCTTTCTGTCCAGCTCTCTGCTATGGCCCGGGAGTGCAGTGGAGGATGGCCCAAGTGCTTGGGCCCTGCACCTGCATGGGAGACCAAGAGAAGCACCTGGTTTCTGGCTTCGGATCAGCGTGGTGTGCTGGCCGCAGCACACCGGCCGCAGTGGCCATTGGGGGGTGAACCAATGGAAAAAGAAGACCTTTCTCTCTGTCTCTCTCTCTCACTGTCCACTCTGCCTGTCCAAAGGGGGAAAAAAAAGACAAAACTGTCTCCTAGATTCACAGTCACTCCTCAAATTACATGCTTGAGAAATTTCTAAGCCATTTGGGGTAGCTGTAACTCAGTGAGAGAAAGCAATAAAGTAACATTCCCACAAACATTCCCACTTCTGCCTGAAGGTGCTGTGGGGGGTTGCCAGGGACTCCTCACTAATCCAGCACAGCCTCCACCCTGAGGCTAGTTACTTAGCAATCACTATTTTCTCCTACCGTTAGATGCCTCTGCATGGTTCCAACTGTTCCTTCAGGGGCATACCATCATACGTGGAACTGGGAGGCTGAGAAGTGTCACCTCCCTGGGGTCTGCAAAGAACCCACTTTCCTGATCACCGCAACTGCCACAAGATCAAGTGCGGCAGAGAGACACCTGAGCCAGCAAGCACAGACCAGGCCCCCATCGCACCTGCCCGCGGGGCAGGGACTCACAAGGCCCTCAGCCTGCATCTCGGCAACTTGTTTGAGCAGAGAAGGAAAGGCGGGAACTGGCAAGACCCGCCACACTCCCGCCCTCAGAATCTCAACTCCAGACAGACCAAGCTGAAAACCAGGCAACCCTGAAAGGTCAAGGCTTGGGCCCTGCAGAGACACTCCTGCCAGGCAAGTGGCACCTCCAGGACCCTCCCCGCATGCCTCATGCACTCACCTCTCACATTAGCCCACGCCGTGCTGGCCAAGAGCGGGAGTCTCTGCAGCTGCCCCCTGCCCTCGGGCCCAAGTGCTATGGGGGCACTGGGCCCAGCTCAGGCCAGGCCCGGGAAGCAGCTGATGATGCAGCACGCAGGTGGGATGCCTCCTCTCCAGCAGCTGCTGCCATGTGCCTGGAGCCTGAAGAAAGTTTGGAAAGAGTCAGGAATCCATCACAGGGGCCGTGTCCCAGGCAGGCCCCGCTGTGCCTGGTCCCGCTGTACCTGGTGCTACCCCGCACGCCCTTAGGTTCCCACTGGAGCGCACCCCACACCCGCCAGGCTGCAGCCCTCTCGTAGATGCACTCCTGTGTGAGTTTGTCTCCAAGATGGTGGCCGCCCAAGGAGGGGCAGGCGCCCACCAGCCAGGGGCCGCAGTCCCTTGGGCTCTCCCTCCTCACCTAGGGGCCAATGGGACTTGCACGCCTAGCTCACTCCCTTGGGAGGCTGGCTCCTTGACAGGCCCAGCCTGCATGCTCAAAGACTGGGTTCCTCGCCCCCCACCCCCACCCCGCTTCCCCAGGATGTCTGCATAGGTCCTGCCTGGGTTCCAATCATTTCTAGAGCAACAGTAGACAAAACATGTAAGTTTCTTGAAAGAGGCTGCTTGGCCTCCCCAAGTGAACAGTCCTGGCAACACTGTTATGCAAAGCTGAACTATAAGTCTTCCAAGGTCCACTTTTGGTAAAAAAGAAACAAGAAAAGCAAGTGCCATAAGGGCTTTGTTCTATCTGCACTCTGCAAAGCAAAAACAAGGCTGCAGAAGCACTCAGAGTTGAGTTTGCCTGGTGAGCTCCCAAGAAGGAAATAAGGAGAGGCAAAAAGTCCTTCTCACTCATGCTGCAAAGCCCTGGGAAACAGCAAATTCCATGCGCCTAACTGTCTTCCTAACCCTTTGCCACTCGTTCACTCATTCATTCATTTATCCTTATGTTGTATATTCTCTGGGTTTCCTTTGCGTCAAGTGGCTGTAGCCTGGAGTCAAGTACACTTGCTGAGAAGCAGGATTTCAACTCTCTCTTGGGAAGGGACTTGGCACCCTTTTGAAAGCACGATCCTGTTTCTCCAATGTCTTTTCAGTGAGAACATGCAATAAGCACCTTCTTTCAAGTGAAAGGTCCCATCCCACATCACGACCCAGAAGGGAGCAAGCATGCTGCCTTGGGGCTGTGGGAATGGGAACAAGCTGCCTGGCTGTCTTCCGAGTCATTCACTGACAAAACTCAGACAATGGGGGCAGCACTGTGGCATAATGGGTGCTGGCATCACATAGGGCACTGGTGCTCTGCTCACAATCCAGCTCCCTGCTAATGTGCCTAGGAAAGCAGCATAGGATGCTCCAAGTTCTTGGGCCCCTGTCACCCATATGGGAGACCTAGAAGAAGCTCCTGGTTCCTGGTTTCAGATCTGCCAGCTCTGGCCACTGAGGAGTAAAGCAGTGAATCATTCTCTCTCTCTCTCTCTCTCTCTCTCTCTCTAACACTGCTTTTCAAATAATATACCTTTTTTTAAAATAAAAAAATCTCGCACAATAGTCATCATTACCACCCCCTTGAAGAAAAAGCCGGCTCTCCATCCAGCTCTGTGTGCTTCTGTGTTCAACCACAATCCTGAAGCAGAGAGAGACACGAAGGGGAAAGCCAATTCAACCTTTCTAGCTCCCAGCTGAGCTGTCTTCCACTGTACCACTCAAGCACCTGTGCTCCTTGGGCCCAACTTATGGTGCCGCACAATCTTTAGATAGTTCTCCCGCTACACTTCTGATTATGCAGTTTTTCCTACTTAGGACGCCTTCTCCCCTTGTCCTTCCAAACCCACTACCATACTTCACCCCAGGCCTTCTAAGTGCCTTCCCTCATCTATACAGTTCTGTCCAACATTTCCTCCTGCTGTAAAATAAGATTAAAATCCCCGAATTCATATACCACTTGCTTCTTAAGACACTGCTTAACAGGCAATTCATATGGCCTCTTGGCTGACTTGCTAATACGCAAAAGAAGAAGGCTTATAATAAATTTTAGCTTAATGTTTAACTTCTCCAAAAAGATAGATATCAAGGGGTAATTAGAAAATCTTAGCAGCCTATCATGAAGATACTCAAATCACACAAACATGAAAGAAAGTAGTATTTAACTATTCATCTCTCCACACTCAGAACCAGTGACTTCAGTGACGACAGATGGCCACACTGTTGATTATTCCAATACCCTGGTTTTCGGGAGATGCTTGTTTTAGATAGAACAACTGGGGGCTTTCTTCTTAGGAAGATACTGTGGTAAGCACTCCCAGGGAAAGAAGCTCTATGCTTTGCAGTTTTTAAAAATATTAATTTATGGGGCCAGTGCTGTGGCATAGTGGGTAAAGCCATTGCTTAAGGTGCCAGCATCCCATATGGGGGCCGGTTCGAGACCCAGCTGCTCCATTTCCAACCCAGCTCTCTGTTATGGCCTGGGAAAGCAGTAGAAGATGGCCCAAGCCCTTGGGCCCCTGCACCCATGTGGGAGTCCAGGAAGAAGCTCCTGGCTCTTGGTGTCAGATTGGCACAGCTCCGACTGTTGTGGCCATCTAGGGAGTGAACCAGTGGATGGAAGAACTCTCTCTCTCTCCATCTCCCTCTCTCTCCCTCCCTCTCTCTCTCTCTTTCTCTCTCACTCTCTCTCTCTCACTCTCCTCTCTGCCTCTCTTCTCTCTGTATAACTGTACTTTCAAATAAAATAAATACATGAGAGGCAGAGAAATGTACAGAGTGAGCCCCTGCTGGTTTATTTCTCTGGTGCAGGAAATAGGGGCAAACATGGGATACAGGAACTCAATCCAGGTCTCCCACATGAGTGGCAGGGACCCAGGTCTCTGAGGCATCACCTGCCCTCCCAGGGTACCTACTAGCAGGAAGTTGGAATTGGGAATAGAGCCAGATAAGGACCCAGGCACTCCAATATGGAAGGCGAGTGTCCCAACTTAACCATTGCACCAAACACCTGCCTCATGTGCTGTGATCCACAATCAATTATCAGAACTCTGTACTGACTGCTGCTTCATAAAATTCCCCCTCCCTTTCTCTCTCATTCCCCCTCCCCACACATATTCTTCTTTTGGTTCCTATATTTGGGAACAAATTAAAGATGATCTATTCCACTTCAGATGAGTAAATCTAACCCAGAAAACATGGGGAAAATCACTCTCATAGAGCAGCAGTGAATTGAGGCTAAAATGCAAATCCGTTATCCAAAGATGTCAGGAGCCAGAAATTTTAAAAATCTTATTCCACACCTCTCCAGTTCCATTTCCCTGTCCCCAAACTTCCTGTCTTCCACTAGAACACTCTGCCTCACCACCAAGGAACTTCCCCAGGTCCCTGACACCAAACTGTCTTCCTGCTATTTCAGCTGTTTCAGCTCAATCCTACAACTTCTCTTATTCACCAGAAAATTTCAACGTTTAACCCTCTGTTGCTCTTAGCCAATGCCACACCTTGCAGAATCACACAGAGCCTATTTTGTAAACCCTTCTAAAACTGTTATAGATAAAGCCACACATGAAGCTGACAACACTGACTATTGCACTAAGGAGCATGGCAGCCTTTTCTATCTCATGCTATATACTATATATGCTATAAAAAGTTGTCTTTTAACCAGCTGACCTAACAATCCTACTCCTATAGCTGCAAGCAAAAGTTGAACCAAAAACTTACATACAAATGTTCACAACTGCATTATTTTTATAAAAGCCCAAAACCGGAAACAACCAAAGATCCATCAACCAATGAAGAGACCTGGGTCAGTGCCTGACAATGTAGTAGACATTCAAGAAACATCTGTGCAAGGAAGGATTGTGGTAGCAGCTGGAGCTGCCAGCACTTTGACAATGCTTCCTGTGAACCAGGACCTGTGCTGAGGGTTTCACGAACAAGAACTTGTGCAATCCGTGGAACAACCCCGGGAGCTAGGTACTCTTGTCATCCCCAATTTGGGATGAAAACCGCTGAGCAGGGAGAGTTCCTGTCATCTGTCCATTTACGTAGCCAGTAAGTTACGGGAAAGAATTAAAACTTAGGCAATTTGGCTCGAGAGTTTATACTTTGATGTGCAACACTGGAATGAAGCAATGAATGAACAAAAGAACGAATGAACAAACAAAAATCACTTTTATCCCATTCTGTAAATGTAATGCTTCGGGTTACATTGAGGGATGCACTTGTCCACTCCCCGGGAATCTTCTTAAGCATTATAGCCTCTCCCTCAAGCAAAATACTGTACACAGTAGGTGCTCAGGAAGAGCTGCTGAAATGGACCTCACACAAGTGAGTGTTCCTGGATATTTTAAAGACTTTTTCATGCAAATCCCAAGCTTTCCTGCCCAGGGAGTCACAACATCCATGCAACAAAGTTCACTGCTGGAGTTTCTCACAAGTATACCAAAGCCAGGGTGCCTCCCAGTGAGTGACACTGGCCTCTGTTTCTGGGCCATGGGAGTGGCTGATACATGTGGATAACGAGTTTGGAAGAGCAATGATGTAGAGGAATCCACCACTTCTTAACAATATGTCCGTGGCTACAATTTATTTCCCATTCTGGTTGAAATGTTCAAAATGCCCTACGTGAAACATTTCTTGCAGAATTTTATAGCTTCACTGATGCTTTCCACGGTACTCATCCCAAACTGTGGGGTTGGGAGTGGGGTGGGGGTTGTCCTGGTGCCAGAACCTTCATCTGATTATTTGAGAGTTTAAGATTCACTTATTAACTCAATGACCCATTTTTGAGCATTAGTTGTTTTCTTTTGTCTCAATCACTGGAATGGACCAGATTGAGCTCCATGGTCATAAAAAACAAACTAAATAAACTAAAATCTCCAAGGTGTGTGACTGTGTCACCCAGAAAGATATGTGCAAATCAAAACCTCAGAACCCGTGAATGTCACCTTCTTTGGGACTAATGTCTTTGCAGATATCATCAAGTCAAAATGAGGCCATACTGGATTAGGATGGATCTTAAATTCAAAGACTGAGGGGTTTCTTTATAAGACTCATGGGAGAGCAGGCCATTGAAGACAGAGGCAGAGATCAGAGTGATGCAGCTACAAGCCAAGGAAGACTAAGGATGGACAGCACCACAAGGAGCTAGGGTAGGTGAGGAAGGGTTCTCCCCAAGACCCTAAAGAGAGATTACAGCCTTGCCAATATTTTAATCTCAGATTCTGGCCTCCATAATAGTGAGAGAGGAAAGTTCTGTCGTTTAAACCACACTACTGGTAGCTGTTTGTTATGGTACTCCTAAGAAACCAACAACTAAGATAATATCAGAGCAGGACACACAGGGTATAAAATAATGTAAAGACAGGCGAGTGGTAAGAGAGTGTAGAGGGATGGACTGGTTTGGACAGTGTGGTCAAAATTGGAAAGGAGGAAATCAAAATAGCCATGGTTGCAGATGACATGTTTTTGTGCATGGAAAATTCTAAACGCTCCACCAAAAAAAAGGTTCAACTTAAAAATCAATTCAGTATAGTTACAGGTTACAAAATCAATATATAAAAAAGGTAGCTTTTTATATGCCAATGATCAACTTGCCAAAAATGAAATCTAAAAATTACTCCCATACGCAATACAGACAAAAATCAATTTTAGGAATAGATTTAAACAACCAACTGAAAGATATCTACAATGAAAATGCTGAAATGCTGAAGAAATAAATCCTCAAGGACACACAAAATGCAAAAATATTACTTGCTCATGGATTGCAATAATTAGTCTAATTAAAATATTTATACTACCTAAAGCAATCTACAGATTCAATGAAATCCCTGTCGAAATACCAACAACATTTTTACACAATGAGAGAATCATCCTAAAATCCATAAGAAATCAGAAAAAAAATCAAGAATAGCCAAAGTGATCCTGAGAAAAAATAAAAAAAAAAACAAATAAGTGACACACACAGTGTCCTCACCAAACCTTAAAAAGGAAGGAAGTTTACTCATTTTCCAAGATGGATCCAAAAGCATGGAACTGTAGGACATTACACTGAATGAAACAAGACACAGAAACAAGAAATACAACATGATCACACTTACATGTGGAATATACAAATGTCACACTTATAAAGTCAGAGAGCAGGATGGTGTTTGTGATTAACTGGGAGCAAGAAAATGAGGAGGTGTTAGTCAAAGAATACCAATATACTATTATGGGGCTGTTATATAAGGTTGAACCTCCACCTGCAGTGTTGGCATCCCCTATGGACACCAGACAAGAGTCCCAGCTGCTCCACTTCACCTCCATTCGCCTCCCTACTTAATAAGCCTGAGAAAGCACTAGAAGATGGCCCAACTACATGGACTCCTGCGCAAAGTGGGAGACCTGAAACAAAGTCCTGGCTCCTGGCTTCAGCCCAGCCCATCCCTGGCCACTGAGGCCATCTGAGGAGTGCAACAGTGGATGAGATATATCACTCACTCACTCCCTCTCTTTCTTTTTCCCTCTCCCCTCTTTTTCTCTTGTTTTCTGCCTTTCAAATAATAAATCTAAAACATAAAATTTACAGTTATTATGAGATAACGTTTTGGATATCTCACACATACAAGCACATATATATATATATATATATATATATATATATATATATAGAGAGAGAGAGAGAGAGAGAGAGGGAGGGAGGGAAAGAGAGAGCGCACGAGTGTGTGCACGCGCGAGAAAGCGTACTGTAACCAGCTAACGCCATATTCCGAACTAGTAATTTGCTAAGGTCACTATTCTTAAAAAACTCTCTAAAAAGCGTAGGAGTGCAGGTTGAGAGCTGAGGACTGTGGGAAGAATCACTATGTTCCTAAAGTTGTATTTATGAAATGCGTGAAGTTACATGCCTTAAATAGAAGTTTACTGGGAAAATAAATAAATAATAAAATATTTTAAAAACCACTATAAGTATGATAGGTATTTTAAGTAGCACCATTGTATTCATCTTTTCATACTGTATTATAAGTATGCAGGAACTTCCTTTCTTGATGACTAGATCCATTTTCTCACCTCCTATCCACTAAGTACAACTAAAATCCAGAAAATCACAAAAGAAACCTACAAATTAACACAGTGGCTGGGCATCTTAATCACCCACCAAACAGAAGATGCCCCACCTGGCTGTTCACCCATCCTGGCATCAGAATTCAGCCAAAGTAGGCTCACGCCTCCTAGGACTGTATGATATCTCGAAGCACATCTACATTTTACATATACAATTTAAAGTATACTTAATTGATATATAACATACAATTTACAATATATAACAAAAATAACTTATAAAATAAAATATGGTATTCAATTTGTAACATACAATATCATACACAATTTATTTTTCCTTCCTCCTGCCTCATGAAGGCCAGAGTGTCCCTGGCCTGCAAGCGTGGCCATCACAGGATATGCACAAAGATTTCAAAAAGACTCACCAGGCACGGGTGGATGAACCTGAGGGTCCTGGTGAATCCACTGCCACTCCTCAGACACCAGCGGCCCGGCCCTTCCTGCAGCTGTTGCTCGTCATGGCCGCTCACCTCCTTGTTCCAAGCCCAGCACTGGGGCTCCACACAGGTTCCGAGGAAAAATTCCGCAACGCTGAACACCAAAAAGCGAAAAGGGCAATAGCGGCACTGAGCACCCCTTTTATAAACTCGGTAGTCAACTGCATACATCAATTCTGACTGGAGTAACTTCAGGCGCCAACCAGTCAGAAAACAAAGACCAAGCCTGTGCAGGCTGGCACAGGGGGTGTGGCTCCAGGCTGCTCCTGAGCTCCTGCTGTCACGAGCAGGCAGTGAGGCAAGGCTCCAGGGCGGTGGGAGACACAGATTGTTTCACTTTTTTCTTTGAATTTCTTCTGACATTCATTTTAAAATTTGACAGAGTACTTCTCTTTAGGCACAGTATAGATTCACCTGCTGTTAACACAAGCAGGAAACACTGTAATATTCACTTTCAGGATCTTTTGAATATATTTATTTTTTCACTAAAATTAATTTTTTAAAAAAGTGCACTTACATAAAATCACAGTATGTTTGTATGCAGTTCAGTACAACAGCTCAAAGATATACAGAGTATATGCCAATTATTGCAAATCATCAGACTTCCATTTCTATTACTGTTTAGTACAGCTACCCATTTCATTCATCCGAATGTATTTTTGTTTTCGCTGGCCAATCTCCATCATCCCTTGGGCACTCTGAGTCTGTTGTAATCACTATTTTACCTCTCTATCAACTATATTTATTAACTCCCAGAGATGCAAAACATGCAGTATTTGTCTTTCTGTGTCTGACTTACCTCACTTACAATAGTTATCCCCTATTCCTTCAATTTTGCTCTAAATGTCAGGATACCATGAACTCCTGTGCTAGTGCAACACTATTTACAAGAACTAAGATATAGAATTAGGGCAGCGCTGCAGCTCAATAGGCTGATCCTCCACCTGCGGCACTGGCACCCTGGGTTCTAGTCCCGGTCGGGGTGCCGGATTCTGTCCCGGTTGCTCCTCTTCCAGTCCAGCTCTCTGCTGTGGCCCGGGAAGGCAGTGCAGGATGGCCCAAGTGCTTGGGTCCTGCATCCACACGGGAGACCAGGGGAAGCACCTGGCTCTTGGCTTCGGATCAGTGTGGTGCTGATGGCCACAATGGCCATTGGGGGGGTGAACCAACGGAAAAGGAACACCTTTCTCCCTGTCTCTCTCTCTCTCTCACTGTCCACTCTGCCTGTCAAAAAAAAGGATATAGAATTAGCCTAGATTCATCAATAGATGAATAGCTAAAGAAGAATATGTTATGTGTACAGAATCAAATATTACTCAATAATTAAAATACATATTTATTATGTTATTTTATCAAGGTAAAATCAGAAAAGTGCTTTTCCGAAACTCTGTCAAGCTAAGGAAGTGACATGTGATCCAGAATTCACCAACTAGGTACCTGACATGAAAGTTTAACTCAAAAGTAAGAAAAGTGTGAACTCTGACACCACATACAAGTACAATGCAATAGTTACATGGATTTCCTGTTTCAAGAAAGGTAGCAATAAAAAAGGTCGTAGTTTATTCATAAATCTTCTGCAAGAGTGTGTGAATCTTCCCTCCATACCGATCCTCCCACCCACACTCCCACCCCAATTCTTCCTCCCTCTCCGTTTCCTAGTCCCATTCTCCATTAAAATTCATTTTCAATTAACATTGGGCACAAAAAGACCAATTCTATATTAAGTAAAGATTTCAACAAGTAGCTCTCTCTCACACACACACACACACAGTTTGAGAACTAGTTTTACAGTTAACTCTCATGATGCAACTCATTGAGGACAGAGATCCTGCACGGAGAGTTAGCCCACAGTGACTCCTGTTGTTAATTTAACAATCTCACATATGAGGTCAGTGAAACAGCATTAAAGCCATACCTGTACCCGTATGGTGTGGAGCCCAGTGGCTATGCCTATTCCTTCCTGTCCCTTTCCCAGACTCTGAAGTGAGGCCCAGAGTCGGCGCTTTGACAAGCTCCCCAGGCGACTGTTATGTGCACTATAGGGTAAGAGTCACTGCTGTGAGGCAGAGCCAACCTCAATGTCAAAGAGATTCATGGATTCTTCTTCCGTGGCAAGCACTGGAACACTTGATACACAACAAGCAGCTGAAATTCAAAGTCTGAGTAATTCCCTAAGTTCAGCCTTTAGGATCAACACCCCGGGCTTTCATGAGAGTTACTTAATTTTGAGTTTTCCCTTTATTAGCACAATCCCGGAGAAACTGACCCATACATTTCACAGTACAAAGTAAAAAGTGTTTACTGCACAATTTGTTTCTTCAGTCCTAAAGCTCAGCCTGTTTCTTGCCAACTTGAAAACTCGGAAAGACAAGCACTGCTCGGTGCTCTGCCCACTGGAGAGGCTGCAGGCTAGGCCGCTGCAGGAAAATCTTCAAACCTTTTCACTTTATTAAGTTCAGCTTATATTTTGAAACACGTGAAAGACACTGCTCTTGAGATATAAGGATAAAAATATGAGATGGATGCATCAGCTGGAGATAAGCAGATTTGAAGCCAGGAGCCAGGAGCTTCCTCCAGGACTCCCAAACAGTTGCAGGGGCCCAAAGACTTGGGCCCTCTTCTACTGCTAGGCCAGGCCACAGCAGAGCTGGAACAGAAGTGAAGCTGCTGGGACTCAAACCAACACCCATATGGGATGCTTGCACTGCAGGCCACAGCTTCATCCACTATGCCACGGCTCGGCCCACCGTGCCCCTTGCCCCACAAACGCCCAGATTGTTCCACTTGTGATCCAGCTGTCTGCTAACAAGCCTAGGAAAGCACAGGAAGCTGCAAAAGGACTTGGGCCCCCAAACCCACACTGGAGAACTGGATAAAGTACCTGGCTTCTGCTCGGCCTGGCCCAGTCCTGGCCATTGTAGCCACCTGGGGTGTGAACCCATACATTGAATTCTCTCTCCTGCACTGCCTCATCTATAACTCTGCCTTTCAAACCAATATTTAAAAAGAAAAAAAAATCTAGTACGTATTATGAGGTGTCAGAACCTTGGACAGGCTGGAACAGAGCACAGAGGGATTCTTGGGGTCTCTCTAAGCTTCTGCTTTCTCCTCCCTGTGTGCAGTCTGTGAAAATTCACTGGACTACATGCAAATTAATTCGAGTGCCTCCTGCCCGTTTTCCTGCACACACACGTTACAGTCCCGAACCACCCAGAGAAATGAGGCCATGAGTCACGGCCTCTTCTCACAGACCCGGCGAAGGCCACTTCCGGCCAGGGCCAGAAAATCCCCAAGACGGGACCAGGGCCGTGGGAGAAGTTCTTCCTCTCTCTACAACCCCCACCTGCCCACCTGGACTCTTATCACACTCCCCTTTCCTTTCCTTTCCCCCACACACGTTTCTTCCCTCCATTCCACGCCTCCCCACATTCATGTCACCTTTTCATTTTCCCCCCTTCCTCTCTCCTCCCATCTCCCCTTTGACCACCTTTCTCATCCTACTATCTCCTCCACCCCTCACACAAACGCCCCCTCCACGATCTTGCACCCTGGGCCCCGCCTACCCAGTGACAGGAAGGCCACCATGCCAAACTCACCACAGAAAAAGCATTTCTGTTCTTCTGAAACAGGAAACGAGTCCTGAGGTGTAGTCTTCAGGAAGGGGCTGAAGAAGAGGACTGTGCCTAGAAATTTCCAGAAGCCCAAGGTAACTGATATGGCCGCCTCAGGTCCCAGCCTCTCCTGATCCAGGCCTGACCCTGGGGGTTGTGGGTCTCCCTCAGGCTCGGCCAGCAGTGTCGAGGACGGCTCCTCACGGCTTGTGCAAGCTCTCGGGCAGGAGTGGACGCGGTGCTGACTCCCACCTGAGCACCACGGGGAAGAAGGGGGCACACCTGTGGGTCCGCTTCCGGGTTGCAGCACCGGGAGAAGGTACACTCCCCATGGGCGGCCACCATGGCCCCACGGGACGCATCTGCGCTGCAACATCCAGTGCCCCAGGGCCGCTTCCAGTACTGCCTCTCCGGGCTGTGACCCAAGTAGGCAGCCACTGATGGCTCAGGTACTTTGCACCGCACCTCCCCGGCTCGTGGGAGTCCTGAATGGAGTTCCTGCATTCTGGCTTCTGCATAGCCCATTGCTGGCCACTGAAGCCCATTGGGGAGAGAAGCAGTACATGAGCCATTGCTCTCTCTGATTGATCGTCCATCTGGGGTTTCACACCCCAGCTGGCCTCACAGGCCAGGGCTGGGCCAGGCCGAAGCAGAAGCCAGGGATTTTTATCCAATGCTCCATTCTGGGTTCAGGGGCCTAAGTCCTTGGGCCGTCTCCCCCTGCTTTCCCAGGCGTGTTAGCAGACAGCTGGATCCCATGGGGAATGGCTTCCGTGAGGGTTGATACTGTGGGATACCAGGTAAAGCCAACGCCCACACTGCCTGCATCCCCAGTGGGCACAGGAAACTGGAAAAAAGAGAACAGACTCAAGTGACTTAACAACAGAAATGACAGCGAGGACATTACTATCAACCTTACCAAAATAATAATCAAAAAACACTATGGAAAATCTACAGAGCCCTAACATCACACCAAATGTGAGGAACCCGAAACTGTCCTCCTAGACCAGGAAACAGACAAGCATTTTCGCCCTTGTTCCTCCAGTTCACAGTCTCAGAGGTCTAGAACAGGGCGGCTGGCCATCAAAAAGCGAACAGACGGGAACGCAGGGCCATTCCGGGAGGAGACAGAGCCAAATCTGCTCTCGACAGCTGCTCGCACCCTGGGGACCGCTCCACATCATCCGCACAGCACCACCGCGACTCCACTCGCGCCGTCGGGACCCAAGAACAATACGCACGCCAGTAGCGAAGAACCCCAGCGGGAAACCACAACAGCCGTGTGTCACTCACCTACAAAGGGGCCCGGTCTACTGGCGGGACAGGGGCCTGCCAAGGCCGTTGCTTCCGGAAGTGGCCAAAGAAGAGAAATGCACCTGGGAAACGGCGCGGCAGCCTCGGAGACCCAGCCTCTCTTGATCCCGGCCTGACCCTGGGGCCACTGGGTCTCCCTCAGGCTCGGACAACAGCGTCGCAGATGGCTCCTCATGGCTTGTGCAGGCTCTCGGGCAAGAGCGGACGCAGCGCTGTCTCCCACCTGAGCACCACAGGGCTGTCGGGACCAGGCGTGCGGGTGCACTTCCGGGTCAGAGCGACAGGAGCAGGCACACTCCCCACTGGCCATCACCATGGCGCCACAGGATGCATCTGCACACTACCCCATCCAGCGTCTGAAGTTCCAGGACCGCTTCCAGTCCTGCCTCTCCAGGCTGTGACTCAGGGACACAGATGCCGATGGCCCAGGTTCTCTTGACCGGGCCTCCCTGCCTCGTTGGAGTCCTTAATGGAACTCCTGCCTCCTGCCTCCTGCCTCCTGCCTCCTGCCTCCTGCCTCCTGTGTGGCCCAGCGCTGCCCGTTGAAGCCGCCTGGGGAGAGAAGCAGTGCCTGGGGGCATCACAGCACTCTCTCCCTCTCCCTCTCCCTCTCGTGATCGTCCATCTGGGGAGTCACCCACGAGGTGGCTACAAAGGCCGGGGCTGGGACAGGCTGAGGCAGGGGCCAGGGACTTTATCCGGTGCTCCATTCGGGGTTCAGGGGCCTACGTCCCTGGGCCATCTTCCTCTGCTTCCCCAGGCACGTTAGCGGACAGCTGGATCCCACGGGGTACGGCTTCCAGGCGGGTCGGCACTGTGAGGTAGCGGGTAAAGCCACCGCCCGCAGTGCCAGCATCCCATATGGGCTCCGGTTCCAGTATGGCTGCTCCACTTCCGGTGCAGCAATCTGCTGTGGTCTGGGAAGGCAGTAGAAGGCGCCCCAAGTCCTTCTGCCTCTGCACCCATGAGGAGACCCTGGAGAGGCTTCTGGCTCCTGGCTCCTGGCTTCAGATCTGCTCAGCTCCACCCATTGCAGCCAATTGGGTAGTGGAGCAGCAGATGGAAGGCTTCTCTCTCTGTGTGTCCTTCTCTGTCTCTCTCTGTCTGTCTTTCTCTCGCTCTGTCTCTCTCTTTTTCTCTCTCTAACTCTGATTTATTTAAAATGAAAACAAAAGGCAAAACCACTTTCAGTTTTGGTAATTTAGTTCTGTACAAAAAAATAGTTAAATATTTCTTTTGCCAAATACATTCATAAGATGTGAAGGTATTCACTGTATTTTTTGGAGAATAAAATCTCACATGTGGTGTGTTTTTCTATGTAAAATGTACTATGTCTAATGCATGGTTGGTAATGTAATAAAAACAAGTTAAAATTTTTTAAAATGGAATTCATTAGGAGAATGGAACATAGCCTAAAAAAGGGAGACAATGAAAAACCAAAAATTAAACAAAGTGAGGAATCCAAACTGTGACTTTCAGGAGCCAGGAATATAAAAAAAATGGATATCAAAATTCATAAATTCCTCAATCAGGTTCAAAACCAAGAAAGTAACATTCAAAATTTTTCAAAAATCCAAAATAACATATACTCAATAATAAAAAACAAAATAAAATAAAATGTGTCATGCTCAGGGGAGTACAGTCAATAGCAACGGGACTGGTTTTTCCACTTTGTACCAGCCTAAACCAGACAATGAAATTGCTGTAGCATCCCTGATTAATAGTAAATGAAAACGAGAGGAAAACCCATTTTCAATAAGGGTGAATTCCTCCTGTACTAAAAAAAGGCTTACATTATACTTTTCCCAAGTGATACTAGTGTACATGTGTTTTTTATATTTTTGGGAGAATAATATCTGATGTGACCTGTTTTTCTTCCTTAACTTGTACTATGTCAAATATGTTGTCGTTGATGAAAGAAAAACAAATAAATAACTTTAAAAAGTGGAGTCAGTGAGGGGAAATCACATAGCCAGAAAGATAAGGAAGACAGCTAGAAACCAAAAATAAATAAATAAATAAATAAACAGAGGAATCCAATGGTGACATGCAGGAGTTATGAAATCCAAAAGAAAAAACACCGTATATCAAATTCACGAATTCCCTGAAAAGGCTCACAGTCAAGGAAGTGACAATTAAAAAACAAGATCCACAATAAAATATACCACTCAAAAATAAACAAAAGAAATAAAGTGTGCCTGGTCAGAGAAGCCTGGTCAGTAGCAACAGAACTGATATTTTCCAGTTTGTATCATCCAAAACCAGCCAATGAAAATTTGTCCTAACATTTCTAATTATTTTAAAAGAAAACTAGGGGCCAGTGCTGTGGTGTAGGAATGTAAAGTCGCCACCTGTAGTGCCAGCATCCCATATGGGCCAGCTTGAGTCCTGGTTCTTCCACTTCCAATCCAGCTCTGCTATGGCCTGGGAAAGCAGTAGAAGAAGGTCCAAGTCCTTGGGCCCCTGCACATGTGTGGGAGACCCAGAAGAAGTTCCTGGCTCCTCAGTGGTTCGGCTCAGCTCCGACCATTATAGCCATTTGGGGAGGGAACCAGCGGATGGAAGATTCTCTCTCTCTCTCTCTCTCTCTCTTTGTTACTCTACTTCTCAAAGAAATAAAGAAAAACTAAACCTAAAGTAGTAGCAAAACTTAGTTTATCATGTGTGTAGAAGATTGCCAGTTAATAGGCAATATAATTAAAGGCTACAGAAATGGCCAGATCTCTTTGAAAGCTTTGTGTTAGAACCCTCTGAGCCTCAAGAAGCCATTACTGGACATTACTTGAACAATGAGGTCATTTGTGATCCTGGCTGACCGTGGGGCCCAGAGCAGGGAGAGCTGAGGCAGGATGAGTTGGGGGTAACGGCACCACCAAGGACCTGGCTTTCCTCACTGGCTGGCTGTGTCCTCAAGGGACATAAACACACAGAGGGACAAGACAGCGCTCTGTTGTGTGGCACACACTATGGACCAAGGACCCATTCTGTGAACCACTTTCCCTGACATCTCTTGTACCACACGGTTTACACCTGTCCACAAGAAGAACCACTGGGAAGTTTGCCACACACACACGTGGGTGAATACTGGGAGGTCATCCACAGTGTCCCCAACCATGTCCCAGAACACTCAAATAGGAGAGGCTGCCAACTGACTCTTGCACTGCTAAGGGCCATTATTTAGGTACCAAGTATCTACCTGTAGGAGGCTGCAGGAGCTGCCGGGAGCTGTGGTTACTTTTATATACAATGCAATGTCAAAAGCTTGCCGAGGGGCCAGCGCTGTGGCTCATTTGGTTAATCCTCTGCCTGTGGTGCCAGCATCCCACATGGACACAAGTTCTAGTCCGGGTGCTCCTCTTCCAGTCCAGTCCAGTGGAGGATGGCTCAAGTGCTTGGGCCCCTGCACCCGCATGGGAGACCAGGTGGAGGCACCTGGCTCCTGGCTTCAGATCGGCATAGCTCCAGCCGTTGCAGCCATTTGAGGGGTGAACCAATGGAAGGAAGACTTTTCTCTCTGTCTCTCTCTCACTGTCTAACTCTATCTGTTTTATATATATATAAGAAAACTTGCTGAAGGGGCTGGCACTGTGGTGCAGTGGGTTAAAGCCCCAGGCTGCAGTGCCAGCATCCCATATAGGTGCCGATTCAAGTCCTGGCTGCTCCTCTTTCAATCTCGCTGATGCACCTGGGAAAGCAGTGGAGGATGGTCCAAGTCCTTGGGCCCCTCCTGGCTTTGGATCAGTTCAGCTCCAGTGGTTGTGGCCATTTGGGGAGTGAACCAACAGATGGAAAATCTCTGTCTCTTCCTCTCTCTGTAGCTGTGTCCTTCAAAGGAGAAAAAAAAAACTTGTGTTGTGGTGCAGCAGCAGATCTTGATACCAGAATCCCACGCAGGAATGGAGTCCTGGCTGCTCCACCTCAGAAGCAGCTTCCTGCTGGTTTGCCAAGATGGAGTTCCAGGTGCCCAGACCTGGTTGTTGCAACCAGTTAGATGAAAGGTCTCTCCCTGCCGCCCCTCTCTCTCTCTCTCTCTCTGTGTGTGTGTGTGTGTGTGCCTTTCAAATAAATAAATCTTGGGGTCGGCATTGTGGTGTATTGAATTAAAACTGCAGGCTGCACCACCAGCTACCCGTATGAGTGCCAGATTGGAAGCAAAGCAGCCAGGACTCAAACTGGTGCCCATATGGGATACCAGCATTGGAGGCAACTTTTTTGTTTGTTTGTTTGTTTGTTTTTTGACAGGCAGAGTGGATAGAGAGAGAGAGAGAGAGACAGAGAGAAAGGTCTTCCTTTGCCGTTGGTTCACCCTCCAATGGCCATCACGGCTGGCGCACTGTGCTGATCCGAAGGCAGGAGCCAGGTGCTTCTCCTGGTCTCCCATGGGGTGCAGGGCCCAAGCACTTGGGCCATCCTCCACTGCAGTCCCGGACCATAGCAGAGAGCTGGCCTGGAAGAGGGGCAACTGGGACAGAATCCAACACCCCAACCGGGACTAGAACCTGGTGTGCTGGCGCCGCAGGCAGAGGATTAGCCTATTGAGCTGCAGCGCAGGCCATAGAGGCCGTGTTTTAAAGTGGTGTTTCTTTAAAAGAAAAAGTTGCTGATCTCACATAATAGGTTAAATGGAATAAATTTTTGTGGTCAGAAGATTCAGATGCTTTTTAAAATATATATATTTATTTATTTAAGAGACAGAATTTTAGACAGAGGGAGAGACAGAGAGGTCTTCCATCTGCTGGTTCACTCCCCAGTGGCTGCAATGGCCAGAGCTGCGCCAATCCGAATCCAGGAGCCAGGAGCTTCTTTTGGGTCTCCCATGTGGGTGCAGGTGCCCAAGCACATGGGTCATCTTCTGCTGCTTTCCCAAGCCACCAGCAGTGAGCTGGATTGGAAATGGAGCAGCCGGGACTCGAACCTGCACCCATAAGGGATGCCGGCACTGCAGGCAGAGGCTTAACCTACCGCACCACAGCACCATCCCCCCAGATACTTTTAAAATGTGTTGTAGACCTGAAAGGATGAAAGGCTTCCAGCAGCTGACTTGAGTCCATCTGACAGAAAACAATCAGTGTGAACTGGAAGAAACTTAGCCCCTAGAAACTCCTTTTGTGGAAGCTGACTTGCTGATTTTACTACTTAGATGGAAAAACAAGGCACTCAATGTTGCAAAGACAGCCCTGCGAGGAGGACTTGCCTAAGCAGATGGAGGAGACCCCGGTGGGAGGCTGGATCCCTGGCAGAGCTGAGAGGAAGATCAGTGGAGAAGGCAGACTGTTCAACCCACAAGACAGAGCCTGGTCCCTTGGCCCCTGCTCGGTGCGAGACAGCACTGCCATCCGCAGGCCAGAAGCTTCCAAGAGAACTCTGAAAGGCCCTGCCGTAAACAACCCAGGTTTGCAGAAACAGAGCTTCAAGCAGCTGAAGTCTTCTCTATGGGAAAGGAGAATTTGGATTCCTACTTCAACCATCCACGAAAGTCAATCCCACGTAGAAAGCAAAAGAACAAAAGTGTTAAAAGAAAATACAGGGAGGGGCCGGCACTGTGGCATAGCAAGTTGAGCCTCTGCCTGCAGAGCCAGCATCCCACATGGGCACGGGTTCAAGTCTCCACTGCTCCACTTCCCATCCAGCTCCCTGCTAATGGCCTGGGAAAAGCAGTGGAAGATGAAGATGGCCCAAATGCTTGGACCCCTGCCCACACGTGGGAGACCTGGAAGAAGCTCCTGGCTCCTGGCTTCAGTCTGGCCCAGCTCTGGCCGTCGCGGCCATTTGAGGAGTGAACCAGTGGATGGAAGATCTTTCTCTCTGTCTGTAACTCTGCCTCTCAAATAAATAAGTAAATCTTTTTTAAGAAGAAGAAGAAGAAAATACAGGAGAGAGGCAGGCATTTAGCACAGTGCTGGCATCTGTGATCCCATAAAAGGAGCACCTGGTCCAAGTCTCTTGGCTACTTCATTTCTGATCCAGCTTCCTGCTATTGTGCACACGAGGAGGCAGCAGGTGATGGGTGAACGCCTTGGGTTCCTGTCGCCCAGATGAGAGACCTGGACTGTTTTCCTGGCTTCTGACTTTGACCCATTTCATGCATTTGAGGAGTGAACCAGTGGGTGGGCTCTCTCTCTCTTTTTAAATATTTATTTATTTGAAAGGCAGAGTTACAGAGAGGTAGAGAGAGACACAGAGAGAGGTCTTCCATCTGCTGGTTCACTCCCCAAATGGCCACAATGGCTGGAGCTGCACCAATCTGAAGCCAGGAGCCAGAAGCTTCTTCCAGGTCTCCCACATGGGGACAGGGGCCCAAGGACTTGGGCCATCCTCTACTGCTTTCCCAGGCCATAGCAGAGAGCTGGATCAGAAGTGGAGAAGCTGGGACTCAAACCGGCGCCCATATAGGATGTCAGCACTACAGGCGGTGGCTTTACCCACTATGCCACAGCACCGGCCACTCTCTCTCCCTCTTAAGTAAATAAACAAGTTTTTAAATATAAGAACGTTTCTTCATTAAAAGCAAGCATAAAGAAAATGAAAAGATAAGCAACAAGCTGAAAGAATATATTTGTGACAGAGAACTCGTACGAATCAATGAGAAAAAGAGTAGTCAACAGAGAGATGCTCGAAGGTTTTGACAGATGGACAGACACAGAAGAAGAAATCCTAGTGTTCACATCAGATGTGATGGATGCTGCCCAATGCCATTGCTGCTCTGGGAACAACAGCCCAGGGAGACCCCAAATAATACCCATCGAATCTACAGAAGCTGCAATTAGACAACACCAAGAGCTGATGAGGAAGCTGAACAGAGGTCGAGGTCTCACGCTCTTCTGGGGAGAATGAAAATCAGAACAACCACACCAAGACACAATTTGTCAAGCTCTTGTCACTGTATGCTTTAGGAATTTCACTCTTATTGGCAGTACTCAGACAGCCTTGAGAGAGTGCACCTGCCACAAAGTAAGAAACAGTAAACAATGCACTCAAGCAAAGGCGGGAGAGGCTGCAAATGTGGCAGAGGCTGCAAGCGGCCACCTAGCCCTGGGGGCTACTTTCCTGCCTTCCAGGACCCCTGATCTTCCCCAGTGTCCTTTTAGGCTAGGTGTGCCCATATGGGTGCGTTTTCCCCGGCAACAATAAGCAGGAGTGGCCTGTTTGATTTTGGGGATTGGGGGAGACGGGGTGTTGTTTTCCCTCCCCTTATTTTTTTTCTGCAATTGGAAAATGGAGTTTCTGGCAGGGTCTGGAAGTCACTTTGGCCCACGCATCGACTTCAGAAAAGCAGATCAGAGCAGGACGATGAGACAGGAGGAGGTTCGGTCCTTGTCACTGTGCGCCCCTTGTCCTGGGGCCTTTCCCCGAGACAGACTTAACTCGCTATCATCTTTAAACTGCTGTGGGATCCCAACCCTTGGGACGCCCGCATCCCATCTCAGTGCTGGAGTCCAAGTCCTGGCTCTGCTCCCAATTCCGCTTCCTACCAATGGAGACCCTGGGAGGCAGCAGGTGATGGCTCAAGTCCTTGCCACCCCATGTGAGCGACCTGGATTTAGTGCTTGGCTTCCAGCTTCATCCTGGCCCAGCCCAGGTCTCTGCGGGCATTCGGGGAGTGAACCAGAGAGGATGGGAATTTTCCCAGACGCTCTCTCTCAGAGAGAGAGAGACAGAGAGACAGAGAGACAGAGAGACAGAGAGAGAGAGAGAGAGAGAGAGTCTGCCCCTCAAATAAGTAAAAATAAATAACAAACACTCTCTTATGAAAATGAATCTCAGAAAAACAATTTTGATCGAAAAGATGTAGCTCTTAGAAGAACATATATAATTCCATTTAAATAAAGGTGAGGCCTCCCAGGACACAGACGCCACATGGAGCCTGGAACCAAGGAAGTAAACTTTTGCCACTTTGTGGAACTGTTGTGTCCTTGGTTCTGGCCAAAAGGTGGTCAGAAATATTGAGCACCAGGATCCCATCACTAAAAAGGCTTTCTCTCTCTCTCTTTTTTTAAACACTGTGTCTTTTTTTTTTTAAGGTAGATCGATCTATTTATCTATCTATCTATCTATCTATCTATCTATCTATCTAACTAAAAGGCAGAGTTACAGAGAGGCAGAGGCAGAGAGAGAGTGAACACTCCATCTGCTGGTTCACTCCCCAAATGGCCACAACAGCCAGGGCTGGGCCAGGCTGAAGCCCGGAGCCAGGAGCTTCTTCTGAGTCTCCCATGCGGGTGCAGGGGTCCAAGCACTTGTCACAGAAACCTGAGGTGGGAAGACCGCCTTCGTTCAAATAGGCCCCACAGACAGTGGAGGATCCGAGCGGTGTGTTGATGCCAGCGGGCTCGGCTTGAACTATTTCCCAAGAGCTGAGCAATAATGCCGAGTGTCTTACCATGTTTATAGGTTCGTCAGCACCACTACGGCATTGGTGGGTTTACATTGCAGCCTTTGTGATGTAGGACCACACTTCCAGTGGTCGGTGGGCCTGGTGTGTTTGTAAGAGAGATACCAGGGGCAGATTCATTAGATCAGGTTTATGGGTGGAGTTGACAGAAGCAGAAATTGGACGTCTTCCTCCCTAGACAAGGTCACAGTGGGCAGCTTCCTCACTAGTTAACTGAGAGCAGCCACTCTTCAAGGTTTGTGCTGGGAGGAGGGGTCTGCTTCTCTTTCTTTGTCTCTGGTTGTGGCCATATATCCTCTACAGGGCCATCTTCCGCTGCTTTCCCAGGCACATTAGCAGGGAGCTGGATCAGAAGAGGAGCAGCCGGGACTCGAACCAGCGGCCATATGGGATGGCAGTGCTGCAAGTAGCGGCTTTACCCACTACACCACTGCATCAGCCCCAAAAAGAGACTCTTGCAAGTACGATGTTGGCCCCTGGGCTGTCCTGGTCCACAGCCTGGCCCCCAACACCCCAGCTGGGGCCAGCACCATTCTGGCCTCGCTCTTAGGGCTTACTGGCATTGGAGCAGTGAGCACTTGCTGAGACTGGCCCAGGGAGACCAGCTGCAGGACAACGGAGGAAGAAGACAGGAGGGCTGGTAAGGCCTGGAAAGGTGGGCGCTCCTCTCTGCACATCTAGCCTGAGGCCACTTCTCCAGCAGCTGCCCTGGAGCCCTGTCAGGGTGAGCCTGGGCTCTGACTTCCCAGCTGGCCATGCTAAGGGGCTGCTCTTGCTGGACCCACACCCCTCCACCCCCAGAGAACAGCTGGGAGTGGGGTGGCAGGCATCCTCAAGGTGGGGAGGCCCTGTTCATGCCTGCCAGCCATGTCCCCCATTCTTGGCATCTTTAGACTCCGAAATCACATATCAAGGTCCATAACTCACTTCACCAAAGGTCCACCAGAGTCAGTTTCAGGGAGCAGGGCTCTCGGGTGTGCACTAGAGTGGGGGCCGGGGGGTGCTCATGGTCTGTGAGAGACCCTCGAGGGAAGGACGGGCTGGGGCCTCGTAATTATCTGTGCACATTTCTGTAGCTGCAAATGAAAAAAAAAAACTAAAAACAGGGTTTGGTTTGGAAGGCTTTGGTTTGATTTATCAATGTTTAAAATGCACATACTTGTTCACCCAGCCTGTCTTAGTTACAAATAACAGCTTATTGGGCCGGCACTGTGGTGCAGTGAGTTAATGCCCTGGCCTGCAGCGCTGGCATCCCATGTGGGCGCCGGTTTGAGTGCCGGCTGCTCCACTTCCGATCCAGCTCTCTGCTATGGCCTGGGAAAGCAGTAGAGGATGGCCCAAGTCCTTGGGCCCCTGTACCCACGTGGGAGACCTGGAAGAAGCTCCTGGCCCCTAGCTTCGGGTTGGCACAGCTCTGGCTGTTGCGGCCAATTGGGGAGTGAACCATCAGATGGAAGACCTCTCTTCTCACTCTGCCTCTGCTCTCTCTGTATAACTCTGACTTTCAAATAAATAAATCTTTAAAAAAAAACAGCTTATCCCAGAGTTATATTAACATATGTGCATGAGACATTTTTGACAAGGATTTTTTTTTAACGATTTATTTATTTATTTGAAAGTCAGAGTTACACAGAGAGAAGGAGAGGCAAAGAGAGAGAGAGAGAGAGAGAGAGGTCTTCCATCCGTTGGTCCACTCCCCAATTGGCTCAATTGGCTGCAACAGCCGGAGCTGCGCCAATCAGGAGCCAGGAGCCAGGAGCTTCTTCCGGGTCTCCCACATGGGGAAAAGGGGCCCAAGGACTTGGGCCATCCTGTACTACTTTCCAGGCCACAGCAAAGAGCTGGATCAAAAGTGGAGCAGCCGGGTCTTGAACCGGCGCCCATATGGGATGCCAGTGCTGCAGGTGGTGGCTTTACCCGCTATGCTACAGAGCTGGCCCCAAGGATCTTTACTATAGCAGTTTGCAAGAGTGGAAGAGTTGGAAACAACTAAAAGTCTATCATGAGGAAGATTGCTAAAGCGAATGCGGCACATCCATATTGTCCAGTGTGTAATAATAGTGCTAATATGTGGCCACTCAAAAGAGCAAGTAGGGGACAGGTGTTTGACCTAGAGGTTAAGGTACCGGTGAAGGCACCTGGGTCCCTTATCCTGAGGACTTGGGTTCAATATCCAGCTTCGGTTCCTGATTCCAGCTTCCTGCAAGTGAGAGACAGCAATGATGGATGAAGTCACTGGGTTCCTGTCATCCGCACGGGTGACCTGGATTGCTTTCCCGGCTCCTGGCTTCGGCTCAGTCTGGTCTCAGTCACTGCGGGCACTTGGGAAGTGAACTGACAGGTGAAAGTGCTCTGTCACTCACTCTCTCTCTCTAATATTTTTTGAAAAGAAGAGTAAGTTGGGGACCGACACTGTGGTATAGCAGATAAAACTGCCATCTGCGATGCCAGCACCCCACGTGGGCACCGGTTCGAGTCCTGGCTGCTCCATTTCCAAGTTAACAGGGAGCTAACTTGGCCTGGGAAAACGGCTCAAGTGCTTGGGCCCCTGCTACCCTTGTGGGAGACCCGGAAGAAGCTCCTGGCTCCTGGCTTTCCTGGCCAAGTCTTGGCCATTGTGTTCCATTTGGGGAGTGAAACCAGAGGATGAAAGATATCTCTTGTCTAAGTAAATAAAATATATTTTTTAAAAAGCAGGGTGAGTTGGATAGTTGGGTTTATAGATCTCAAGGATGCATGGTGCAGTGGCGAAGCAGATAATATGACAACTCACAGCCGTAAAAGCAAAGGTGGGAAGTGGACAGCTGAGCAGGTGCACGTGGGTATTCTGGGATGGAAAGACACACCAGAGGCCCTACCACGGTTGTCCTTGTAAAGGAGAACTGGGTGGGAGTAGGGGTTCCGGGAGGAAAACACACATCCTTTTGCAATGTTTGAATATTTTATTTATATGTATGCATTTCCTAGATTGACCAAGTACTAACATTTCCAAAAACAGGATTTGGAGTGGAGTGTAGAACCTCTATATGTGGCCCACACAGTACAGATTACACTGGGCGAAAGGACATCCTACCGGCGTTCCAAGGACAGACAGGGGACGAAGTGAGGATGATGCGAATGCGAGTGCGGCTGTGGGCAGGGGGTGGCGCTAGAGAGGCCAGACCTGGGACTGGGCCTGCACAGGGCAGCGACCCTCGGAGAGAGCAGTGCTTTAAATAAACGCTCCCTGCAAAGGCGGCCTGCAGAGAGCAGACAGCCTAGGTCATCAGAGGGTCTGGGCGCGACGCTAATAATAATAATAATACATTTTTTTAAAAGCCACCGAAGCTGAGATGGCCCGTGGCCCTCGGAGCGCTGGCTCGGCTGTGCTGCAACACTGATGCGTGCCTGAGCGACAGCACCCGAAAAGACGAGGCCGGGGTCCCCAGGGGCCGCTCTGAAGTCGCCCAGCGCTCCCCGGGCAGCGCGGGTGCCCTTCGCTGGCGGGGGATGGCGGCCCCGGCCCCGGCGCGGGCGCCGCGGCCTCAGCTCTTCTTGCGCAGCTGGCTGTACTGCGCGCGGCCCAGGATGGGCTCCAGGACGCTGGGCCGGAAGAAGCTGTCGCTGACCCTGCGCGTGGGCTTCTCGCGCGGCGCGGCCAGGAAGCCCGAGCGCGGCGCGGCGAGCGTCTCCGCCTTGTTGTCCAGCCCCGGGCCCCGCGCGCTGCGCAGGCCGCCGCGGGGCGGCGCCGGGCGCAGCGCGGGCTCCGGGCTGGCGGGAGGCGCCGCCGACCCCTTGCGCTCCGGCTCGGCCAGCGGGTTGTCGATGTCGCGAACTCGCTTTCGGGCTCCATCAGCGACAACCTGGGGAGCTGAGGGCCCGGCGGCCGCGTTAGGGGCCTCGGCGTGGCTCTAGTCCCTGGGTCTCCAACCTCCTTCTGCCCACCCCACCCCCCATTCATTGCCACTCCTGGAGCGGCCATTGGGAAGGCACAGGCTGGGGTGTGGGACAGCGGGAGGGGGTGGGAGTGCAGGGAGACCCTGGAGGTGGCGCCTGCACTGAGCCCTCCGCGGGGGAGGCCCTGGTACCCGATTCCCAGGTCCCTTGGGCCTTCCTAACTCTTCTTGGGCCAGAGCTACAAGCTGCGTGGTCTATACACTGAGCCCGCCCAGGGGCCAGGGTTCTGTCTGGTCATGTTGGGGTGGGGGGGTGGCGGCGGCGAGATGCAGGGGCAGCCATCGCCTGGGCAACCTCTGGGGTGCAGAGACTGAGTGATGTAGCTCCTTGCTGGCTCTAACAGCGCCTCCGGCCCTGGCCAGCCCCCACCAGCCTGCACAATGTGACTTGCTCTGCGGATGGGCCCCAAGAGATGGCAATGCTGTCCTCGGGGTTTTTCCTCTGGGTGACAGTATCGGAATAGACTCCACTGGTAATCCTTGGAACTCGTGCCCCACCTGGTGTCCCGTGTGGTACAAGACTCCTCCAACCCCTGCCTGGGCAGCAGCCCCCAGACCTGCCAGGTTTCAGCTGGGGGCTGGGGGAAGCTTCAGATGGATGGTGGGAGGCTCCTGCTGGCACAGTGACCAAGGCCATGGGCCATGCTGCTCCCGGGGGTTGGGGGACCCCCGTATATGTGAATGTTCCCAGGGCACTGAGGCTTGCAGGGGGGTTAGTCCTGCAAGGAGGGTCTGCAGCCCCTTCAGTGAAATCTATCATGGAGAGAGTGCCTGCTTAGCCCGGGGTGAGACTCACCGGCACGAAGTGAACCACAGTGGCCACCACGTTGTCAGTAACGCCCTTCAGGGCGTCCGAGAGGGACATGGCCCTGCCCTTGGTGGAGGAGGCAGCGTGGGCGGGCGTGAGGTGCAGCATCCTCCCTGCCGTGCCCAGCACGGCCCTGGGTGCCCACGTCACAGCCGAGATGGTGCCGTACAGGGTTTTCTGCAGAGTGTGCGCCACGCTGCCCAGGAGGCCTTGCGGGCTGGGCAGGGCTGCTACCTGCGGGCCAGAACGCGGTCAGAGACTCCCCTGTCCACACACCCCACACACACACCCCTCTCCCCGCTCCCCGGGCCGCCCTAGAGTCAGAGGGGAAAACATGTGGACGTCAAATTGAAGATACTTGGGGCCTGCTCTGGCACAGCTGTGTGTCCTTAGGATGGTTCCTCCCCCTTTTCTGCCCCTCAGTGCTTT
The DNA here is from genome assembly GCF_033115175.1 of Lepus europaeus. Taxonomy (NCBI): domain Eukaryota; kingdom Metazoa; phylum Chordata; class Mammalia; order Lagomorpha; family Leporidae; genus Lepus; species Lepus europaeus. The sequence goes on from NC_084837.1 coordinate 103,300,186, forward strand.
GATCTGTAAAATGGGCCAAGACTCCCCGCCCTGCCTGATTTCCTGGGGGTGCAGTGAGGGACGGCTGAGAGTGACAGGGAGGTCCTGGGCGTTTGGGGCGGGGTGAAGCGTGCTGCAGCCACGTCCCATGGCCCGGGGCTGCGGCAGAGACCCCTACTGCCCCCTCTGCCTCTGCCCCTCCCCCCGTGGGCTGAGGGACCTTGAGCTCCCGCGCGCCCCCCCACCTCTCTGAGCTTGTACTCCTCCGTCTCCGATTCCGACTCCTCCTCTGTCTCCTCTCCCTCTGTGTCTGTCTGGTCGGCGTGCTGCTCCTCCTGGGCCGCAGCGAGATGGTGCAGCCAGGGCACGCGGACCTCGCTCCGCCTCCGGGACACCACCTGCATGGCCGCCGCCGCGCCCCACTGGGCCAGGCTGCTCTGAGGGTGGGACGGCAACGTGTCACTGGTGAGGCCGGCGAGCCCCAACAGCCAGGGCCCCTGGCCCCAGGGTCAGAGCAAGGTGGGGCCCTAGCAGGATGTTCTTTAACTTTTCGTTGAGTGGTCACTTCCACAGGCTACGGTGCACCCTTCCTTTTGGGCACACAGCTGTGTAACTACCGCAGGCCAAGGCGGAGAGCACTGCCCACACCCCAGGGAGCCCCGGTGCCCCCACTCATCCACACTCCCACAAGAGTGGCCAAGGATTCTGACCCCTTCACCATGCATTGCTTTTGCTTATGCTAAAACTTTGTGCAAATGGATCACACAACGTGCATTCCCCCATGATAGTGTCTGCAGCTCCATGGAATGGCATGACAGGCACCCCTGTTGCTGCATACATAAGTAGTTCCTTTTTCTTTCTTTAAATTTATTTATTTTTTTGAGAGGCAGAGCTACAGAGAGAGAGGTCTTCCATCCACTGGTTCACTCCCTAGATGGCCACAATGGCAGGAGCTGAGTTGATCCAAAGCCAGGAGCTTCTTCTGGGTCTCCCACTCGGGTACAGGGGGCCAAACACTTGGGCTATCTTCCACTGCTTTCCCAGACACATTAGCAGGGAGCTGGATCAGAAGTGGAGCAGCCAGGACTCGAACTGGCGCCCATATGGGATGCCGGCACTGGAGGCAACTGCTTAACCTACTATGCCACAGCACTGGCCCCAGCTCCTTCTTTTTCATGTGTGTGTGATAGTCTATGGTGTGCAATTACTACAGTTCACCCCTTCTTCTACTGGTGGACACTTGCATTGTTTCCAGTTCTTGATGAAGGATAAAGCCAATTGGATTGTTTCTGACATGACGTAAGCGTTCATTCTGCAAACCAGGGTCTCCTTGCACAGCTTTCAGGATCACTGTTCTAGGGGAGTGGTGGCACCTGAGACTCTGCCCCCACTGGGCCAGGGGCAGGGGTGTGTGTGTGTGTGTGTGTCTAGCCCCCTCCAGGCCAGGGGCAGGGGTGTGTGTGTGTGTGTGTGTGAGCCCCCTCCAGGCCAGGGGGAGGGGTGCGTGTGTGTGTGTGTGTGTGTATGTGTGTCTCAGCCCCCTCCAGGCCAGGGGGAGGTGTGTGTGTGTGTGTATGTGTGTGTCAGCCCCCTCCAGGCCAGGGGGAGGGGTGTGTGTGTGTGTGTGTGTATGTGTGTCTCAGCCCCCTCCAGGCCAGGAGGAGGGGTATGTGTGTGTGTGTGTGTGTGTGTCTAGCCCCCTCCAGGCCAGGGGGAGGGGTGTGTTTGTGTGTGTGTGTGTGTGTCAGCCCCCTCCAGGCCAGGGGGAGGGGTGTGTGTGTGTGTGTGTGTGTGTGTCTCAGCCCCCTCCAGGCCAGGGGGCGGGGTGTGTGTGTGTGTGTGTCTGTCTCAGCCCTCACTGGTAAATGATTCTTAACACAGAGGACAAAAGGGAACGAGAGGCCACAGCATCTGGCACACAGTAAGTTCTCAGCAGACAATTGCTGGAATGAGTGATCCAGGCCTGGCAATGCTTTTAAAAGTACTCAAGGGGCCAGTGACATGACATAGTGGGTTAAGCTGCTGCATGCAACGCTGGCATCCCATATCAGAGTGCCAGTTCGCGTCCCGGCTGCTCCACTTCCAATTCCTGCTAATGTGCCTGTGAAAGCAGCGGAAGATGGCCCAAGTGCTTAGGCCCCTGTCACCCACCTGGGAGACCCAGATGGAGTTGCTGGCTTGGGGCTTCAGCCTGGCCCAGCCCTGGCCATGTTAGCCATTCGGGGAGTGAATCAGCAGATGGAAGATTCTCTCTCTCTCTGTCACTCTGCCTTTTGAGTAAATAAAATAAGTGAATCTCAAAAAAAAAAGTACCATTCCTATGATGACTGAAAAGTGGTCATCTTGTTTGCTGACCTGCATGCTTTGATGTTTTTATTTCCTTTTTTGCACTTAGTTTCTTATGAATGTATGGAGAGGTGAGGGTGGGGAGCAGTGGGGTGTCAGCCCTCCCTGGACCTGGGAAAGGCAGCCTCTTCCCCTTGGGTGCAGTGCAGATGGAAATTAGAAGCTTCTAGAAGGGAAAAGTCAGGGACACAGGCCAACTGGGTGCTTGCTGCACAGGATGAAGCCTCATGCTTTGCTTGTTTAAGGATGACACAGCCAGGTACCTGGGTACCAGGTGGGAAGGTCCACAGCAGGAGGCCCAGCTGTGGGGGGTGAGGATGGGGGGAGGACCACCCTAGCAAAGCAGGCTGGAGAACCAGCCCCACTCCTCCAGACTCTCATCCTCAGACCGCAAGTCCCAAGGCTGGAAGAGAGAATATTCCCAGGATGGGTGGGGGCGTGGGTGGGGGACAGGAGGAACCAGAGGTCCACAGGTCCCTGGGATTGGGGGGGGGGCAGGCGGGACTGAGCTCAAGGCAGACACTTACCAGGGGCGCCACACCCGGGACCCACATGGCCAGGGCGTGGCCCTGCTTCAGTGCCCAGGCAGTGGTCTGCATGCCTTGTCGAGAGAGCGTGTTGGCCAGGGCCCCCACCCTGCTCGCCAGGCTCGGCTTGGCCTTAGGAGGCTTCTGGCCTTGCTGGTGTCCGGGAGCAGCAGCTGGGTGGGGATTTGTGGGGAAAGAGGAAAAGAGTTCAGAGAGGGCTGGGGAAAGCCTGGGGCTGGAGGCAGTGGTCGCAGGGCCATCACCAACTCCCTCGGGATTGTGCCACTCACCCCTCCACACACAGGTGGGGAGGGGCCAATGGCCGGAGCATCCACCTGGCAGTCCCGCTGGGCCCTTCCTAATCCAGCCTCCTTCACCTCCCTCTGACTCCCGGGTAGCAAGAGTAAGTTGTGGGCCCTGAGACGGCAGGTACCTGTCTCTTCCTTGGCCTGTGGCAGGAGATATTCCACCACCTTCTCAATGCCGCCCAAGGCCAAGTCGGCCCCGCCAGAGGCCAGGCGGCCAGCCCGGGTGCTGGCAGCGTACTCGGCCGTGTTTCGGGCCACCCCCCAGGCGAGCTCGCAGCCAGCCAGCGCGGCTCCCAGGACCTTGTCTGAAGTGCTGGCGATGGGCACGCTGATGCTGTTCCTGGCGCTGCGGAGGCGTGTGGAGATGCTGTCCTTCAGCTCAGATGCGATCTGGGGAAGTCGTGGCGGGAGGGGCTCAGGCCACCCTCTGGGCTCAGCTCCTTAGCCTGGCCCAGGGTACTGGGCACTGATATTTGGGTCCCTGCATTATGCTGGGCCCTAGAGGGAAAAGGTTCCCACCTCACTGTGCTAGCCTCATGGACTTCCTGGCCCCTTCACACCCCCATCACTGCTGTGGCTTTGAGGACAATCTCCAGGTCTTCCTCCTGGGCTGCACCTGACGCCCTCATGCCCACAGGGCCTCTCTGCTCATAGTCCCATCTGCCTTCCTATAGGCTGATAGCCATGGTTGATCTTCCTGCCACAAGTTATAAACGGAAATAATTTGCCTTTCTCTTCATTAACCTGGGAGCTCCTTTGTGACAAAGATACTGCCCTTTACCTGGAAAGATGGGGGAGTGGAGAGCACAGGTCCCAGGCAGAGGTGCACCTGCCGGGCTCCACTGAAGGTGGTTGCCTCTGAATTCTGGGGACGTAACCCCTTCCCCAGAGGGTGGGCAAGGGGGTCAGTGGGAGAGCTCATGCCGTGGGGCTGGGGGCTCGGACAGTGCCTGGGTGGGTGGAGTGGATGAGGTTAGAGACGGAAGCTCACTCCCCCATGGGCAGCTGCCCTGTGAATATGGCTCCCTGTGAAGGGACCTGCTCGGGCTCTGGGCCATCAAGGCTAGGAGCTCAAGCAGAGACACTGCAATTCTGTCTTCCCTATGCGTATGACTCCCGGAGGGCCCCACTCGGACTTCCTGCTTGAGTTTGCCTTTGGGCTTGTGCCTGCTGCTCCGGAAAAAACCTGTGTCCGTTTGGCTCCAAGGGCAGGGAAAGCGGCCACCGTGCGGCTGTAGGGGCCTCCCCCAGCCTGGAGGGGGCTTGCTGCAGAGTCCGGCACCAGTGCACCCGAGGGTGAGGCAGGCACTGGGGCCGAGCAGGGGGCTCACCTTTTCCGGAGGGTACTGGAGGGCGGGGATCCTCTCCTCCAGGTGGTCCAGGCCTCGGCAGGCCAGCTCATTGGCAGCCGTGACTGGAAGGGAAGGACCATGTCAGGGTGGGGTTGGGGGTGGGGGTGCGGCCCCACTCTAAGAACCTAGCAGTGGCCTCTGGGCCAGAGGCAGCTCCTGAGAGCCCTGGGGGCCCAGCCCTGTTGCCTCCCAGGTGTCCTTGACCCTGAGCCCTTTGCCATCAGTAGCCCTGACCTGCGCTGCGACAGGCCCACACTCCAAGCTCAGCTCCCACCTCCACGCAGTGTGTGGCCTCAGGTGAGCCACAGCCTGTGTGTGCCTCGGCTTCCTCGCAGCCCCCTCCCTCCCTGGCTGCCCAGGGGCTTGGTGTGGGCAGCAGGAAGAGGCAGCACGGAGGTGTGGGTGGGAGGCAGGGCCTTGGTGGCGCCAGTCTGGGCCTGCTTAGTGCTAGTGGTGGCACTGCCAGCGACAGCTGCAGCAGCCCAGATTCTCCACGCTTTTAATTTCACCACCTCGTATGGGGATGGTCACCAGTATGGCGAGAGCCACAGGGAAAAAAAAAAGGAGTTGCAGCCCCGAAGGAGCGAGGCCAGCTCCAGGGATGCAGGTGCTTGGAGGGGACGCAGCCTGGGGGCTGCTGAGGACGGAGACTCTGCGAGCACGGCTTTAAAGGATGCTCCCATACGAGATGTTTTCATACATGCCTTCTCGGGGCATCTTATCTTCCTTCACAGAAAGCTCAAGCCCTGATGACTGGGCTGTCTCAGGACTGGGAAAGGACGGAGGGAAGGAGGCCAGCCCAGGGCTGGGGGCCTTCACCCCTCTCCTCTCCTGTGGGCTGGGTGAGAGCCTCAGATCCCCCTCATTCTCCAGCCAGCAGCGAGGAGGGAGCCGGACTTCTCAGCCACGGCTTGGAGAATTCACTTCAAGTGGGGCTGAGCAATTTGAAGGGACAGGGCTGCTAGGGCTTGATGGACAACTGTCTTCCCGTCCTGGTTCCTGGCTGGTGGCCCTCTGCTGCCCCCACGTGCCAGGAGCTGGTATCACCAGCTGTGGGGCCCAGCCAATGTCCCCCATTCCCAGCCCTGGTGCCCACCAGTCCTGCTGTTAGAGCCACTGGATTCATAGTGAGAGCGGGTGTCTGATCTGCCACGGGCCCCATCATCGCCACTTAGCCCCGCCCACCCCTTCCCCTGCCAGTTCTTTGCCAGGAGCTGGTATCACCAGCTGTGGGGCCCAGCCAATGTCCCCCATTCCCAGCCCTGGTGCCCACCAGTCTTGCTGTTAGAGCCACTGGATTCGTAGTGAGAGCGGGTGTCTGATCCGCCACGGTCTCATCATCGCCACTTAGTCCCGCCCACCCCTTCCCTTGTCAGTTCTTTGCCTGGTCATCCCAGGTGACAGCCAGCTGGGTGATGATGGGGCATCCACAAGTACAGGGAGCTATATTTATATCTTTGTGTCTCTACGTGAGAAGACCGTGGAATGGGATGTAGGCCTGGGTAGGCGGTTGGGTAGACAGACAAGCAAGTTATCAGGTGATGGGACAGACAGGGGACAGACAGCCGCGAGTGGCAGTGAGGACTCACACTGGGTGGACAGCCTGCGGACCACTGGCTCCATACTCCAGGCAGCCAGGCTGCTGGCACCCTGCACGCCCTTCTCACAGGCATTGCACGTGGATGCCACCAGGGGGTGGGCTTCCTTGGTGCTGGCATAGGTCTTCTGGAAGCACTGGCACGTGCTGCTCACCACCGGCAGCTGCAGCACCCGCTGTAGCGCGTTCTCTTGCTCCTGCCAGGGAAGGAACCCATTCGCGTTGTTGTCGCACCTCTCTCTCCAGCCTTCCGGGAAGGTGAGCCCAGGCGGGGGGAGCCCATAGTGAGTCACTGAGCCTAAGTGACCTGGGAGGAGCCAAGGCCAAAGAGGTCTCCGGATGCCAACAGTCACAGGGACACGGGGAGCCCACAGGGAAAGCAAGACGCACCTGCAGCACCTCCTGGTCACGAGCCAGGCTCTGGAGTGCTGCAGAGACAGAGGCAGCCCTGTCCTCCTCCCCGGCCACCCCTCCTGTCCTTGGCAGGAGAGAGCAAGTGTCGCTGCCATACGTGTCTGGTGTTTTGGTTCACCTGGCACTGGTGGCCTCACCTGAACACTTGTCCTATTGTCTGGGACACTGCCCCCTGCCTGTGTGCTCCGGCCCCGGCATCTGCGAGGCTCACCCTCCATCCAGGTCCCCCTCTGCCCAGCCGTGCCCTTTCCCGCAGGACCCAGCTTGGCTGTCACTGCCCCTTGAAGCTCCCGGTCCTCGTCCTACCCAGCTGCCTCTGGACGGTCACCCTTGGAACCGCCGTGCTGTGGTTTTGTGTATGCCTGGCCCTCTCTCCCAGTGCCTGTCACTGCTATGCCCCCAGATGGCCTGGCCCACAATGTCAGCTGAATAAAGCTGGACTGCACGGGGCAGAATGGGAAAGCTCAGATCTTGGGCCTCCAAGGGGCGTGCAGTAGGAAGCCCCACCCACCCCCCTGGAAGGCTCCCGTCTCTTGGAGGGGAGAGGAGCACTCGTCCTCAGAGAGAGAGGCCTGCGCCCCTTGTCGGCCAGCTCTGCGGGCCCGAAATCCACCTCTAGCCCTCAGCCCACCTTCTGCCCCTGGAGCAGCACTGGGCAAGCCTATTTCATCCCTCGTGGTTGCCTCTTCCCATAGTTGAAGCTAAAAGTGTCGCCCGTAAGAGGTCCCTTCTCCATGCTAAGGAGCTCCAGGTCCCAACCTGGTTTTTTTTTGTTTTTGTTTGACAGGCAGAGTGGACAGAGAGACAGAGAGAAAGGTCTTCCTTCACCGTTGGTTCACCCTCCAATGGCCACCCCAGCTGGTGCACTGTGGCGGCACACCACACTGATCCGATGGCAGGAGCCAGGTGCTTCTCCTCGTCTCCCCTGTGGGTGCAGGGCCAAAGCACTTTTTGCCATCCCCCACTACCTTCCTGGGCCACAGCAGAGAGCTGGACTGGAAGAAGAGCAACCAGGACAGAATCCGGCACCCCGACCGGGACTAGAACCTGGGGTGCCGGCGCCACAGGAGGAGGATTAGCCTAGTGAGCCGTGGTGAGGCCCCAACCTGGTTTTGTGGACAGTTCACCCCGTGGTCTGGTGGCCGTCTCTGCTGGATGGACTAGTCTGGAGCTGTCTTTCAAATCTAGCACACAGACTCAAAGGCAGCCTGCAGGTGGGAGTGGAGCGTGCCGGCTGTGGCAGACCCACAAGTCTTCATTATCGGGGCACAGTGCTCTTGTTATCGGGGTGCTATGCTCTTGTTATCAGGGTGCAGTGCTCTTGTTATTGGGGCGCTGTGTTCTTGTTATTGGGGCACAGTGCTCTTGTTATCGGGGTGCTGTGCTCTTGTTATTGGGGCGCTGTGCTATTAGCACACTTCGGCAGCAGTCACATGATTCAACTTTAGCTCACTCTTAGCCACACAGAGGGAACCCACATTGACTGCCAAGGGGAGAGTGAGCTCCAGGCACTGGCCCGGGTGCCTCAGTGACTTGAGCTCACTGAGTGCCTACAGTGACCCTCTGGCGCCACCATTGGCTGATGAGAGACTGAGACTCAGAGAAGTGAAGTGACTTCCGCAGATTGCACAGCTAGTACATGGCCATGCCGGGATTCCAACTTAGGTCTAAAACAGCATTACATTAAATTCTTTGTGTGGGGGGGATAGGTGGCCAGTGTTGTGACGCAGGGGGTTAAGCTGCCACTTGCGACACTAAATCCTCTATGAGCTCAGCTCAAGCGCCAGCTGCTCCACTTCCCATCCAGCTCCCTGCTAATGTGTCTGGGAAAGCAGCAGAAGATGGCCCAAGTGCTTAGGCCCCTGCTACCTGCATGGGAGACCTGGATGGAGTTCCTGGCTCCTGGCTCCCACCTGGCCCAGACCTGGCCATTAGACTATTTGGGTAGCAGATAGAATCAGTCAATCTCGCTCGCTCGCTCTCGCTCTGCCTTTCAAATAAATAAATCTCAAAAAAATTTCTTGTGTCTATTGTGAGCATCAAGAATTCTCTGCTGAGGTCAGGCTCAGCTGCTCAGCTGCCTCTGCAGCTTTGAACCCGACTGGGGCACGATTCTACTCTGCAGGAGAGGCCCTGGCCTGTGCTGTCTGTAGGAGACTGAGCTGGAGGAGCCCCCAGGGACACCTGCGTGTCCATTAGACAGAGCAGGCCACGGTGTTTTAGCTTTTCATCTCGCAGGTGACTTGGAAATGGGAACTGGTGTGACACCGTGAATTTAAACAAGTAGATATTTTCTTTAGCATTTTGGATAGCGCCTTCAGGGGTTGTTTTCAAAAGCAGAAACAGATCCTGGGGCGGGAATAAGCGGCTCTCTATTAGGACAGCTCCACCAGGAGTTCACTGTTCCTTCCGTCTCCGGGTTCTGAGTCAATCAACACAAAACTTCAAGCAGCCAAAGTTGGGACCAGATGGTTGTTGTACAGGTTCATGTTTTTTTTTATTTGACAGGTAGAGTTATAGACAGAGAGAGAGAGACAGAGAGAAAGGTCTTCCTTCCGTTGGTTCACCCCCTAAATGGCTGCTATGACCGGTGCGCTGTGCCAATCCGAAGCCAGGAGCCAGGTGCTTCCTCCTGGTCTCCCATGCGGGTGCAGGGCCCAAGCACTTGGGCCATCCTCCACTGCACTCCCAGGCCACAGCAGAGAGCTGGACTGGAAGAGGAGCAACCGGGACAGAATCCGGCGCCCCAACCGGGACTAGTACCCGGGGTGCCGGTGCCGCAGGCAGAGGATTAGCCAAGAGAGCCATGGCGCCGCCTAGGTTCATGGTTCTCAAGTAGCACTGTCTGAACAGTGCCCAAAGCAGGAAGGCCCTGCCAGGAGTCATCAGGCACACTTGAAATTATCAGGATCCAGGGCCGAAGCTGTGGCACAGCAGGTTAAAGCCCCGGCCTGCAGCACCAGCATCCCTGGTTCTAGTCCCGGCTGCTCCACTTCCAATCCAGCTCTCTGCTATGGCCTGGGAAAGCAGTAGAAGATGGCCCAAGTTCTTGGGCCCCTGCACTGGCATGGGAGACTCAGAAGAAACTCCTGTCTCATGGTTTCAAATCAACTTAGCTCTGGCCATTGCAGCCATTTGGGGAGTGAACCAGCAGATGGCAGATGGAAGGCCTCTCTCTCTTTCTCTCTCTGGCTCTACCTCTCTCTGTAACTCTTTCAAATAAATAAAGTAAATCTTTTTTTAAAAAGTATCAAGACCCCTCTGGTCATAGCAAAAACCAGATCAGAGCTATACCACGGGACACACTGAATGTCCAGCCCATGCCCACACACAGTGGCACAGGCTGCACACTGCTCAACTCCAGGCAGTGTCTCACCACACGAATGACACTGAGAGTAACAGAATCTAGTGGCTCTGCACTGAGCAGATGAGGGGACTTCAAAAAGATCGATGGAAAATGGAATTCAAAGATAAGTTGATGCTGACGCAAATATCTTGGATAGTTTTTCCATGACATGAGTTCTCCATGAAGACAAATGCATGGATTTCAGAAGTTTTTTGCACCACGATAAACTTTCCTTTCATTGTGCTTCCCACAGACCTTTTAAAGTGCCCCTGTGTGGTCAAGCTGGGGGGTGCAGCAGGGTGCAGGACACAGCAGCACCCATCCCCTCCAGCCGTCCCCCCACCCCCAGCCAATACAACCTGCCTTTCTCTAGGTTCTTTGGGCATCTTTCCCACCCAGATCCTCCTGCGGATAGCAGTGGGCTCACACATAGCGGGCAGTGGGCTAGGACCGCAACTTAGACACATCTTCCTGTGGTCCCAGGACTTCCCTGCCCTGGCCCTGCCCCTCCCGCTCCCTCCACTGTCCATCCCCATGTCCTGCGATCCCAGATCACTTACCGGGAGGTCTCCATCCAGCAAGGTCAGACCCTTGTTCACTGCCATGCTCACTTGTCACACTGCAACACACAGAGTCCCAGGTCCACCAGAAACCTCGGGCCTCAGCTCTACAGGGGCAGCTCCCCCAGCCACCGTCTCACGGCCACCAGCTGGGCCCAGGATTCCTGAGAGCTCGACTGCCCAGCACAGAAGTTTGAAGGGTGAATGTCATGTCCAAGGCCATCCCTTAGGGTCCCAGAGCAGGGAGGCGCTCCACGGGCTGTTGGCTCAGATGGACGTTTTCTTAGGAGGGGCCGGGGAAAGAAGTGAGAAACTCAGGCAACCATGGGAGAGAAAAGTCTCAAGGCTCTTAAATGAGGGCCCCAAAGAGGCTAAAAGAATGTGTGCAGCCACTCTCAAGGCCAGCTGCTCCAGCTGCCTCCAGGAAAGACTGGGGTCGCAGGTCCCCCACCCGCTTGCATTCACCTGGTGCTCCCCCTCACTTTCCCCAGAAGGCCTTGACCCCCGGCCCCCAACTCTTCCCTTTCATGCCATCGACCCAGGAGCCCCGACTCACTGCGGCCGCCTGTTGCCTCCGCCAGAGCCCAGGCTGCAGTGCCCCCAGAGCACACACAGGTCCAGCCACTCCAGGGAGTCTTGGTCAATGTGAGTCGGGCCTCCCAGCTAGGGGAAGGCAGAGGGCTAGAGGGGCAGAGGAAACTGGGCCGGCCGCGGCCACGGGTCTGACCCAGGGTCCCCTGGGCTTATATCCCAACTTCTGTAAGGACATTTAGCCAACAGGGAGGGAGAGCACAGAGCCGAAGGCAATGCTCGTGCAGAGGCCTGCTGATGGCAGGCCCTTGCAGGCATCCATTCTGAAACATTTCTGGCCCTCCATTTGCAAAAGGAAAAAAACCAAAAGCCCACCCTGCTTTCTGGAAAGGACTGGGCTACACATTGCTAATGTATTGTTAACGGCATTGTGGCACAGCAAGCTAAGCCGCCACCTGCGATGCTGGCATCCCATACTGGAGTGAGTTTGAGGCCTGCTCTTCCAGTTCTGATCCAGCTCCCTGCTAATGCTCCTGAGAAAGCAGAAGATGGCCCAAGTCCTTGGGCCCCTGCCACACACGTGGGAGACCAGATGGAGCTCCTGGCTTCAGCCTGGACCAGCCCTAGCTGTTGTGGCCATTTGGGGATCAAGCTGGGGGATGGAAGATCTCCCTTGCCCTCCCCCTGTGTGTCTATCTGTCTCACCATTTCAAATAAATATATAAATAAAATAAAACCACAGGCTCTAAAGTTCCAGAGAGTTCCATCGTCTTTGAGTCCTTCCCAACAGAGCCTCCCAGGGGGAGGGGCGGTTTTCAACCCATTTCCCCATCCTCAGTTACTAGCGAGAGTGAATCCTAAACAGCATGAGTTAAAGCCAGTGACAGGGTGGACCAGGAGTCTGTTCCCATCAGCAGCACCGCCCTTGGCAAAGACTCAAGCACAAGCCCAGGTTCTAGTCCCTGACTTCAGAACCAACAGGGCACTGTGGTGTAAGCCACTGTTTCCCGCGAAGGATCCTGGGAAGGCAGCACTTAACAGTCCTCGCAGCTGGTGGACTTGTACATGCGATGGGCTCTGCAAAGCCGTGAGCCGTGGGCGACAGGAGAGAGAGGCAGGGGTGCAAAGAAACAGTGCGTACGATAGACCCTCGGTGTTCAGTCCTGTGTGTGTGATGCAACAGAGACTGTGCCACTGTGACTACGTAGCCTCCCAGCCTGGGCTCCTCACGTACAGGACAGCCACAGAGATGGAGGGAAGCATTTAACAAGTGGCTCCCCCCTCTCCGCAAGGGTCAGGCCAGATTACATTTGAGGCTGTGTTTGGACAGCAACCCGGGCCAAAGGGCAGCTTCCAGTCCCTGGAGCAGTGGCTCTGGGCCAGAGGTAGTATCGTACAGGGCTCTGCTGATAAAGCTGGTCCTTTGGCCGCTCGGGCTGGGATTCCAGAATGTGGGTGAGAGGTGAGAGGCGGTGAAAGGGCCCCAAGAGTCCCTGGGGAAGAGGGCAGGACAGCTCGCCAGCAGCGGCTTGTGGGACACGGTGCTCTCTCCCTTCCTTTCTCCCCAGCCCCCCACCACAAAATTAGGGTCTGGGTCATCTTGTTCACAGGCGGATTCCCAAAAGCAAGCACAGCACTTGGATGCTAGTTGAGAAAATCGATTCTGAGGCTCCAAATCCACCAGGATTCTAACTCCACCACAAGTTCCTATGGGCTTTGGTGTGCATGGGGGCTCAGTGGAGGGAAAGACACACAGGGAGGCAGCTCAGGGCCCTCATGGAAGTCTCAGTGCCCTCCAGAAGACAGAGCGCTTCCCAGGCTGCCCATCACCACCCTAACCTACATGAGGAGACAGGCGCCGTGGTACCTCCAGGCAGAGCAGCCAGCCAGACAGGGCTACCGTGGCCCCCTCCCGGGGGCAGCGATGGTGTGGCTGAGGTCTCCTTGGAGGTGCCTCTCGCCCCAGCAGCTCTGCAGCCGGATCTTTCCCCACGTTCCTCCTCTGCCCAGAGCTCCCTCTACCAGCGGGGCGGTCGGGGTGGGGGTGGGGGTGGGGTGTGCCCCACTGCTCCATTCCCACAACACCTTCGCAGACACCAGTCAGTTTGTCTTGAAATTTATTGGACATGATGAACCTGTTACAGTAGAGGATCTGGACAAGGCAAACACAGTCATTTAAACTTTATCTGCCCAGGTCCAGCACCTTGCATCTCTCTCAAAGTCCCCAAAATGTTCTTTTCCAAATCCTGGACCTTGATTGATCACTTAGGAGACAGAGAGAGAAGGACCTGAGTCTGTTTTTCAAGAATCTTAATCACATCCATGGGAATTTAACCCCTTCAGTGCACACTTCTTTTCCCATTCCCTTCCAGGGGAATGACAAGGCCTTCCTGGTAGGACCGACACTGGCCCCGACCTGCTGGCGTCCTGCCTGCCCACCTCACTTCCCTCAAACTGAAGGATTCATCACCACAGAACCTGACACCCAGAGCGCAGGTAAATGTCTGCTTCCTTGGCCCCTGCCTGCTCTCTCCCACCTCCCCTAGCCACCCCACAGTGAGAAATCTGATTATCAAAGCAAATTATGACACTTTTCACAGCATACATTTTGGTGAAAATTAATGCAGAATTGCCCAAAGTGTTATATGGCTTTGAACAAAAACAATCTGGCTCACAAGTCTATAAGGTTTTCATTTTTTGTAGAATAGAACAGGAAGCATGGACCAATGAAAGCATCAAATTTGGGCAAGAGAAGAGACAACACAGAATTCTGGAGGGTCTCACACGTTCACTCTGCCAGGAAGGCAGTGAGAGACCACTGGCCAAGGGGCTGGAAATTGGAAGAAGGGGTTCTGCTTGTTTTTCTGAGTCGGTTTCCTTATCTGTCATGGGCTACATGACAGGCAACCACTGCAACCTTCCACTTGTTGTCACCTCAAGTCCCTTCTGTCTGTTTCTGATTTTTGCAGAGTCATGGCACTGCCTAATGCCCTGTGCCCCCAGACACAATTTTTTTTTTGGCAGGCAGAGTGGACAGTGAGAGAGAGAGAGACAGAGAGAAAGGTCTTCATTTTTGCCGTTGGTTCACCCTCCAATGGCCGCCGCAGTAGGCGCGCTGCGGCCGGCGCACCGCACTGATCCAATGGCAGGAGCCAGGTGCTTCTCCTGGTCTCCCATGGGGTGCAGGGTCCAAGCACTTGGGCCATCCTCCACTGCACTCCCTGGCCACAGCAGAGAGCTGGCCTGGAAGAGGGGCAACCGGGACAGGATCGGTGCCCCGACCGGGACTAGAACCCGGTGTGCCGACGCCACAAGGCGGAGGATTAGCCTAGTAAGCCATGGCACCGGCCCCCAGACACGATTTCTAACATGAAGGTGCACGGTACTTTTCTGCTTCTACTTTGGACACAGCAGGAACGTGAGTGCAGTGCTGTGAGGACCAACAATTAAGCGGTTCCAAGCCCAGCTCCCACTGTGAGTGGCTGACATCCATGGGTGGCGGTGGGGTACATTGGGCCAAATCCCAGAGTGCTACAAAACCAATGGGTGGGCCGGCGCTGTGGCTCAACAGGCTAATCCTCCGCCTTGTGGCGCCGGCACACCGGGTTCTAGTCCCGGTCGGGGCACCGATCCTGTCCCGGTTGCCCCTCTTCCAGGCCAGCTCTCTGCTATGGCCAGGGAGTGCAGTGGAGGATGGCCCAAGTGCTTGGACCCTGCACCCCATGGGAGACCAGAAGCACCTGGCTCTTGGCTTCGGATCAGCATGGTGCGCCAGCTGCAGTAAGCCAGCCGCAGCGGCCATTGGAGGGTGAACCAACAGCAAAAGGAAGACCTTTCTCTCTGTCTGTCTCTCTCTCTCTCACTGTCCACTCTGCCTGTCAAAAAAAACAAAACAAAACAAAAAAAACAATGGGTGGCACACCCCAGAGTGCCCACAGCCAAGTGCTCTGTCACCCTGTGACCGGGCCGTTTGCACTTGGTTTTCCTCCTGATCGTGAGTCAGGGGACAGACGCTAAGCTCCCACTGTGCACGTAAGAGACACTCACTGAGTGTTAGATG
Source organism: Lepus europaeus (assembly GCF_033115175.1). NCBI lineage: Eukaryota > Metazoa > Chordata > Mammalia > Lagomorpha > Leporidae > Lepus > Lepus europaeus. Next base: position 103,315,206 of record NC_084837.1, read on the forward strand.
ACGGAAGGTATTCAGAAATCCAGAGGTGACTCCAGCTCTCCGACAACCACATGTGAGTTTAAATCTTCATGCTCCCCTTCTGCAGCCTCGGCTCCACTCTGCCCGCATCACGGGCTGCTCGACGCTCAGGGGAATGGGAAGCTAAGTGTGGCTCAGCCTGGCCTTAGTCCACACCACTAAGGGGTCACCTGTGAGGGCAGGGTCTAGTCCTCGCCTGAAGGCACCCTAGCGGGTCCTGAGCTTCATCTGAGGATACGCCACAGTGATGATGCCGGCCACCGAGGACATGAGCCCCCCGAGCCCGATGATGCCTGTGTTGGGCTTATAGATCCCCAGCTGGTCCAGGGGGATCAGGATATCACAGAAGTTCTTCACCGTGTCGAGGAGCAGGGGCGCGTGGTGCTTCAGGGACCGGAATAGGAGGAGGAAGGACTGCAACCACTCTGTCTCCTCATCCGCCACGCTGTATGCAGGGAGGTCCCAGGAGGACGATTCCTCCCTCCTGGCTCTGTCGCATGCCACCCGCCCCATCTGCAGGGAGATTTCATACACGTCCCTGACCAGGCTCAGCAGGAGGAAACAGCAGTAGTGGCGGGCGGCCCGTCGTCGCCACGTGTCTTTGTTGATGCCGGAGGCGAGACCTACGCTCTTTACCCAGAGGACAGTGTCACAGACGAAGTAAATCACGCGGTTCAGGTTGGCTAACGTCAGGCACAGGCGAGGCACTGGGTTGGTGGCCCGGATGCTCTGCTCAGTTGCCTGGACAGCGTGTACCACGTTGCCGAGCCTGAACCCTGCAGGGAGAATCCACATGATTAACGGTTATCCATCAATACACAGTGTGAAGGCAGAAGCCCTGGATCAGGGTGAGGAGTCGGCACTGAGCAGTTTTTTCCCCCTATAATTTTTGTTTACTTGAAAAGCAGAGAGACAGGCAGAAAGGGAGATCTTCCTTATACTGGTGCACCCCCAAATGCCTGTAACAGCCAGCGTGGGGCCACGCTGATTCCAGGAACTTGAAACTCTGTCTGGGTCTCCCACGTGGCTGGCAGTGACCCGACGACCTGAATCATCTGCTGCCTCCAGGAAGCACTGGCAGGAACCTGGCCGGGAAGCAGAGTCGCCGGGACCCGGATCAGGCACGCCAGGGGGGACGCGAGAGTCCCAAGCGGCAACGTCGCTGCCGCGCTGAGTGCCTGCTGGTGTTTTAATGACTGCTGTTCATTTAAGGCTCAGCCTTTGCTCAGGGAAGGAGAACAGCCGGGTACATCAGGTACCCCGACAACGATCCTGGAAAGCATAAAGATGGAGGCTTTTTACATTAATCTTCTCCAGTCCCTGGCCCTCGGGGCTGGGATGGAGCACACTCACGCCGAGGTCGGTCACCCCCAGGCCATGCTTCTCCAGGAGAAAGGTGCTGTGACAGGAAGCCTGGGTGCCATCTGTCCCTGGGGGTCTGGCGTCTTGCATTTCATTTACTTTCCAGACAAAAGATTGCCTTATTTTTTTTGACAGGCAGAGTGGACAGTGAGAGAGAGAGAAAGAGAGAGACAGAGAGAAAGGTTTTCCTTTACCGTTGGTTCACCCTCCAATGGCCGCTGTGGCTGGTGCACTGTGGCCGGTGCAATGCGCTGATCTGAAGCCAGGAGCCAGGTCTTCCTCCTGGTCTTCCATGCGGTGCAGGCCCGAAGCACTTGGCCCATCCTCCACTGCACTCCCGGGCCACAGCAGAGAGCTGGACAGGAAGAGGAGCAACCAGGACAGAATCTGGCGCCCCGACCAGGACTAGAACCCGGAGTGCCGGCCCTGCAGGTGGAGGATTAGCCTATTGAGCCGCGGCACTGGCCAAAGATTGCCTTTTAAAATAACACCACTATCGTCTTGCGGTTTATTTAGTCCAGCTTCCTCTTGGCTCCACACTACTACTTCTGGACAAAGTGGAGGAACAGGTGTTGGCCCTGGTGGTTAAGACACACACCCAACACTGGACTACCTGGGTTTGCCTCCTGGCTCCGTTCATGACTCCAGTTTACTGCTAGTGTAGATCTAGAGGCAGCAGTGATGGCTCGAGCATTTGGGTCCCTGCCGCCCACGTGGGAGGCCTGGATGGAGTTCCTGGCCCCCAGCTTTGGCCTGGCCAAGGTCTAGTTACTGTGCGCATTTGGGGGAGTGAACCTGCAGATGGGAGCTGTTTCTGTCTCTTTCTGCTTCTCAAAGGAAAAAAAAGTCACACATAAAGTAGAGACAGCAGGACTCAGTAGACAGGACAATTAATGATATTGTCGGCTTACATCTTAGGCTCAGTACATGCTCAAAAGCAGTCACTTTCAGAAAACTTATAACCTCACAAGAGTGCCTTGCATTCATTCTTCTACTGCAAGTAACACAAAAGAGGATATGGTTTCTGGGTTCCAGCTTTGGCTATACCGATAACTGAAGGACATTGAATAAGCCCCTTCTGGATCTCAGGGTAACCTCTAAAAGATGTTTGAGGGGCCAGTGTTGTGGTGCTGGCCAGTTCAGCTGCCACTTGCACGGGGTGCCAGTTCAAGTCCCGGCTGCTCCACTTACAATCCAGCTCCCAAGATGGCCCAAGTTCTGGGTCCCTGCTACCCATGTGGGAGACCTTAACGAAATTCCTGCCTCCCGGCTTTGGCCTCCCCAGCTCCAGCTGATGCAGCCATTTGAGGAGTGAATCAGCAGGTGGAAAAGATTTTTTTTCTCTTGCTCTCTGTCCCCCTCTCCTTGTCAATTTATCATTCAAACAAACAAACAAAAAGAGCCAATATTGCCAGCGCCATGGCTCAACAGGCTAATCCTCTGCCTTGTGGCACCGGCACACTGGGTTCTAGTCCCGGTTGGGGCACCGGATTCTGTCCTGGTTGCCCCTCTTCCAGGCCAGCACTCTGCTATGGCCAGGGAGTGCAGTGGAGGATGGCCCAAGTGCTTGGGCCCTGCACCCCATGGGAGACCAGGAGAAGCACCTGGCTCCTGGCTTCGGATCAGCACGGTGCGCCGGCCATGGCGGCCACTGGAGAGTGAACCAATGGCAAAGGAAGAACTTTCTCTTTGTGTCTCTCTCTCACTATCCATTCTGCCTGTCAAAAAAAAAGTCAATCTTAAAAATCTATGAGAGCAGCAAGATGGCGGAATAGGAAGGGAGCACACTATTAGTCCGGGGGTCGAGTCACGTTAATAAAAGTGGAGATACTGCAGGGTCAAGGAAGAGTAGGGGATGAAACAGCAGAGGAAACACTTCCGGAACTAGTGATTCACAGTGGACCTGCGTGGAGAGCGTGGGAGCCCAAGTTCGGGACACCAGCAGCAGACTCAACACACCAGCGCTGGAACGCGAGGTGAGCCGAACCTCAATAGCCCGAGATACCAGCGGGCAAGCGGAAAGAAGAGGCTAGAGGGAACGAGGCTTGAAACTTCGTGGGGAAAAGTTCACCAGGCTAACTAGAAGAGAGATAGGAAAAAAATTTAAAAAAAGTGACCAATACAGACACAAGTTTCTCTCTCTCCGCTCACCTCTCAAAGGCGAGCAAGACAGAGCAGGCGCCATTTTGGACATATGTCATAAGCAGGGCGACCTCAGGTCTGCACCAGCCCTGAGCCTAGCAGAAAAACCTGACTCTGGGGGAGGGGTGAAATAACAGGAGATTAGCATCTAACTTGGCAACCCAGTGGGAGACTGCAGGAGAATTGGAGCCCACACTGAGAGCAGCACAGATTCCCTGTGTGGTCCTTGGGAAAGAGCTTCCAATCTCTGGCTCCTGTGGGTATATCATTTGCCTGCTAACTACCTCCAATTACGTTCAGCTGTGCGGAATTACTTCCCTTTTGAATCAAAAAAAAAAAGAATGAAATAGAGATTTACCACACCTAACCTGGGAGTGTCACCTTTGGCACACCCTCAAACCTGAGGAACGAAACAGAGCTCTCAGGCCACACTCATCTCAAGCCTCTAAGGCTCCATCGAAAGCAGACAGTTAGCCGGCGCCATGGCTTAACAGGCTAATCCTCCGCCTTGCGGCACTGGCACACTGGGTTCTAGTCCCGGTCGTGGCGCCGGACTCTATCCCGGTTGCCCCTCTTCCAGGCCAGCTCTCTGCTATGGCCCGGGAAAGCAGTGGAGGATGGCCCAAGTGCTTGGGCCCTGCACCCCATGGGAGACCAGGAGAAGCACCTGGCTCCTGGCTTCGGATCAGCGAGATGCGCCGTCCACAGCGGCCATTGGAGGGTGAACCAACGGCAAAAAGGAAGACCTTCCTCTGTCTCTCTCTCTCACTATCCACTCTGCCTGTCAAAAAAAAAAAAGCAGACAGTCCACTTAACCTAGAGCCATAGTATAACAAGAAAAAATACCACAGTGAAGAAACCAAATATCTCCAACATGCCAAACAACAAACGCAAAAACCGAGGTAACAAGAGCAAGGAAGACACTATGACGCCCCCAAATGGAAAAGACACCCTAATTCAAGATTATGAAGATGATGAGATAGAAGAAATTCAAGAAGGGGATCTCAAAAAATTGATAAGAACATTAAGAAGTTCTCAAAAACAAGTTCTTGAACTACAGAAATCCTTAATGGACAAGATAGAAAATCTCTCTCGTGAAAATGAAATATTAAGGAGGAATCAAAATGAAATGAAACAACTAGTAGAACAAGAAACTGTGATAGTGACGAGAAATCATAATGAAATGAAGAATTCAATAGATCAAATGACAAACACATTAGAGAGCCTTAAAAACAGAATGGGCGAAGCAGAAGAGAGAATATCGGACTTAGAAGACAGAGAACAGGAAAGAAAACAGGCAAACCAAAGAAAAGAAGAGGAAGTTAGAAATCTAAAAAATACTGTCAGGAATCTACAGGATACTATTAAAAAACCTAACATTCGGGTTCTAGGAGTTCCTGAAGGCATGGAGAGGGAGAAAGTATTAGAAAGCCTTTTTAGTGAGATACTAGCAGAAAATTTCCCAGGTTTGGAGAAGGACAGAGGCATATTAGTACAGGAAGCTTATAGAACCCCTAATAAACATGACCAAAAGAGATCCTCACCACAACATGTTGTAATCAAACTCACCACAGTGAAACATAAAGAAAAGATTCTAAAATGTGCAAGAGAGAAACGTCAGATTACTCTCAGAGGATCTCCAATTAGACTCACAGCAGACTTCTCATCAGAAACCCTACAAGCTAGAAGGGAATGGCGAGACATAGCCCAGGTACTAAGAGAGAAAAACTGCCAGCCCAGAATTTTGTATCCTGCAAAGCTCTCATTTGTGAATGAAGGTGAAATAAAGACCTTTCACAGCAAACAGAAATTGAAAGAATTTGTTGCCACTTGTCCAGCCCTGCAAAAGATGCTTAAAGATGTGTTACATACAGAAACACAGAAACACGGTCACCAATATGAAAAAAGGTAAAGGAAGGAAACCTCACAGCAAAAGATCACAGGAATCTCAAACCATATATTAGAAAATATCTTTGGCAAATGACAGGGCAAAGTTACTCCTTCTCAATAGTCACATTGAATGTTGATGGCCTGAACTGTCCAGTTAAAAGACACCGATTGGCTGATTGGGTTAAGGTACAAAACCCATCTTTTTGCAGCTTACAAGAAACTCATCTAACAATGATGCATACAGACTGAAAGTGAAAGGCTGGAAAAAGATATACCATGCCAACAGAAATGAAAAAAGAGCGGGCGTAGCCATCTTAATATCGGACAACATAAACTTTACCACAAAAACTGTTAGGAGAGACAAAGAGGGGCACTATATAATGATTAAGGGATCCATTCAACAGGAAGATATAACGATTATCAATGTATATGCACCTAATTACAGGGCACCAGCTTATTTAAAAGACTTGTTAAGGGACTTAAAGGGAGACTTAGACACCAATACAATAGTTCTGGGGGACTTCAATACTCCACACTCAGAGATAGACAGATCAACAGGATAGAAGATCAACAAGGAGACAGTAGATTTAAATGACACTATAGCTAAATGGATCTAACTAATATCTACAGAACATTTCATCCTACATCTAAAGACTTCACATTCTTCTCAGCAGTACATGGAACCTTCTCTAGGATTGACCACATACTAGGCCATAAAGCAAGTCTCAGCAAATTCAAAAGAATTAGAATCATACCATGCAGCTTCTCAGACCACAAAGGAATGAAATTGGAAATTAGCAACATGAGAATCCCTAGAGCACGTGCAAACACATGGAGATTGAACAACATGCTCCTGAATGAACAATGGGTCATAGAAGAAATTAAAAGAGAAATCAAAAATTTTCTGGAAGTAAATGAGGATAACAGCACAACATACCAAAACCTATGGGATACAGCAAAAGCAGTATTAAGAGGAAAGTTTATATCAATAGGTGCCTACATCAAGAAATTGGAAAGGCACCAAATAGATGAGCTTTCAAGTCATCTCTAGGATCTAGAAAATCTGCAGCAAACCAAACCCAAACCCAGTAGGAGAAGAGAAATAATTAAAATCAAAGAAGAAATCAACAGGATTGAAACCAAAAAAAAGAAGAGAAAAGACCCAAATCAATAGGATCAGAGATGAAAAGGGAAACGTAACAACAGACACCACAGAAATAAAAAGAATCATCAGAAATTACTACAAGGACTTGTATGCCAGCAAACAGGGAAATCTATCAGAAATGGACAGATTCTTGAACACATACAACCTACCTAAATTGAGCCAGGAAGACATAGAAAACCTAAACAGACCCATCACTGACACAGAAATAGAAACAGTAATAAAGGCCCTCCCAACAAAGAAAAGCCCAGGGTCAGATGGATTCACTGCTGAGTTCTACCAGACATTTAGAGAAGAACTAACTCCAATTCTTCTCAAACTATTCAAAACAATTGAAAAAGAGGGAATCCTCCCAAATTCTTTCTATGAAGCCAGCATCACCTTAATTCCTAAGCTGGAAAAAGATGCAGCATTGAAAGAGAATTACAGGCCAATATCCCTGATGAACATAGATGCAAAAATCCTCAATAAAATTCTGGCCAATAGAATGCAACAACACATCAGAAAGATCATCCACCCAGACCAAGTGGGATTTATCCCTGGTATGCAGGGATGGTTCAACGTTCGCAAAACAATCAACGCAATACACTACATTAACAGACTGCAGAAGAAAAACCATATGACTATCTCAATAGACACAGAGAAAGCATTTGATAAAATACAACACCCTTTCATGATGAAAACTGTAAGCAAACTGGGTATGGAAGGAACATTCCTCAATACAATCAAAGCAATATATGAAAAACCCACGGCCAACATCCTATTGAATGGAGAAAAGTTGGAAGCATTTCCGCTGAGATCTGGTACCAGACAGGGATGCCCACTATCACCACTGCTATTCAATGTAGTTCTGGAATTTTTAGCCAGAGATATTGTGCAAGAAAAAGAAATTAAAGGGATACAAATCGGGAAGGAAGAACTCAAACTATCCCTCTTTGCAGATGATATGATTCTTTATTTAGGGGACCCAAAGAACTCTACTAAGAGACTACTGGAACTCATCGAAGAGTTTGGCAAAGTAGCAGGATATAAAATCAATGCACAAAAATCAACAGCCTTTGTATACACAGGCAATGCCACGGCGGAGGAAGAACTTCTAAGATCAATCCCATTCACAATAGCTACAAAAACAATCAAATACCTTGGAATAAACTTAACCAAGGACGTTAAAGATCTCTACGATGAAAACTACAAAACCTTAGAGAAAGAAATAGAAGAGGATACCAAAAAATGGAGAAATCTTCTATGCTCATGGATTGGAAGAATCAATATCATCAAAATGTCTATTCTCCCAAAAGCCATTTATACATTCAATGCAATACCAATCAAGATACCAAAGACATTCTTCTCAGATCTGGAAAAAATGATGCTGAAATTCATATGGAGACACAGAAGACCTCAAATAGCCAAAGCAATCTTGTACAACAAAAACAAAGCCGGAGGCATCACAATACCAGATTTCAGGACATTCTACAGGGCAGTTGTTATCAAAACAGCATGGTACTGGTACAGAAACAGATGGATAGACCAATGGAACAGAATAGAAACACCAGAAATCAATCCAAACATCTACAGCCAACTTATATTTGATCAAAGATCCAAAACTAATCCCTGGAATAAAGACAGTCTATTCAATAAATGGTGCTGGGAAAATTGGATTTCCACGTGCAGAAGCTTGAAGCAAGACCCCTACATTTCACCTTACAGAAAAATTCACTCAACATGGATTAAAGACTTAAATCTATGACCCAAAACCATCAAATTATTAGAGAGCATTGGAGAAACCCTGCAAAGACTTCTTGGAAAAGACCCCAGGAGCACAGGCAGTCAAAACCAAAATTTACATTTGGGATTGCATCAGATTGAGAAGTTTCTGTACTTCAAAAGAAACAGTCAGGAAAGTGAAGAGGCAACCGACAGAATGGGAAAAAATATTTGCAAACTATACTACAGATATAGAGGGTTGATAACCAGAATCTACAAAGAAATCAAGAAAATCCACAACAACAAAACAAACAACCCACTTAAGAGATGGGCCAAGCACATCAATAGACATTTTTTAAAAGAGGAAATTCAAATGGCCAACAGACACATGAAAAAATGTTCAAGATCACTAGCAATCAGAGAAATGAAAATCAAAACCACAATGAGGTTTCACCTCACCCCGATGAGAATGGCTCACATTCAGAAATCTACCAACAATAGATGCTGGAGAGGATGTGGGGAAAAAGGGACACTAATCCACTGTTGGTGGGAATGCAAACTGGTTAAGCCACTATGGAAGTCAGTCTGGAGAGTCCTCAGAAACCTGAACATAACCCTACCATACAACCCAGCCATCCCACTCCTTGGAATTTACCCAAAGGAAATTAATTTGGCAAATAAAAAGCCATCTGCACATTAATGTTTATTGCAGCCCAATTCACAATAGCTAAGACCTGGAACCAACCCAAATGCCCATCAACAGTAGACTGGATAAAGAAATTACGGGACATGTACTCCATAGAATACTATACAGCAGTAAGAAACAATGAAACCCAGTCATTTGCAACAAGATGGAGGAATCTGGAAAACATCATGCTGAGTGAATTAAGCCAGTCCCAAAGAGACACATATCATTCGTTTTCCCTGATTGGTGACAACTGAGCACCAAAGGGGAAACCTGTTGAAGTGAAATGGACACTATAAGAAACAATGACCTGATCAGCTCTTGTCCTGACTCTAGATGTACAATGTAATACTTGATCCTTTTTAGTATTTGTTGTTGTTGTTGTTGTTCTAGTACTAGTGGTTGAACTCTGTAATTAACACACAATTATTCTTAGGTGTTTAAATTTTAACTGAAAAGTGATCCCTGTTAAATTTAAGAGTGGAAAAAGAGAGGGAGGAGATGTACAATTTGGGACATGCTCAATCGGACTTGCCCCAAATGGTGGAGTTAGAAATGTGCCAGGGCATTCCAATACAATCCCATCAAGGTGGCATGTACCAATTCCATCTCACTAGTCCAAGTGATCAGTTTCAGTTCACAATTGATGGCTCTGATAGGTCTAAGAGTCAAAGGGATCACACAAACAAGACAGGTGTCTGCTAATACTAACTGATAGAATCAAAAAGGGAGAGAAGGATCCAACATGGGAAGCAGGATACACAGCAGACTCATAGAATGGCAGATGTCCTAAACAACACTCTGGCCTCAGAATCAGCCCTTAAGGCATTAGGATCTGGCTGAAGAGGCCATGAGAGTATTGTAGGCATGGAAAGCCAAGATACCATGGAAAAGAAAAAAAAGAAGAAGACCTAAATGAAAGATCTCTGTGAGTGAGATTCATGAAATTCCAGTGGAAAGAACGGGGCCATCAAAGAAGGAGGTACCTTTCTCTGAAGGGAGGAGAGAACTTCCACTTTGACTATGACCCTATCAGAATAAGATCAAAGTCAGCGAACTCTAAAGGCTTCCATAGCCCTGGCAACTCATGACTAGAGCCTAGGGAGATGACTGACGCCATGAACAGGAGTGTCAAATTGTTAAGTCAGCAACAGGAGTCACTGTGTACTTACACCCCATGTGGGATCTGTCCTTAATGTGTTGTCTAATGTGCAGTGATGCTATAACTAGTACTGAAACAGTATTTTTACACTTTGTGTTTCTGTGTGGGTACAAAATGATGAGATCATTACTAATTATACACTGAATTGATCTTCAGTATATAAAGATAATTGGAAATGAAAAAAAAAAACCCTGGTGTTAAATTGGAAATGGCATAGAAAATTAATTAATTTTTAAAAAAATATTATGTAGGATCTCTGTCTTTAATGTGCTGTACACTGTTATTTAATGCTATAACTAGTACTCCAACAGTATTTTTTTCACTTTGTGTTGCTATATGGGGGCAATCTGTTGAAATCGTTACCTAATATATACTAAACTGATCTTCTGTATATAAAGAGAATTGAAAATGAACCTTGATGTGAATGGAAGAGGAGAGGGAGCGGGAAAGGGGAGGGTTGCGGGTGGGAGGGAAGTTATGGGAGGGGGAAGCCATTGTAACCCATAAGCTGTACTTTGGAAATTTATATTCATTAAATAAAAGTTTAATTAATGAATAAATAAATAAATAAATAAATGTAGTAAGTGCCCTCTTAAAAAAAAGTCAACAGAGTGCCTTTCCCTAGGAGGTTCACACCTCCCTTAGGATGTACTCCATGTGAAGAGATAGATAGGTCTGGGCCTCTTAACTTACAAGGCCTAAAGCCCAACAGATTATTATCAAGCCCCTTCTGTCAGGTTCTATTTGCCTCTCAATCAGAAAACTTAATTGTAGCTTAGACAGCACCTTTCTTATCTCCTCTAATAATGACTCTGTCCTTTGTTCTAGATCCTGTCTAGCCCACTTGGGCCTCATTCCTTCGTAATCATAACCTCTACTCTACCTCCAGTGGCTCTACTCGCAACCTGTGTGTACTGATGGTCCTCTTCCCCACTTAATGCTGTATAATTGTTCAGACCTGGTTAATGCCATTCTTAGGATCATTGGTTACTATCCTCACCCTGTCTTTTATGATCTTGTCTAAATATGATCAGAGTCGGTGACTTGGAAGGCTTCCATAGCCTTGGCAACTCATGACGACAGCCTAGGGTGGTTACTGGCGTCATAAACTAGAGTGTCAATTTGTTGGGTGAACAACAGGAGTCACTGTGCACTTGCTCCTCATGTGGGATCTCTGTCCTTAATGTGCTGTACATTTTGATTTAATGCTATAATTAGTACTCAAACAGTATGTTTCACTTTGTGTTTCTATGTGGGTGCAAACTGTTGAAATCTTTATACTAAATTGATATTCTGTATATAAAGAGAATTGAAAATGAATCTTGATGCAAATGGAAGGGGAGAGGGAGTGGGAGAGGGGAGGGTTGTGGGTGGGAGGGAAGTTATGGGAGGGGGAAGCCATTGTAATCCATAAGCTGTACATTGGAAATTTATATTCATTAAATAAAAGTTAAAAAATAAATAAATACAAAAAATCTGTGACAGAATTTCTAATCTTGGCCTTCAAAGCCACCCAAGAAAAGCTCACGCCACCCTTCCCATTTCTCTCCTTGACAACCTGAAGCTCCCTTCCCTGTAAGACCAGCTGGTCTGACACTGGTTCAGCAACAACAGGGTTCTAGCCACCCTCCCTAGCCTGAACTAGAGGCACCCACCCTCCTCCAGCTTTCCAACCACACCTCAAGCTCCAGTCTTGCAAAACACCTCTCTCTTCCTCACGCCCAGCCAACATGTTCCGCCCTAACCCTTTCATCACCATTACAGTGTGACTTCCTCTCTAGAGCCCAGGACTGCGCCTAGTTGAGGCAGGTGCATAGGAACAATGGGTGGACGTGCCCGGGGACACCTGCTTCTCATCACAGCGAAGACTCAGGCGTGCAATTGCTACGACAGCACGGGACTTCCCAGGCTGATTTACTGCTGGAGTGAATGAAGTGAGCACGAGACCCCGCCTTCGCTTTGCGCCTTTGACCTGAAAACCCCACAAACGGCTAAGAAAAACGCTGCCCAAGGGAAGAAGGGGAAAGGCAGGTGGTCTGGGACTTAGCTACTCTGTTCTTCTACAGAACAACAGGGCTCACGAGAGCAGAAGCTCAGGAATCAGGTGATTCTGGGCGCAGTGTGACCTAACACTTCCCGTGCCCCTGGTTACAATGGCGTGGGGAGACGTAGCGTCGCCCCATACACAGACACGGAGGGTGGTGCGAGAATGGTGTGCTGCAGGACACCCGCATTTTGGGTCTGGTGGCTGCGCTGGCCAACCACACCGCCAAGCCCGACTGCCTGGAGAGCGGTGAGCTGTAGGGGCTTGAGGGTTCCAAGCCAACAGCCGCTGCCCTCGGCGAGACAGGGTACTTACATTTACGGCCAGTGCTCACTCTGGACTCCAATTTCTTGAGCTTCATGACCACCTCCTCTTTGCCAGCCTTAGGCTCTAACAAATATGTAAGCAACATGCGTGTGTACTGAGTGGCTCTGCAACAGAAAACAACACGGGGAGAATGATTGACAAATCAAATAAAGCTGGAGTCGGCAAGGAGGGGAAGAGAAACGTATCTTGCTAAAGGCAACGTTTCTAAGACAATTTCTTGCATAACAGCTCTTATGAGAGCAAAATTCTGCCACAGGGATTCCACAGGTGGGCAGAGGGTAGAATACGTGATGGAAATGCGACACACAGGTTATGAAAGAGAACTCTGCGATCATGCAATGAATAGCCCTCCAGGAGGCTGGCACTGAGAAACGCCACGGTCAAGGTAAGAAAGTGAGCTGAAGTCTGCTGGTGTTAAGGGACCCATAGTCTGCATTTTCTCCAGGGTACTTTTCAAATTTCTAAAACGAACTTTTCTGCCATGTAGTTAACCTACTCTTTATGTGACAGAACACAAACTCAAGCCAGAACCAAAGCAAAAGTCCACAGTTGGGGGGCTGGCGCTGTAGTGTAGCAGGTAAAGCTGCCACCTGCAGTGCTGGCATCCCATAGGGGCGCCAGTTGGAGACCCGGCTGCTCCACTTTCAATCCAGCTCTCTGCTGTGGCCTGGGCAAGCAGTAGAAGATGGCCCAAGTCCTTGGGTCCTGTTTAATGATGCTATCTATTCAAAAAAGTGATGACTGCCCTGTCTGTAATGATGACTCACTGATAAATGCAATAAATGAGGAATTTTAGAACACAAACACCCCAATGCTTTTGGCAGTGCATTTAATAAAGCACCTGCTTCCTACTGTCCTGTGACTGCATCGAATCTCTTTATGCTGTAAATTTTATTTTCAATAAAAACGTGGCACATTTTCCAAAGTGGTGAACCTAATGTTGGGCATGAAGTAAAATGAGAAGACAGGAATCAGAAACAATTAAAAAAAGAAATCTTCCTAGCTTGATGGCTCAAGCTGGGTATGGCACTGCACCTCTCTCTTTAAAAAATTATTTACTCTCATTTTATTCGAAATGCAATGAGTCAGAGAGCTTCCATCTGCTGGTTCATTCTCCAAATGCTGCAACATCCCGGGTGGGAAAAGCCCAAAGTTAGCAAAGTCTCCGGGACCGAGAGGCCAACTGTTCCCCTCCCCGGAGGGCAGGGGGCAGAGACCGCGGGCGGGGAGGGAGGCGGCCCGGGGACCCCCGGGGCAGCCGCGGGAGGGCCGGGGCGGGAACAGGGGAGGTGGCTGAGGAGAGGAAAGGGCCCCGGGAACCGGCGGCCAACGGGCGGCTGCGGCCCCGCTCTTTACCTGCGGTGCTTCGTGGGGTCCCGGAGCGCGGACTGCCGCTGCATTTCCCTCCATCCCAGGCCACGGGAGACCACCGGCGTCCCCGCGGGCAGCGCGGGCCTCGGCTCTGTCCTCCCTCTGCCACCGAAGCGACCACTCTGCTCCTGGGCGGGGGAGTAGATGCCCCGAGCCGCAGGTGCCCCCATCCACGCCAGCGCTCCGGGCGTTGGCGGCCCGGGCGGGAGAGGAGACGGGGGGGGGACGGACACCGTCCAGGCAACCGCGCCGCCCCCGGGCAGCCCCGCGCCGCCGGCGAGATGCCCTCTGCGCCCACCGCGAGCGGCCGCCGCGCCCGGTCCCACCGCGCCCCCAGCTGCGCCCCTCGCAGCCCCTGCCGCGGCTGCCCCCAGCCACTGCACCACTTCCAGCGCCGCTCCACGTCCAGCGCCGCGCGCCTCTCCGGGTCCCAACACCGCGTGGCCCTCCAGATGCCTCTCCTGCGGCTGCCCCCACCTCAGGACCTTACAGGTGCCTCGACTCCCATTACCGCGCACCCCTCCAGGACCCCGCTCTTCCTGCGCCCCTAATGCACCCCTCCAGGTTGCGGTGCTTCCACGCCCTACCCATCCCCGCGGCGCTCCAACCCCACCTCTCTTCTCTCCACTCGCCCCCTGTGATGGCGCACGCGCGCGGGTCCTTGGGCAGGGGGTGCTTCTGGCTGCTGTGGGCTCCTAGCCGGCTGCTTTGGCCCCTTCCATCTTTCCCTCCCGGCCAGCTGCGTCCTGGTAAGGCGCCTTGGGCTTGGAGCGCAGGTGCGGAGCTGCGGCTCTTCCCACCTCGGATCCTGGTCCTTCAGGATCGGAGGAGTCCGCGCCTTCCCATTCTGGGCCATTTTAGGGAGTTCCTGCTGGGCGAATGGCTTTCCACTAGCGACCCCCTGGGACTTCAGAAGCAGCGCCCTTTGCTCTCTGAAGCTCCTGCAAGGCCAGGCCCTTGTCCGACCGCTAGGAGGCACTCCTCGGGTTTTGCAGACAGCGCTCTCATAAAAATCATGCTGAAATAGTGAGTGCTGCTGACCCATTACTTGTTTGTTTTTTTTAAATAGATATTTATTTTGTTTATTTGAAAGCCAAGGTTATAGAGGGAGAGAGGAGAGACGGATATTCCATCCTTTAGTTCACAGCCTAAATGACACAATGGCCAGGCTGAGCCCAGGAGCCAGGAGTTTCATCCTGGTCCTCAAAGTGGCTGCAAGGGCTTGAGCACTTGGGCCATTTTCCACTGCTTTCGCAAGCCATTAGCAGGGAACCCTTTTAAAAATAATTTTTTAAAAAAATTATTTATTAATTTGAAAGAGTTACAGAGAGGCAGAGAGAGAGAGAGAGAGAGAGAGAGAGAGAGAGAGAGAGAGACTTCCATCTGCTGGTTCACTCCCCAGTGGCCAGAGCTGTGCTGATCTGAAGCCAGGAGCCAGAAGCTTCTTTCAGGTCTCCAGCCCAGGAACAGGGGCCCAAAGACTTGGGTCATCTTCTACTGCTTTCTCACGCCACAGCAGAGAGCTGATTCAGAGGTGGAGCAGCCTGACACAAACCCGGATCCGTATGGGATGCCGGCACTGCAGGCTGCGGCTTTACTGGCTGTGCAACAGCGCCGGCCCCCTCCCGTTACTTTTAAGAAGCTGTTTTACTATGTTTTTTCCAAGATATGATTAGATGCTTTCTTCTGCAATTACATGAAACAGAGTTCTCTGACCAGTGCTAGCGTAGTTCATTTATTTACTCCTTGACATTCTCAGAGACACATGCAGCACACCCCTTCATTTACGTAGCAGAGCGACTTGGGTTTAGCAGGTGGTGGATGGAGTGGGTATCTAAGATGTTTAATGAATGTGCACTAAGTAGGCAAATTATCAAACACTAGTCTGATTTCAGAAAGGATCATACTGGTGCATGCTATGATTTTAACAATGGAAATAAGCTACCATATTTAGACCCAGATAGAACCACAAAGTTGCTGGAGCATTTATAATTTTTTTTATGTAACAAGATGCAAAATGCAAGGTAGAAATGTTTACAACTTTTATATGGCACTTTTTTCTTTGTAGAGAAAAACACCAGACCAGGTTTATTTCATACAATGTCATTCATACATTTTTCATTTTCTAATTCATATGTAATATACAAGGAAGTGAAGATGACATTTAATAGGAACCATTAAGAGCCAGGACTTAGACAAACTGGTCCAGAAACAAATCCATATCAAAAGGAGACACTCAAGAGTGTGGTGGTTCTGCCCAAATTAGTGGTTTTCTTATTTTGAAACAGTTTTGGCCAAAACTCCATGCCAACTTACTAAAAGGTGTTGGGGTAGGCACCAAAAATGACAGACTATATCATTTCCAAAGAACAGGTATTTTCTAGAGTAGGCCTAAAAGTCTGGGGAAGATTGGGTTGTCAGCTTTGGGACACACGGGAACATCAGGACCCCAAGAGGAGAGTTCAGTTTCCCAGGACTTGTCATTTCCTAAATGTGCAGTAATAACTGACTATGCCAGCAGAGGGTAAGGATGCAAACTGGGAATGCACTGTACAAACGCACGGAAGTCATCACCCTTCTCCAGGGACAGCTTCGATCCTGAAACCAAGAGCTGATACTGCAAATGAAAGTGGAGCCAAGACACCCTGAAGCTGGCAAATCAAGGTAGGACAGGAACAACAGTGTGTAGGGGGCAGGGGCGGGGGAGTGGATAGAGAAGCACTGCTGCTGTTGACAGAACAGGCTGATTAGCCAGGGTGACTATGCAAAGAATTGAAACAAATGGACTTAATGGCCTCACCAAGGAATGTTGGGTTAGAAAACTAGGATAACTCAACAACAAACATGAAAAAGTATGCCTGGCACCCCAAACTTTATGCCATTCTTTTAGGTTCATGGCAAGAGCATCTAAATGTTAAAACCTTTATATTCAATATTGTGTTCAGAAGATTGATATTCTTCTGCAGACCACTAGTAAAAAATCCCTTCCATGTTCAATTGACAAAAATTGCCTGTTCATTTCAGTTTCCAGTTCTTAACATAAATGGGTCAACATAAATGTTTATACAAAACATTGACTTCAACAAAATACAAAGCACTGGGGCCGGCGTCGTGGCTCACTTGGTTAGTCCTCCGCCTGAGGCACCAGCATCCCATATGGGCGCTGGGTTCTAGTCCCAGTTGCTCCTCTTCCAGTCCAGCTCTCTGCTGTGGCCCGGGAGTGCAGTGGAGGATGGCCCAGGTGATTGGGCGCCTGCACCCACGTGGGAGACCAGAAGGAAGCACCTGGCTCCTGGCTTCGGATCGGCGCAGCGCTGGCCATGGCAGCCATTTAGGGAGTGAACCAATGGAAGGAAGACCTTTCTCTCTGTCTCTCTCTCATTGTCTAACTCTGCCTGTCAAATAAGTAAAAAAAAAAAAGAAAAAGAAAAAAACACAAATACCTTTTAGAAACTGAATATACAAAGCAAGTTTTTCCCAAAATATTTTCATAGGCAAAGAATTAAAAATGATTTTAATTATACACATATGGTCACAATTTGGTGTTAAAAAGATTCTTGGGAAATGTACATAAATGTACATCATGTTTCTATTATAATGTCTTATGTCCAGAGGAAAAAATGTTGCCATAAAGATTTGCTCTTACTTGGGAGTAGGCTATTCAAAAATACTATATTCTTCTGTACAAAGAAAAAAGTCATATCACATTTAATAAGGTGGAAGAAACATTGGCCCCTGTGGTAACCAAATATCTCAGTCCAATACTTTCTATTATGTACAATACCTTGACTTCAGTTGAAAATGATCCAAATCCTAGCATGTCCACATTAACCGAGTCAACAACTATGTTATAAAACAAAATGTTTCTCACAACAGTAAAAAGAAGGCTGATTCATACTTCTGAAGCCATATACAGGTAAAACATTTTAAAAATCACTCAATTTGGAGAAATAGATTCACATTATACAACAATATATGATGGCATCTTTTTTTAAAGCAAACTTTTTTAAAGGTCATCAAAAGGTGAAAAGTCAATTTCTCAGAAAAGTCCAGTGGAATATTTTAGTAATTATTTCTCTACCTTATAGACGGCCATAATGACCATTCCTCACAGATATTGCTCTCACACGGAGTAATGAGGTGGATGTGGAGATAGAGTGCTAAGGATATTTGATTGATTTTCTACATATTTCACAGGCAACACAGTGACAACAATTGTGAATTATTGGTCTAAGAATGCTCATGATAGCCAGTAATGGCTGCAGTTTAAATGTCTCTGATAAAGAGTTTAAAAGTCATTAATGCATTTTAAATTAGCAAAACAAACATCTCAGAGTCAGAAAACGTTTTGTTATTGTTGGCTTAGAAAGAAGTAACTGGCAAGTTTCATACCACAGATGGTGACAGCTCTGGGGATTGGGGCATTTGCTAGGATTCCCCTGATGTTAAGCCAACTAAGCCCAAAATGGTATGTGGAAAAAACCAGATGTGTCTACAAGGTGTGCATTCTCCAGAGTGCTTTGATTGAGCATCTTACCAGTAAAAAGGATTTTGAGCCACACAGTACTCATAATTGATGACTGTATGATATGCAGAATAGTAGTCTATTGTTTCATTATAAAGCAGAGGGATAGCAATATCTCAAGGGGAAAAAAGAAAAACAACTTGGCGTGACACCAACAGATGCAGATCAGCCAGAAGCTTAACAGGCACACCAGCGAAACAGTCAAGGAAGATGGAGAGAAAAGCACACTCGTCTAAGGAGAGGGTTGGAAAGATTGCATGCTTGCCCGGCGGTGTAGCTCATGAGAAGGGCACACCACAGGCATGCCAGCCAATCACTAAACAAAGAAGCCAGGAAACAAACGCTGATGATATGGGAGTGATCACAACCCAAGGTTGCTATAGCATGTTATTTAATACATCTAGTTTGCAACAAAAGTTATGAAATATTGAAAAATAGGCCAGCGCTGCAACTCACTAGGCTAATCCTCCGCCTGCAGCCCTGGCACCCCGGATTCTGTGCCGGTTGCCCCTCTTCCAGGCCAGCTCTCTGCTGTGGCCCGGGAAGGCAGTGGAGGATGGTGATTGGGCCCTGCACCCGCATGGGAGACCAGGAGGAAGCACCTGGCTCCTGGCTTCAGATCAGCACAGCGCGCCGGCTGCAGCATACCAGCCATAGCAGCCACTTGAGGGGTGAACCAATGGAAAAAGGAAGACCTTTCTCTCTCTCTCTCTCTCTCTCTCTCTCTTCACTAACTCTGCCTGTCCAAAAAAAAAATTGAAAAATAAAAACAATGGCAACAAAATCCACCAAACAATCAACCAAGAAAAACCAACCAACCAACAACAACAAAAAAACCCAATAAAATATGACCCATACGCAGGAGATAAAGCATGCAATAGAGACTGATTTTGAGATGTTGGATTGAGCACATAAAGAGTTTAGAGCAGTTACTTCAAATGTGGTTAAAGGACTTAAAGGAAACTGTGCTTAAGAATTAAAGGAAGTTATAACAACAGTGTCACATCAAATAGAGAATATTGATAGATAGAAAATATAAGAAAGAACAAAATGGAAATTCTATAATTGAAAAACTACAATAATCAAAATAAAACAATTTGCTTGGAAGGCTCAGCAGTATATTTGAACCGACAGAGCAAAGAACAAATGAAATGAAGGATAGACTGACAGAGTTTATGCAATCAAAAACTGGAGAGAAAAGAATGAAGACAAAACAAACACAGTTGCTGAGGGCACAAATATATGCATAACAAAAATATATAAAAGAAAGGAGATACAGAAAGTAGAAGTATTTTAAAAATTAACGACTGAGAGGCCAGCACTGTGGCTTGACGGGTAAAGCCATTGCCTGCAGTGCCAGCATCCCATATGGCCGCCGGTTCATGTCCTGGCTGCTCCACTTCTGATCCAGCTCTCTGCTTATAGCCTGGGAAAGCAGTAGAAGATGGCTCAAGTCCCTGGGCCCCTGCACCTGAGTGGGAAGACCCAGGGGAAGATCCTGGCTCCTGCCTTCGGATCAGCACAGCTCCGGCCACTGCAGAGTGAATCAGCGGATAGAAAACCTCTCTCTCTCTCTCTCTCTGTCTCTCCTCTCTCTGTGTAACTCTGATTTTCAAATAAATAAATAAATCTTGAAAAAATTAATGACTGAAAACTCTCCACATTTGATATAAATAATTAAACTACACATTCAAGAAGCCTAACATTCTACAAGTATGATACACACTGGGAGATCCACATCTAGACACATGGTCACAATGTTGAAAGCCAAATACAAAGGGATCTTAATAACAGCAAGAGAAAAATCAGGTACACTAAGATTAACATCTCATCAGAAACAACAGGGTCCAGGGTGCAGTCGGGTGACATGCTGAGTGC
Organism: Lepus europaeus; assembly: GCF_033115175.1. Lineage (NCBI taxonomy): Eukaryota > Metazoa > Chordata > Mammalia > Lagomorpha > Leporidae > Lepus > Lepus europaeus. Next base: position 103,335,476 of record NC_084837.1, read on the forward strand.
TGAGAAGAAAAAAACACAAAACAAAGAAAAACTTCTGCCAGCTAAGAGATCCAGCAAAATCAACTTCCAAAAATCATACAAAATAAAGATTTCTGAAGATAAATAAAAATTGTACACCTGTTTTACAAGAAACACTAACAGTAGTTCTTCAGCCTTAAAGTCACACACACACACACACACATACATACACAGCACCATAAATTATGTAAGTATTTTAAAAAGAAAGTATAATTGTACCTTCTTTTGTTTTATTTTCCTAAATGATATACAAATCACTTGTGTAAAGCAAAATATAAATAATTGTATTGGTATTCCTATAACACAGAGAAATGTTATATAATTGATAGTAACAGCACAAATGATGTGGGTGAGACAGGAATACTTAGAGATAAATGAAAATAAAAACAATCAAAAAATCTATGGGATGCAGTTAAAGCAGTGTTGAGAAGGAAATTTTTAGTTGTAAAAGCCTACATTACAAAGACAAAATCTTGAATGTATAATCTAAGCTTTCACCTTAAGAAATTCGAAAAAAAAAAAAGTGAACCAAACATAAAGCCAGTGGAAAGAAGGCAATAATAAGGTTAGATTGGAAACAATTGTAATAAAAATAGATGAACAACAGAGAAAATCAATAAAGTCCAGGTGATTCTTTGGAAAGATCAAATTGACAAACTCTTAGGTATAGTCACACAGGCACACACACACACATACTCAAAAGATCCAACATCAAAGACATACAAAAAGATAGAAAATAGCAAACTACTGAAATCAGGAATCATGATCAACTTAAAGAAATGAGTGGGGTATAAGGGAGTACTGTGAACAACTGTCTTCTTACAGAACAGATAACTTAGAGGAAATGGATAAACTCCTGTGTAGACACAAGCCACTGAAACTGATGTAAGAAGTGAAAGTCTGAGTAGCTGTCTGGAAAACGAAGACATGGAGTTATTAGTTGAGCCAAATGCCGGTGCCCATATGACTCCAGTGGCGAACTCTAGCAAGCATTTAAAAAAGAATCAACATAAGATTTTCATAAACTATTTCAAAATATGGAAGAGGAGAGACAGAAACCAATTCGTATGAGGCCATATTACCCTGATACCAATTCACACAAAGCCCTCATGAGAACTAGACAAAATCTTCAGAGTATTATAAATGCAAAAGTCTCCAAATTGGTAGCAAACAGAGTCCAGCAGCATATAAGAAGCTATTATTTGCTATGATCAATGGGATTTACCCTAAGAATGCAAAATTGTTTTTACATTTGAAAACCATTGGTTTTAACACAGGATAGTAAGAAAATAAAAGACAAAATTCACAGTATCATCTTAATAGACATAGGAAAAGCATTTGACAAAATAAAACAACTTTTCCAGATAAAAATACTCAAAAAACTAGGAATTAAAAAGGATCTGTCTCACTCTGATAAAGGGCACCTATGAAATATCCACGGCTTTTAACTTATGACTACTTAATGGGAAAAACTGAATGTTTTCTTCTAAAGATTGAAAAAAAGACAAAGATGTTTACTCTCACAACTTCGAAAAAACTAAGTTGTGGACGCACAGTTCTTAATTTTGAGACTTTCTGCAAGTTCCTTGTTTTGCTGGTGTAAGAATGGACGTGTGGGTTAATGAATGAGAGTTAAGAGTCCGGAAATAACTCTGCCATTGACAGGTAATTGATTCTTCAGAGGGGTGCAAGAGCCTTCAAAGGGGCAGAACGGTTCTTTCAATAAATGATTTGGTGACACCTGGGTGGTCACGTGAGAAGGAGTGGCGATGGGCCTCTTCACACCACGCACAGAAGTGAGCTCAAAATGTATTACAGGTCTCCACGTACAGTGCTAAATCTACACAATTGTCAGAAGAAAAAACGAGAGTAAATCTTTGTGCTTCAAGTCAGGCAAGTCTTCTTAAGTATATATTAAAACTACAAGAAACAAATAAAAATAAACAAATTAGTCTTTATTAAAAGTGTTTCCATTGCAAGCAGATTATATAATCAAGAACGTGAAATGATGACAAGCGATAGGGAATTAAAAAATTTGCATGTCCGAGAGCAGCCCGCGCTACTGTGCGGATCCATAGCAGCTATTAAACTGGGTTATCTCAGGGGTCTGAATTCAGCTCCTTCCTGTCAGCTGACACCACTTGTCTTTCCACTCTTCAGAAAGAACTTGAAACCCCTTGTAATTGGTATTTACCTTTGGGTCTATTAAAAAATATCAGGCTACTCCATTTGTAATCAAACTGAGAGTCTGGAAGATGACATTTCACCAAGAAAAATAGGAGATCCAAGGTCTCTGAGCAGTAGCTTTGCTCCACATGATGGCGATTTTGAAAATATCTTGGCCGGTGCCGTGGCTCAATAGGCTAATCCTCTGCCTGCGGCGCCGGCACACCGGGTTCTAGTCCCGGGCCCGGCGTCGGATTCTGTCCCAGTTGCCCCTCTTCCAGGCCAGCTCTCTGCTGTGGCCCAGGAGTGCAGTGGAGGATGGCCCAAGTGCTTGGGCCCTGCACCCGCATGGGAGACCAGGAGGAAGCACCTGGCTCCTGGCTTCAGATCAGCACAGTGCGCCGGCCACAGCAGCCATTGGAGGGTGAACCAATGGCAAAGGAAGACCTTTCTCTCTCTCTCTCACTGTCCACTCTGCCTGTCAAAAAAAAAAAAGAAAAAAAGAAAGAAAGAAAATATCTTCTGTGGTTTGAATGCAGTTTGCTTCCTTTGAAACTCAGACTGAAGTTAGATGCCCCATTTCGTGGTGGTGTGGGGAGTTGGTGGTGGCTCTCAGAGGTTAGTAGACCATTAACAGGGATTAGTGCTTTTCTCTCAGGGTTGAGTGCTCACTGTGGCAGGGCTGGATTGGTTACCCCTAGAGTGGGTTGTTATAAAGCAAAGTGGGCCTGGGTGGTCTGTCCTTCCACACACATGCACCTGCTTGCCTTTCCACTTTCCACCATGTTATGACACAGCAGGGTGGTGTCAGCTGAAGTCAAGCAGCAGACACAATATCCTCAGACATTTCAGCTCCAAGAACTGTGAGCTAAATGAAGCTTTTTTTTGTCAATTGCTGTCTTACATATTTAGTTATAGCAGCAGAACATGGGCTAAGAAAGTCCCTTTCACCTTAGTTTTTATTCAGATTTTCAGTATTTTATTCATGTGTTTGCAATAGGAATACAAGGTAAAATTGCCAAGATATGTCTGACTTACAGGCCCAGAGACTGACACTGAACCATAGCCTCACATGTTACTTTTGAGTCAGTAAAAAACCCAGAGTTCATTCTTCTTAATTCTAACTATCCTTTTTAAATCTAACTACTTTTTTTTATCTATGTTTTTAAAATCTTTATACAATTGGAAGGTATAGCAAGTTTTGCACTCCATAATTATATGGTTATTAAATGAAATGCCTAATGTGAAAGTTGTCAGAACCAAAATGGAATCATTTTTATCAAGTCCTAACCAAACAAGAAATACATACATACATATGTACATACATACACACATAATTAAAGCTGGGAGACTGTGAAGGAAAGGATCAGCATGATTGCTGATACAACAGCTGTTCACAGAAGAATCTTCCAGAACCATGAGCTCGCATGAAGGCCACTTCAACCCTTCACAAAAGGGACTTGTGCAAGGACACTTGTCCCTCGGCTGTCTGCTTAACCTCAGACTGATACCGCCTTCCTTATTGCTCCTTGTGGCCAGTGATTATTGTCTTGAAATATTATATGTAATCTTCCTCATTTTGCCTTAAAAACTTTCCCCTGCTTTGACCTCCTTGAACGTGTGCATAGTCTGCTATGGCTCTTGTGTTGGCATTGCAGTGCTCTGCTATTGTCAAATATGTATCGTGGTTCTTTGTAGCATCTCCACCTTAATAGTTATTTAGGTTGACGCTCCACAGATGTCCAGGGAAAGAATTGTAACAAATTGTTCTGTGAAAGTGGGGCAATGATTATATCCTGTATTCTCTCTTAGGTGATTAAATACTTTTTATTTCCCTCACAAATTTCTCAGAGTTGCATTGACGATGCTATGAGCTGGTGATGTTGCTGATGCTATCTGACATTCCAAACTGGTTTCTGGCAGTGTTTTTACTTTAAAAGTTCTTTTAAATAAAATTTTGAACCAAACTTGAACATTCTCAATTTGCAAATCAATTCAGCTATTCCTTTAAAAAGTACATTTTACGCCTCTCTGGTTTTCAGCTGGAAGCATCAGTAAAGAATACTAAAATTTTTCCTGGAATTTTCTTTTGGATCTTGAAGTTCACTCCTGTTTACATCACAGAAAGCCAAGTTTAACTACAGTGAAGGTCATCATATAGGGTACCTTGACAACTGAAAAAAAGAAGCTACGATGGATTTTTTGTTTGTTTGTTTTACTTCTGAAAATACAGCCATCTTCTGGAATCTGATGAGAAATTTGTTGCAGAATCACCCCCTAACCCTGTTAACTAACATCCACAGGTGCTTGAGTCTCTTTTGTGAAACAGCTTAATATTTGCCTATATACACCCTCCCATAGACTTTAAATCATCTCCAGATGGCTTATAATATCCCATACACTGTAAATGCTATGAAATAGCTGTTGTACTGTGTCATTTGGGAAATAATGGGCAAGAAAAATCCTCTACATGTTCAGTACAGGCAAACATTTTCGAATTACGGTCAGTTGATTCTGACAACACAGGCCGCATGAATACAAAAGGATGACTTATTAAACTCAAACTTGAATTTTTTCAGGTTTTGTTCCCCATTCTTTACCTTTAATTTAAATAATTCTATAAGATAGCTAAAATAAGAGGGTGCTTCAGGCCTTAGTCTTATTTAAATGAAGGGCAATTTGTGTTTACTATGTAAAGGTGTTTTCCTAATATGCCTTTTTCATGAAATTTTTGAACACTTTCCAAGTACATGGATTTCAATTTTTTGCATCGATATAAATTTCTTTTAATTCCATTTCCATGAACTTCTTGAAGTCTTTTTGTATGTGGCAGATTTTGATCTGATAATAGCTTATTTTTTAAGATTTACTTATTTACTTAGAAATGGGAGGAGAGAGAAAGAGGGACAGAAAGAGAGACGGAGAGATCTTCCATCTGCTCTTTTACTCCCCAGAAGGCTACAACAGCCTGGACTGGGCCAGGCCAAAGCCCAGAGCTGGGAACTCCATTCATGTCTCCCACATGGGTGGGCACTGGGCCATCATCCACTGGTTTTTCAGATGCATTAGCAGGGAGCTGGATGGGAAACAGAGCAGTTGGGACCTGAATGGGCACGCTGATATGGGTCAACCTGTTCCTCCACAACAGACTGATACCAGCTTTTAAGTGAGGACCACAACACTTACTGCCCCTTATTGGATACTAATACTTAATCCCCAAATACCTTGCTTATATTACTGTGTAGAATGCCTTTCATTACCCTCATGATCTGAGAAAATCCTATTTATCCTTGAAAACACTCAATGAATGTATACATAGAGACTTGTAATGACAGTGGGAAAAAGAACCCTGGTAAATGCTTACTGATGAAGATAATGGTGGTGATGTTCTTGAAAATTTAAAAAGCACAGGTAATCTAAACCACCCACCTAATCGAGTTGAATCCGGATCGATTTAAAGAATGTTAGCAAAAATATATAATTACTAACATTTGCAAGATCTTGAATGATTTGCTCATTTGGAATCATCCTATAGGTATTATCTTGGCTTCCTGAAAATAAAAATACAGAAATATTAAATACCTCTGCTTTACTCATCCTCCGTGAATTCCACCTTCTGAGATGGAGCTGTTTCAGATTGCAGTTTGCCCAGAGGTGAGGCTGGCACTCTCAGGCTGGACAGATCTGTGGTGTTGTGCAGCACTGCTGCAGGGGAGACGGGTGCCACGTGCAGGGTTTGGGTACAGCTGTGCCTAGAGGAGAAAGCAATTCGCCTCCTAATTAGTCCTTCTGACAGCTGATTGACAAGGGCAGACGTAAATCACCTGTAGAGGAAGGGAAGAGGGTACTCGGAGCTTCACCTGGGGAAGAGGCCAGGCCTGGGAGAGAAGGGGTGGCTGGGACTGAGCGGCCACAGCTGCATGCCCCAAACTGCTCACCCTGGGTTAGGATTTTAGTTTCTGTGTTGAGGTTTTTGGTTTCACAGAGTTCAGTGTGGACAGAGTCTAATGTTAAACGATTGTTTAATTCAACTTCAAGCATTGCCTCTACTTTCTTTTATTATTCTTTGTTGTAGGGCTTGAATTATTACACTAAAAAATGCAAGTGTCAAGATTATTTTTCTGTACATTTGTTTTATCCCAAACTTTGTTTTCTATTTGGAAAGCTTGCTAGAAGACACCAGTTTCCACCTCAATGAACTTTTTCACTTATCTGATGACATTTTTAGTTTTAAGATTGTAATCCTTAATTGTATTAGAGCCAATCAGCTACTAAATCTATAAATTTAGCCCAGGTTTTAAATCAAATTGAATTCTGATTGCAACTGCCATCTTAGTCTAGCACGGCTTAATTAACTACGCAGATTTTGCTGTAATATATTTTTGTTCTAGTTCCTCTAAAAATTGACTTTCACGATGTGTTAAGAATTAAATAATTGCTGTCAAGTTGCTGCAAAATTAATCATTATCATTTTAATATAACCATAGAAAACAGCGAAAAGTTAGTGAATTTTAAAATGTGTCTTTAAATTTTCAGTTATAAGATCCATCAATGCTGACATCTTAATTTTGCTCTGCTCTTCAGCTGATGCACTTATTTTTATGTAATTATCAGCTGTCAAAGGTCCCTTTCATAACAACAGATTTTATTTGCTTCATTGAACTTAATGAAATCCATGTGCATGAGTGAATTTCACAGATATATTTAAAGTTGGTACCTGAAATTTCTGTTTCCAATGATATCTACTCTTTTGAAAAAGGCTATTGAAAAAAACAAATTGTAAAATCAGAAATACCATGAGTTAAAAGTTACTAAAGAAGATGGGTAGTAGGTTTAAAAACTTCAGTCTGTTTTGTAGCCAAATTCATTTGATCTTATCGAGGACTACTTTAGTCTTGACATTTTCCTGGGAAAGACTGTAATTTCTTCTGGATATATCAGTCTGTTGTCAGAAAGGGCTTTCTCAGAACCAACAGATATATTTTGGATCTTGTCATCACCCTAGAGGGAACATTTGCTCTATTTTCTGGGTTCTGTAAAGCAAATCTGGGAGAGTGAGAACCATCTCAGGACATGGGAGTTCTGAGGACCAGAGGCTAACCTCATGAAGCATCTGTCAACTCCGGGGCCTCCCTGGCTCCCTGCTCTCTAACCCCCTTTCCCCTCACGGCTCCTCCCCTCTCCCAACATAGAGTTCCACATAATTCTTCCTCTCTTGTGCAGAATGTCTGCTTCTTTCTTCTGAAACGGAGCCCCAGGCAGTATCTGGGCTCTGCCCAGGGAAGGACACTACTGCCTGAGGACTTCCCTCTGCAGACACATTAAGCTGCTCCTCTGAGCAATCTCCGTCTCACTGATAGTCAAAAAGCAAGCTGGGATATTATTCCTTCCTTTTACAATCGCTTTAAGGCAGACCGTCTTCACATTTACATTTAATTCTATAGTGTTCACCTGAACATGGCTTTGTAGACTAATACTCAGCTTCTCCCATTCTCTCCCTTAAACTGCCCTTCTCCTTCCTCTCTTCCGACAATCACCTTGTACTCATGACTCACGCCTAGGCTGTGTAATTTACTTCTGTCACCTGTGTGTTGATGAGCACTTCCTCTTGCCTGTTATGTTTTTCCACCACCAAATGTATTGTGTTTAGAATCTGTGGGGCCGATGCCGTGGCTCACTTGGTTAATCCTCCACCTGCGGCGCCAGCATCCCATATGGGCGCCAGGTTCTAGTCCCAGTTGCTCCTCTTCCAGTCCAGCTCTCTGCTGTGGTCCAAGAAGGCAGTGGAGGATGGCCCAAGTGCTTGGGCTTCTGCACCCGCATGGGAGACCAGGAAGAAGCACCTGGCTCCTGGCTGTGGATTGGTGTAGCTCCGGCCGTGGTAACCATTTGGGGAGTGAACCAATGGAAGGAAGACCTTTCTCTCTGTTTCTCTCTCTCACTGTCTAACTCTGTCATGTAAAATTAAAAAAAAAATCTGTGATAGGTTTGCAACCCTGAGTTTCACCTTTCTGATCACCTCTTTCAAATTTGAGCGCGGTGCCTGAAAACAAGTACTGAACTGAGACAACAAAGCCTTGGGTTTCAGTTCAGCTCAGTCATGGAAATGTGGAGGCCTGCCTCCTCGGAACGTGGTTCCTAGTTAAGGGGACTGAACTAGTTTAGGGTTCTAAGGTTTGGACTTTGGTATTTTTTGACATTGCTAAGCCAAATGTCTTGGAGTGGGCATTCATTTGGCAGGGTTTAACTTTCATAAGATTCTCAAAAACTTTCCTTTATTGTAAAGTAACTCCGTGTCCAGTGTATCAGATTCTCTTTCAGATACCTTCCTGTTCTAACAGTCACTTCTGAGGCTTTGGAGCTTCTGCACTGTGTTAGAACTCCTGGCAGTCAGATGGACACAGTGGATCAGATGTATAAATACTCAAAAATATTTAATAAATGTCTAAAAATGTTATTACACTCAGAAACTGGCACTGAATGTGTTAAGAAATAAATGATTGCCACTCTTGCTATTTCAGTCTTTGTCTATAAAAATATCACAGATTTACGTATTTATAAATTCATAACATAAATCAACTTGAATGAGAAGTCACAAAGTTTCTTGGCTATGAAGTTTTTCAAGCTATGACTCTGCAAAATGAAACATGCAAATTTAATGAATCCAAAAAATCTTTATCGAACATAGTCACACACAGTTTTCAAAAGTAATCTAATTTCATGGTGAAACTAAGTGTAATGTTTAACTTTAATGATGAAATAAAATATGAATTTGCTTAAATTCCTGATTAAGGTTTTTAACATTTTATCACTGATTAAGTGATATTTGTTGTTTTTTTGTTGGTTTTGAAAAGATTTTTAATGCTTTAGAACAATTCGTAACAGAATAATTAGGTATTTTTAGATGGAAAAAATAGATGTGATAATTTTTAAGTTTTAGTGATTAAAAAAATCTTGGGGTTGCTATTGTGACACAGTAGTAGGTATACTCACATCCCATGTCTGAGTGGCTGAGTGCAAGTCCCATCTTTGCTTCCAATCTGGCTTCCTACTAATGAATACTTCAGGAAGCAGAGAGAGATGGCACAAGGACTTGGGTTCTTGCTACCCGTGTGAGAGATCTGGATGGTGTTCCTGGCTGCTGACTTTGGCCTGTCCCAACACTGACTGTTGTGGGGTATTTGAGGAGTGAACCAGAAGATGGGAAAATCTCTCTTTCTGTCTTTGGCACTCTGCCTTTCAAATAAATAAAAAAAGAAACAAACAAAACTTTAATAAAGTCCCCTTAATTTGTTTTAACCTTAATTTTATACCTTTGATTAAATACAATTAAGCAAACAGTCAGATGGTACCTGGAACTGCTGTCAAAAACCGCTAGCCAGGAGAGAATAAAACAAGGAATTCTTCAAAGCTGAATTTAAGAGCTCACTTTGGAGAACTGGAAATAAGGAGTAGTGCTAGATTTCCTAAAAGGAGTTTTAAAAGAATTTGGTAAGGGTTTCATGCACTGAGAAAGAAGAAGTGAGAAGCATGTTGAGTCTGTTTAATTTAGGTAGTAGACAGGTTAGAGTGGTAATGTGCTGTGAATAATTTGTGCTGTTCCTTGGGACATGGCACAACTAGGTCTTGTTAAATAAGCTGAAAATTTTGCACAGATGATACTTTGACATTTAACTTTTTCTGTAGTGAAAATAGTTAAAGATGAGATATAGCACTCGGGACTCACAGTCCCAGATAGAGGCTTTCATCATTACCACATTTGGAGCTGGCAGCATCCGTCCCGAGACAGGTCACTCGAACTCCTGACCATCTGCTGTGCAAGAAGAGGGGCCTGCTCTATAGCTTTCTTTAGTTTTGCTCATTAGGTTTAATAAGTCGGGTTTGTATTATGTTGTAAAGTGCCTGGTGTGGAATTCTCAATTTAATTGGATTACAAAGTTGAGTTAGGAAAGCTGAAAGTAGAAAAACTTTAATTAGTTGTTTACCTAACTTTGATGTTAGCTAAAACATGCCTCTTAGTCTTAATTTGTTCATCCTATTTTAATAGTTGTTAACCTCTTGCTATGTCTAATGTATAAGCTAAAGTTTATTTTTATAATGGATAAGAACAAATATCATATATAGAGAGTTCAATACTATGTAAGGTTTTAGGCAACCAATGGGGGTCTTGGAAGTAGTTCCTGTGGGGGCCTACAATATAAGTACAATGTACTGTACCAAGTTTAAGGATACTGGTAGGAAACAGAAATGAATACCTAGTAAATTAAATTTTAATACGGATTGGCCTTTTGAAATGATTCTTGGAGAAATAAGTGGAGTTGATAATGGGAGAAAGAGATGAATATCAAATCAGTAGTTTGTTAAATACCTTATCCCTTTTGATTCAAATCCCTGTCCCCTGGCCTATTAGTAGTCATAAATTCATGAGCAAGATTAGAAACAGGGCTGTAAGAAAGTTTTATTTTCATGCAGTGGTATTTTCTGCTCAGGTTAAAAATAAAAAAGATACTTAAATTCCAAAGCCATGCTGCTATTGAATTGTTTTTTATTTTTTTGAGTTTACTCTATTTTTATTTTTTATATCTTCTTTTTGAATAATTAGCTCATTGTTTTTCAGTTTTTATTTCTTAAAAGCATATTTATTTAAGTGTATTCTCTAAATGCCTAAAATTTGATATGTATGGTTTATTTATTCTGATCTAGGCCATTCAGGTCCCAATAGTCTATCATTTCAATTGCAATATCTTCTTGGATTCATTAATTATTTTAAATTATATTATTAATTATTTGGAAAAAGTATTGAAATTTCCTATGCTTATTGTGCTTCTGTGAGTTCTTGGCTAATGAGACTTTAATTTTATTGCATTTTAGTCAGATGCAAAGGTGTGTACAGTAAATTCTTCAAAATATTTTTTAAAAGATTTATTTATGTATTGCAAAGGCAGAATGACAGAGAGGCAGAGGTAGAGAGAGAGAAAGGTTCTTCACAAACTGGTTCACTCCCCAGATGGCTGCAATGGCTAGAGCTGCGTTAATCTGAAGTCAGGAGCCAGGAGCTTCTTATAGATCTTCCATGTGGGTGCAGGGGCCCAAGTACCTGGGCCATTCTCCACTGCCCTCCAAGGTCATAGCAGAGAGCTGGATTGGAAGTGGAGCAGCTGAGACTCAACCCAGTAACCATATGGGATGCCAGCAATGCACGTGGCAGGTTTACCCACTATGCCGCAACATCAGTCCCCAATTCTTCAATTTTTTTATAAAAGATTTATTTTTTTATTTGAGAGAGTTACACAGAGAGGAGAGGCATAGAAAGAGAGAGAGAGAGGTCTTCCATCCGATGGTTCACTCCCCAATTGGCTGCAATGGCCAGAGCTGTGCCAATACGAAGCCAGGAGATTCTTCTAGGTCTCCCACGTCAGTGCAGGGGCCCAAGAACTTGGGCCATCTTCTACTGCTCTCCCAGGCCATAGCAGAGAGCTGGAATGGAAGTGGATCAGCCGGGTCTCAAACCAGTGCCCATATGAGATGCTGGTGCTTCAGGCCTGGGCACTAACCCACTGCGCCACAGTGCCAGCCCCAATTCTTCAATATTTGTAGGGCCTTCTTTTGTAGCTAGATATTGATCAATTTTTTTGTAAATATTCAATGTTTGCTTAAAATTTTTGGTTTCAAAAATCCCTATGTAAGTCTATCATGTTAAAATTATAGTATTATTTAAATATATATACTTCCAAGTATCTGATTTTACCTTTTTTTTTCATTTGACAGGTAGAGTTATAGACAGTGAGAGAGAGAGAGACAAAGAGGAAGGTCTTCCTTCCGTTTGTTCACTCCCCAAATGACCGCTATGGCTGGAACTGCGCCGATTAGAAGCCAGGAGCCAGGTGCTTCTCCTGGTCTCCCATGCGGGTTCAGGGCCCAAGCACCTGGACCATCCTCCACTGCCTTCCCAGGCCACAGCAGAGAGCTGGATTGGAAGAGGAGCAACTGGGACTAGAATCCGGTGCCCATGTGGGATGCCGGCACCACAGGCGGAGGATTAACCAAGTCAGCCACGGTGCCGGCCCCTGATTTTACTTTTAAAATCTCTTTCCAAAAAAGTTGAATTAAATTGATTTTTTTTCTTTACCGGTTTTGGTTGGTAGATTCAGGACTGCTTTGTCTTTTTTTTTTTTTAAGTTGGAGAAACAGATACAGGTGAACGGGGTAAGGGAGAGAGGAAGGGAGAGAGAGAGAGAGAGAGAGAGAGAGAGAGAGAGAGAGAGAGAGACGAGAGAGAAGCTCATATGCATTGGTTCACCCACCAAACCCCCAAAACAGTAAAAACCCTGAAATAGGGCTGAGTTAAGCTGAAGCTTGAGGCTGGGAGCTCAATCTAGGCTTCCCACATGGGTGGCAGGAAGCCCATTAGTTGAGCCATCACCACTGACTTCCGGGAACCATGTTGGCAGGAAGTTGGAACTGGGAGGTAGAACTGGTATTTGAACCCTGGCACTCTGGTGTGGAAAGTGGGTGCCTTAGGGTTAGGGCTTCCAAGGACTTGAGCACTCCCACCCTATGACTTTGCTGGTCACATTCCATGCTTCAGTAGTCACAGACTGAAATGCCATATCTGCAGCTCCACTGGCACCTCACCCCCCACATGTTTCTATTTGGTATTGCCCTTGTAGAGGTCTTCTGCAATAACTCCACTCCCTTGACAGATCACTCTGCCTGGGCTCCTGGTGTCTGAGACATCCTTTGAAACTTTGAAGGATGTGTCTATGCCTCTGTGGCTCAATTGGTTTCTGTCCACTTAGCTGCTCTCTGAGGCTACACACTGCTTCAGTAGCTTTCCTTGATGTACCTTACACATTGCTGGTCACTCTACCTTCCCAGGGTCTCCTCGCAGCATCACTGTCACAGCTCCATCAGGCATCACCCTTTCAGGGCTCCATGCAGGACCTCCAACCTGTGACTTCAGCACTTAGCTCTCCATACTCCACCCCCCTTTTCCTAAGCCAGTCTCACTTGCTTTTATTGTTCATCATTTATGTGATGAGGACCCCCAAACCTACATGTTTGGCCCAGGAGGACCCCCAAACCTACATCTCTGATCCAGACATCTTTCCTTATTCTAGATCCATATATCCAGCTGACTATGGAAGTCTCCATGTGAAGTGGTTTATAGGCATTCTAGATGTAAGATGTGCTAAAACATAAGTCATCTCTCCTTGAGCAGTCTTGATCCTTGTCATGTGTTCCAAGTCTAAATGATGATATAATTGTCTAGGTTAAAAATATGAATGGGGGTGTATGTTTAGCCTAGTGGTTAAGACATAGGATATTTGCAACTCATGTTGGAGTTCCTGAGTTTGACACTCACCTCCAGCTCCAGACTCCAAGGACTTGCTAATACAGACCCAGACAGTAGCAGTGATGGCTCAATTAACTGGGGTCCTGCCACCCACATGGGAGTACTGGATTGAGTTCTTGGCTCTCAGCTTTGGCCTTGGTTCAACTCTGGCCATCCTAGGCTTTTGGGAAGTGAACTAGTGAGTGGGAGCTCTCTCTCTGTCTCTGTCTCTGTCTCTTAAATATATTCTACAAATTCTTTTGTAATCTGAGTGTATTTCTTCTACCTTTAATTCCTTCTGCTTAACCAAATAAACAGTTTAATATTTTCTCCTTTATTATATCTCAAAATAATCCATTTATATTTCTCATAAATATTTAATCTTTAATGGTTTAATTTATAAATTTATTTTAGTGAATGGCCATAATTCCCAAACTGTATTCCACAGTGCATTAATTCCATAAGAGATTAAATGGTACTGTCCAAAAAAAATAGGGTTCCATGACCAGCAAAGTTTGGAGAATGCTACGTGCCACCATTCCCATCTTGGCATTCTATGATGTATGAAGCACTAAGAAAAGCTACCTGTTTGTTTTACCCAGCATTTCACTAACCTCTCCCTCACTTTCCTGGAGAGTCTTTAAATATCTTGCTTCTGCTGCATAGTTAAGTCGTTGTTTTCCCTATCAATATTCGTTGAACAATCTCTTCCTTCCCTGCTTGTTTATGGGATTTCCTTAATCATAGGCTAAATTCCTAAATATCCTGGAATTCATTTTAGAGCTTACCGTGTTCTTTGGCTTTATTTATTTCTTAGAGATGGAGAATCTATTTGTGTTTTTGAAGAAAACCTACTTGACTGCAGAACAAAGCGTTTTACAAAGCATATACATCCAACTCTCAGCTGTAAGCTAAAATGGAGCCCAAGCGAATCATCATCTGTGGAGTTCTATTACAGCGGTGTTGGGCAGGAGGTCAAACTTGCAAGGATAGTCAGAGTTTGTTTGGAATTGACCACATCATTATTAGTTCAAATGAGCAGTCTGCTGTGGGCATGTTGCCTAGCCATTAAGACGTTGGGTAAGAAGCCTCTGTCTCCTCTCAGAGTTCAGTACCCAGCTTTGGCCCCTGATTCTGATTTCCTGCTGTGCAGGCCCTGGGAGACAGTGGTGATGGCTTACATGGATAAATCCCTGCCATTCATGTGGCACACCTGTACTGAATTCCCAATTCCCAGTTTCATCCCAGCCCATTCCTGGCTATCACAGGCATTTGTGGAGTGAATCAGGGGATGAGCGCTCACTCTCACTCTACCAAAAAAAAAAAAAAAAAAAGAGCTGCATTCCCTCATTCTTCTTTTCCAGTTGATAAAAATAGTTGTATTTAGTATCCCAAGGTTAGAAACTTGTCTATAGTTATTTTCCTTCATACTACTCTGCCTTTAAAAGGCCTTTAAAATATTTATACCTGAAACTACTTAAAACTAGAGAATTAACTATATTCCAGGTTGAGTTGTGATTTTAATTAATCCAATTCTGCTGGCCTGGAACAATCAGTGACCAGGTGAACTTCTATTCACACAGTTGTAAGACCAATGCTTATTTTTCTTCAAAGATTGGTTTAGACCACATTTTGGGCACCTAGGACCCAAATTCTAGATGCTTAGATGATGCTAGTTCATTTCAATTCTGTGATTCTGTGATTCTGTGATACAGTGACTGTGAAAGAAGAAAATTAAGAAGCAACAGTGGCCGGCGCCGCGGCTCACTAGGCTAATCCTCCACCTGTGGCGCCGGCACCCCGGGGTTCTAGTCCAGGTCGGGGCGCCAGATTCTGTCCCGGTTGTTTCTCTTCCAGTCCAGCTCTCTACTGTGGCCCGGGAAGGCAGTGGAGGATGGCCCAAGTGCTTGGGCTGTGCACCCACATGGGAGACCAGGAGGAAGCACCTGGCTCCTGGCTTTGGATCAGCGCAGTGCGCCGGCCGCAGCGGCCAGTGGAGGGTGAACCAATGGTAAAGGAAGACCTTTCTCTCTGTCTCTCTCTCTCACTGTCCACTCTGCCTGTCAAAAAAAAAAATCTAGATAGAATTAAATGTTAATGGTGATTATAGAAGAATGGTGGAACACTGTTGGGTGTCATCTTCTGCAGGTCCACTTTGCATCCTGTGTTGGATGTGGGAGAATGACCACAAGGGCTGTACTCTTGGGTTTGCTCTTGTGTCCTCTGCTTTATGGTTGGGTTCAGCAAATGGAGAGCCCAGGATGCGAGACAGAGGGAGGTGGGGGGAGTTGGAGTATCTCTTCCTTTGGACCCTTTACTTGCAGAATTATCTTGGGGCTGGCTGAAACCTCATAACTGATAGTCACAGGTAGTCTGTTTGGGCAGCTAAGGCACATTTGATGTAATGTCATATAAACCACAGAAATCTTTTTCTCGTAATTCTGGAGGCTGGGAGTCTGAGATTTGGGGCCAGCATGATTGGGTTCTAGAGAGGGCCATCTTGTGGTTGCAGGCTGACAACTAATCAAATCTTCAGATGGTAGGAAAAGGGCAGGCAAGGTTTCTTTTATAAAAGCACTAATCCCATTTATGAGAGCTCCACCCTCATGGCATAATTATTTCCTGAAAGTTCCACCTCTTAATATCATCACACTGGGGTTGGGATTTCAACATGAATTTTAAGAGGACACAAACATTCAGTCTAAAACACAGTTGCTCTCTGGGGAAGGTTTCCTCCACGTGACTCTTTCCTTCTGGGTTCTAGTAACTACTGTATTTTTTTTCTTTAAAGATTTATTTATTTATTTATTTAGAAGGCAAAGAGACAGAGAAGAAGAGACAGAAAGAGTGTTCCTATGTACTAGCTCACTCTGCAAGTGGCTGCAACAGCCAAGTAATGTTCAGGGCAAAGCCAGGAGCTAGGAATTCCATCCTTGTCTCCCATGTGGGTGGCAGAGGCTCTAATACAGAAGCCATCCTCTGCTGCCTTCCCAGACACATCATCAGGAAGCTGGATCAGAAGCATAATAGCCAGGACATAAGCCCATCCTCCAAGATGGGATATGGACTGAAGCTGAACCACTGTGTTTTTACCATGCTGGCCCCGGTCCTTTTTTGAAGTGTAAGGATGATGACTTCCCCACTGCTTCTACACTTGATCTTAGCCAAAAGGCCGAGAAGCGATCCCCACTGCTTCTAACCCAGGGGTGCTTCACTATCCACGGTGATTTTCCTCACCCCTTCTAAAGATACTCATGGGCTACTGTCAACATTAGGACCTAGATGCTCTCCTAAAGCAATGTTGGTTGCGGTCAGTTATCTCTTGGCTAAGTAGGTGCACTTACATATTGTTTTTTCCTAGATCCAAGAGTTGAAGATTGGCTCCTCATGTCCTCGTCTTTGCCACAAACCATCACCCTGGGACTTTATGTCTATTTTGTCACGTCTCTGGGACCAAAGCTCATGGAGAATAGAAAGCCCTTTGAACTCAAAAAAACTATGATAATATACAATTTTTTCCTACTGCTGTTCTCTGTGTATAT
Source organism: Lepus europaeus (assembly GCF_033115175.1). Taxonomy (NCBI): domain Eukaryota; kingdom Metazoa; phylum Chordata; class Mammalia; order Lagomorpha; family Leporidae; genus Lepus; species Lepus europaeus. The sequence goes on from NC_084837.1 coordinate 103,352,537, forward strand.
GTGTTATGAGGCAAGTATCTTCATTCCTATGGGCTAATTTTACCTGAGTCTTCCTGTTTATCTGTCATTGTGTTTGTTGTTCTGACTATGGGATGATCCTTTGAGAATTAAAGAATTTTAGAAATTGAAAAAAAAAAGAAGTGGGTGCCTTAAACTGTAAGAAAAACAGCTACTCCTGTTTTATCTTTTTGGTAATTTTTTTTCTCATATTACCAATCTCCTTATAACTAATAACATTTTTGCTTTATGTGCTATGTTAGTTGAAATTAAGTTGTTGGTGGTGATATCTGCTGGTCAAATGTTTTCAATTTTAACTCTTTAAACTTCTTTATATATTTCAGATTGTCTTTTGTAAACATTATTAACTAGATTTTTAAAAAATCTGATTTTACTGGAAAATTTAATCAATTGCTATACACCATGATTTTTAATACACTTGGATTTATTTTCACTATCATGTTTTCCATTTATATTAATTTGATTACTTTCTTGTTTTATGTTGAAATAGATGTGTTTCCTTAATTAGTATCATGTCTGTTTATGTTGTTAGTAACTGATTTTATTTTTTATTCATTTTATTTTATTTTAAATTTTTTATTAAATAAAGAGGACAGATTTCATGAATTTCATAAGTACAATTCTAAGAAGGTAACCATAATCCCTTTCCTCCTTTCACCCTCCCTTAATCCCACACCTCAAGAAAAATTGAAGAAGAGAAAATGGAGGCTCACCAAACCAAAGATAAAGCCATAGTTGCTAAAATAGTGCTGCCTCAAAGCAGATAGACTATAAATAGATTTCTACATATATCAAAACTTATATGACAGAAAGACATTTTAAGTTGGTCAAGAAATCTAGGATCTTCAACAGATTGTGGTGGGGCAATTGGCTGGTTACATGAAAACTAAATTAAAATAGATTCTATTCTTACCTCAAATTATGCACTAAAATAAGTACCAAATGTCTTATTACCCAAATGTGGACACCAAAATTTAAAGTATTGGAATGAAAGCATAGAAAGCATAGAATAAGCTTCATGATTTTGGTATAGCAAAGAGTTTCTTTGAGATATAAAATCACAGTTCATAAAAGAAAACAGCAATGAATTTGACCACTGAAAACTATAAAATATAAAAAAACAGCTATATACTTGGAAGTTTTATTTGCAATGCATAGATTGCAAAGAATCATTATCTGGAAGATGTAGATAATTCCTGTAAGATCAGCTAACATAAGTACAAACAAGAGAAGAGTATTGAGAAATGGCCAGAATGAACTGAGGTAGATGATCTACAAAGATGGTTGCAGGAATCCCTCCCTTCTGCTTCCCTGAGAATCATGCTCCCTCATTTTACGTGGATCCTGCTTTTTTCTTTTCTTGAGCATACATTGATTTTATGGTTTGCTTTGTCCTACAAAATACGGCTCAAATGGCGGTGAATACACAATTGGAAGAAAAATCTGAAAGGCCAATGAAAAGAGAAGGCGTTCAACCTCCCTCATACTCATGAAATGAAAATGGAGTAGCTGTTTTACAAACATCAGTGAGGCACAGGTATAAATCCTGACAATATCAGATCATGGTGAGGGTGTCACACACTGCTAGGGACAATGTAACCTGGTACAGATATGCTAGCGAACAAACTTGCCACACTGGACAAAACAAAGATGAATGTTTATCAAATTCAGCCATTACCCTAGACTAATGTTCACATAGAACTGAGGAAACACGCATGAAGATGTTTAGCTTGGCATTGTTTATTAAAGTGAAAGATTGGAAATCAATTACATATTTATCATCCAGAGGGAAAAACATAGCGCTTTTGTACAAATATAAGGAGAAACTTAGAAAATAATAACTTACATTGACTACCCTCTCAGGGCAAAAATTCTAAGCTTTACATGTATTATTTCAATTTAATCTTCTTAGCATCTGTTTGAGTACCATGATCATCGCTGTTGTCATCATCACCATCGTCATCATCCTCTCTCCATTTTACAAAGAAGGGCAAAACATAGAGCTAGTAAATGGCAGGACTGGGATTTGAACTCTGGAGTCCATGCTCTTAATGACTACCCTATGCAGATTTCGGAGAACTGTTGAGGACTTCAGCAAGTGGCTGAGGGACGTCACTGTACGCCTCAGCTCCAGATGAGGACACACACTTGTTATTCCATTCCTGGGGTCCTGAATTTATCAAGTCTTTGGGCTCCAGGTTGTGCCCAAGTGCCTTTATGTGAGAGAAAGCAGAGGTATGTACAGGTAGGAGAATGCTAGCTTATTTGAGGAGATAAGATTTGTTCTATTTATTTGACAGAGAGAGTGATACCTTCCATTTGTTGGCTCACTCCCCAAATGGCTTCAATTGCTAGAGTTGGCCCAGGAGCCTAGCACTCCATCCAGCTCTCCCATGCAGATGTTGGGGGGGCTCAGGCACTTGGATCATCTTTTGGTGCTTTCCCAGGTACTTTGGCAGGAAGTTGTATCAGAAGTGAAGCATTGGGACTCGAACTAGTGCTTATATGGAATGCCTGTGTTGCCAGCAGCGGCTTAATCGGCTGTGCCACAATGCTGCCTCCCCCTCCCCCGTTATATAACATTTTTAAGCATTGAAAATAAACTTTGCATACTTAGAAAAAAAAGTCCAGATTTTATTAAATTAAAATAGCAATGGAGGCTAGTTCCTGTTGCTTACGTGCAGCCCAGCGGGGTTCCCAGCGTGCACTGCACGTGCTGGAGGCTCAGACCAACCAGAGTGGTCGGCATGTCTGGGGCTGGGGAAGCAGTGCTTGGAGCACGTGGCAACCGTTCTCGCTGTGCGGGAGGCAGCGCTGTGCTGGGCTTCGGGCAGTGCCCATACACAGCGGAGGAGTGCCAGGCCATCCCGAGTGCTCTCAGGGAGCGGCTGGGCCCCGAAGACAGCAGCGGCCGCCGGGCTGGAGGAGACCAGCAGATGTGTTACACTGAGGGTCACAAGGTTATTGGCCCGGCCAATGAGATGTTTGGGTACAATGTCTGGGCGCACTCCGTCACGCGGCAGAATGCGACCTCAACAATGGCAAGTTCTACCGGGTGGCTGCGCGTTTGTGAGGGCGCAGTTGAAGCCTGGCTCCTATCATGGAGATGTCGGCTGCCGTGTTTGTGAGGGCCTCAAGTCCAAGGCCTTGGCTTTGGAGAAGGCGAGCCAGGAAGCTGCGACCAATGGGCTGAAGCGAGCACTCAGGAGTTTTGGGAATGCACTTGGAAATTGCACCCTGGACAAAGACTGCCTGTGGTCCCTGAATAAGCTTCTATGCCGGTTGCCTCTTGAAGTAGATTTGAATAAAGCAAAGAGACAAGATTTTGAACCATCTGTGGCACAGGCAAGATGTAACAGCTGCCACCTTGGCTCTGGGACTCCTACGACCTCAGGAGGTACCTCCCCCTGCAGACCAAGCCACCCTGATAATCCCCACCTTGTGACACAGGGGGATGAGGACAGCCGCTCCGGAACTCGGGCCTGTCTGCTCCAGGAGGAGCAAGGCCACCCCGCAGCGGAAGCCCTGGCTAAAGAGCTGCAGCGACATTCCCGGGAGCGAATGCAGAGACAGCAGCAAGTGCAGACCCCCGCCCAGCCAGTGGGAACGGAACAGGAGGAGGCACGCCCTGCCCCGCCCGCGATGCACAGCACTCCCATACCTGCTGTCTCTGACCTGGGCACGGTGAAAGACTCCCTTGCAGAGAACTTCGAAGACACCCTGGACCTGTGGGATGAGACTCCAGACATCCTGGACAGTGTTGTCAAGGCCTCCTGGAGAGCAGCACCAGCCCAGACGTCTGCCACGCCAACCTGGAATGACCTGGAGCTGGAGCTCTGGAACAAGACTCCCTCATAGCCTTTGCCGCCAGAAAGCACTAACAAAATCTGCACCCCGGCATCCCCAAATTCACAACACTAACCAGCATGTAACAGGAGACTGTGCATCTCACAGGAACAGCCGGGACATGAAGAAAAGGAAACGGGACCTGTCCTGAGGCTCAGGCCACATGGCCTGGACTTCGTTACCAAGCTGCTTTGGGAGCAGAGTGGACAGTGAGAGAGAGATAGAGAGAAAGGTCTTCCTTTTTGCCGTTGGTTCACCTTCCAATGGCTGCCGCGGCTGGCGCGCTGCTGCCGGCGCACCGCGCTGATCCGATGGCAGGAGCCAGGTGCTTCTCCTGGTCTCCTATGGGGTGCAGGGCCCAAGCACTTGGGCCATCCTCCACTGCACTCCCTGGCCACAGCAGAGAGCTGGCCTGGAAGAGGGGCAACCGGGACAGGATCGGTGCCCCGACCGGGACTAGAACCCGGAGTGCCGGCGCCGCAAGGCGGAGGATTAGCCTAGTGAACCGCAGCGCCGGCCTGGGAGCTACTTTTGAGTCATGAACTTGTTCATCGTCCCGGAGGAATGGACTGTTTGCACGAGTTCACACCGGGGTTCATCCTGAACCTTCCCAGGGGATCTGTCGGAGCCTGCTGCAGAGAAAGCCGAGTGCCTGAGGATGTCACACACGGCAGTGGTGGGGTGGTGGTGGGGAGGTGGGGGGGGGGATGGAGTGGGGGTCTTGGACAGATGAAATGCCTTGCCTTTGGCCCTTGAGGCTTTTCAGTATTTATTCCTACACAACTGTGTTAATAAAGACAGACAGGCATTTTAGGACTCGCCCATGGCTGCTTGCCTCCAAGCAGTGTAGGCCACACTTGAGTGCCAGCTTTAGCGGCCTTGATAAATTGTAGCAAGGAATCCCCTGCCTTTCTTTCCCTTTTCCTGAGAACAAGGCAGGTGCTGCTGCCTCTTTAGATCAAGCAGGTGGCCGAGTCCCTGTGCTACGGTGGTCTCCTGCATCTCTGAGGGATAGGTTCTAAGACGCCCGGTGCCTACTGAACTCTCAGTGCCAAACCCTGTCAGTGAGTGCCTTGTCCACCTTTACTAAGCATTTTTGCTGTAACTTTTGCAGCTTGTGGGGTGATAGAAAAGGACATTTTTCTTCCTCACAGTCTCACAGCAGATTAGTTCTTTTTTTTTTGTTTTGTTTTGTTTTCTGTGAAAATTGTTGAACTCTTCACTTAGTATAGAGTTGTTCTTCTATGTATAAAATTAATCGAAAATGGATCTTAGTGGAGAATAGAACTTGGAATGGGAGAGGGAGGAGGAGGAGGGGTGGGAGAGTGGGTTGGAGAGTGGGTATGATGGGAAGAATCACTATATTCCTAAAGTTGTACTTATGAAATGCATGAAGTTTGTATTCCTTAAATAAAAGGTTTCTTTGGGGGAACAATAAATTAAAAAACACTAATAATGCATAGGCTTGTAGTAAGAGTTAATAGGGTATTTATAAAGTACCTGGTGCATGGGAGGTCCTCAATAAATGTTCACTTCTTTAATGTGAAATTTGTAACCATTTGCAGTAGCATTGTTTATGTTACCACCTCCATAAACCATGGGATTTCATAGAAAAGACCTTAAGGTCTGAATTTACGAGTTTGTGTGTACTGATTTCAGCATGTTCTAAGTGTACAAGCAAAAGGCCAAGAACTAATAATGGATTTTGGATAGCTGTGCAAAGTCAGCAGCCAGAGGATATCTAAGAACTAGTAGGAGCTTATTGGTAAGTGGTGGTGGTGGTGGTGAGGGGGAGTACGGGGGACGGGACAGAAGTCACTTATTGTCCTAGACCAAATAAATTTTGGAAATAGTTAATAATTCTTATCAGTAGAATGCTCTTGAATAGAGTCATAAATTTCTGTCCTTTTGATAGAAGAGTCTTTTTTTCTGTTTTAGATGATGGAAAACAGTATGGAACAAAACAAATCCTCAGTTACCATAAAGCTGTATGACAGACAAAACAAAAATACTTGGAGCCGGCGCGGTGGCGCAGTAGGTTAATTCTCCACTTGCGGCGCCGGCATCCCATATGGACGCTGGTTCTAGTCCTGGCTGCTTTTTTTTTTTTTTTTTTGACAGGCAGAGTGGACAGTGAGAGAGAGAGACAGAAAAAGGTCTTCCTTTTGCCGTTGGTTCACCCTCCAATGGCTGCCGTGGCTGGCGCACCGCGCTGATCCAAAGCCAGGAGCCAGGTGCTTCTCCTGGTTTCCCATGGAGTGCAGGGCCCAAGCACTTGGGCCATCCTCCACTGCACTCCCTGGCCACAGCAGAGAGCTGGCCTGGAAGAGGGGCAACCGGGACAGAATCCGGCGCCCTGACCGGGACTAGAACCTGGGGTGACGGCGCCGTTAGAAGGAGGATTACTGGCTGCTCTTCTTCTAATCCAGCTCTCTGCTCTGGCCTGGGAAAGCAGTCAAAGATGGCCCAAGTGCTTGGGTCCCTGCACCCCTGTGGGAGACTGGAAGAAGATCCTGACTCCTGGCTTTGGATTGGCTCAGCTCCAGCCATTGCAGCCATCTGGGGAGTGAATCAACGGACAGAAGACCTTTCTCTCTGTCTCTCCCTCTCACTGTCTGAAACTCTACCTCTCAAATAAAATAAATAAAAATCTTTAAAAAAACCAAAAATACAGGAAATATAGGTTAGATCAATAATAGGAGGGGTGGAGCTAGCAAGAAAGGGGTGTGGGAGGTGCAGATACACACCAGGAGTCCTAACTGCTGATTAGGTAGGACGGTCTCATGGAGCAGGAGCGTTTGAGCGAAGGTCTCAGGAATGTGTGAGAGTGAGGGAAAGACTATTCTAAGAAGAAAGAATGACTCACACAGAAGAATTCCTGTCAATTCCAGGAACAGCAAAGAGGCCAGGTTGTTTGAATGCAGTAACCAAGGAAAGTTAGGAGGAGGATTTCTAGGTGATGACAAGATGTTTCTGGGTGAGATAGAAAGTCATTGAACCATAACTATGTTGGGGCCAGCATTGTGGTGCAGCAGGTTAAGTCACCGCCTGTGACACTGGCATACCTTACGGGTAAGTGCTTGAGTCCTGGCTGCTCTGCTTCCAGTCCAGCTTCATGACTCTGCCTGTGAAAGCAGCAGAAGATACATCCAGTCCTTGGGCACCTGTACGCACGTGGGAGACCTGGATGGAGTTCAGGTTCCTGGCTGTTTCAGCTATTTTGGGAGTGCACCAGTGGATAGAAGATCAATCTCTCTCTCCCTCTCCCCCTCCCCCTCCCCCTCTCCCTCTCCCTCCTTCTCTCTCTCTCCCCTCTTCCCCCTACTCTCCACTTTGTAATTCTGCCTTTCAAGTAAATAAATAAATGAAATAAATTTTTTCTTTAAAAAAAGAGAATGACAATGTGTGCCTGGGACTGTGTTTCCCCTACTTTCACATTGTTGAAGACTTAGCCCTCATGTGAGTATATTTGGAGATCAATGCTTTAAGATGTGATTAAGTTTAAATAAAGTCATAAGGTGGGACCCTGCCATGGCTTGAATGTGTCCCCCAAATTTCATGTGCTGGAAAGTGATTTCCCTGTGCATCAGTGTTGAGAGGTTGGCTGTTTAAGAGGTCATTGGGTTGTGAGGGCTGGGCACTGAATGGACTGATGTTGCTATTGTGGGAGTACTATCTTGCCCCTCTGCCTTCACCATACGGTGATGCAGCTGAAGGACTTTATCGGATGTGGGCCCCTTGGCCTTAGAGTTCCTTGCTTCTAGAACTATAATAAATGACTGTTTTTTTTAAACTTAACTGATTTCAGGTATTACTTTAAAGCAGCACAAAATGGATTAAGATAGGACCTAATCCAATATGTTTGGTGTTCCTATAAGAAGAGATTTGGATATGTGACAGACACCAGGGATGCTGTGCTCAGAGATCATTTTAGGACATAATGTGAAGGTGGCCATTTCCAACCAAGGAAGATCCCTCAGGAAAAACCACACCAGTTCACACCATGTACTTGGACATCCAATCCCAGAGCTGTGAGGCAAAACATCTCTCTTGTTTAAGCCACATAGTCTGTAGCATTTTGCTGTCATCCCCAGCTGATGAATACAGATACTGAGAGCCAAGTAACATAATTCAGTTAAACTTTTAGAAATTCACTCTGACAGTCTTGTGAGGAACAGGTCACAGTGACATGGGCAATGTGATGGAAGCTTATTGTAGTGGTCCAGGTAGGAGTTGACAGTGGTTTGGGCAAAAACACCTCAGTTGGAGGAGGGAGTGGCTGAGGCTGTGTTTCACAAAGAGTAAGTGAAGTGTGGTGCTGGTTTGGATGCAAGATAAGGAGAAAACAGCAAAATAAGGAGAATTGCAATGTTATGATCAACAAGTGATGATGAACCAGATTTGAGAGGCTGGAAATGAGATTAGAGCCCCTTCCATATTTAGGGTTTGGGAAGATGAGGAAGAGCAAATTGTTGTGACAGGAGTAGCTGGTGATGTTGGGGGAGGATGAGGGAAGAGCAAGGGAAATTTTGTCCTAAAGGCTATGTGTTGTGTCTTGGGTGACTGTGGAAACGCAGGTTGTGAGATTGGGTGGGTGATGGCTGGAAACGGACTAGTGGATTTAGCTTCATGGGAGTCACTCCAATTGTTAGAGTGGTGAATGGAAGAAAACACAAATAATCAAGTTTTCAGAGAAATTTGCTAGAAATGGGAGGGGCAAGTATGATGGTAGAGGGAGAGGGGAGAAGACTCAAGAGGAATTATAAAACAGAAATACATTGTTTTAGATACAAAATTGGCAAAGACTGATTATAGCAAAGGGTCCTTAGACTGAAGTGACTTATGTCTGCTAGACAGAGATGTGCTCAGAAGAGAGAAAGCTGAATTCACCAAGAATTGAGAGAATACGAAAGCACTGTATGATGAGAGACTGGGTTATCAGAATTAGGCAGGCATGGAAACAGCTGCTTTTTCTTTTAAGCACATCTAGTATTCTCTTTACGCCCCATTTTTCTCCTTTGTAAAAGGTTGTTATGAACACTGAATAAGAATACATGTACCCCTCCAGAGTCCAAGTGGCGCTTCTTGCCACATGAGATCAAAAGAGAAATGCCATCTCTTTCGGGAAGTTCTGCCCAATCACCCTCAGAAGGTAGGCTCAGCGTCAGTAGAAAGTGATAACCGAGAGACGGAATACTTGAGTGCAGTGGTTTCTGATGTCTCATTGCCACAGAATGGAGCCACATCAGAATCTCCCCAGCAGCAATGCAAGCGGCAGAGCTAAAGGTGGCATAGGAGAGCTTCAGAGAGGGAAGGTGGAGCTTGCAAGTCGACCCTGGTGAGAGAGAGGCTGCACTTGCACAACTCAAGATCCTCACCACACATCCCTGGGGAAGCAAGGGACCAGGAGCTCTGATTAACCCAGCAGGGCGGACACTGCCTCCTGCCTTTCCCGGCAGGCTGATTGGCTGGTGGTCTTAGCTGTTGAGAGTGGACTCTGTGCCTCTGAAGGAAGAATGCTATTTTCTTTGAGGGTATTTCTGGGAAGAGCAAACTTTGAGGGTGGGCAATTTCGATCTTTGGGCAGTTTGTGTTCATAGATAGGATATGAGTTCCATTGATATAATGTATAAATACACATAGAAGAGTGTGTATCCTTCAGATCTGATAAGTGTGTGATACCTTCTGGTGTGTATCATGCACACTCCAGTGATATATATACTCATTTATATCCACATACAATCACCCTTCACTACCCACAGAGGATTGATTCCAGGACCCCTGTGGACACCAAACTCCCAGATGCTCAAGCCCCTGATGTAAAAAGGCATAGTATTGCATAGAACTTACACACGGCCTCCCTTTTCAAAGGGAATTTAAAAAAGGTCATAGAAAATGGATTTCAAAAGATAAGCTTGTTTTCATGCCAAAAGTTTTGAAGTCTATGCATCTCATTTTCATAATGCACATTTTCTCTGAACTTTTCTTGAAGATCTTGCATACTTTAAATCATCTCTATGAGTTATGATACCTAATACAATGCAAATGCTTTGTAAACAGTTGTTATACTGGATTGTTTAGGGAGTAATGACAAGATGAAAGTCTGTACGTGTTCAGTACAAGTACAGTTTTTTATTTTTTCAAATATTCTGGAACACTAGTTGGTTGAATCTGTAGCTGTTGGACTTGCAGCACCAACTATCTACATTCATCATAGGTCTCTCTGGAATCCCAATGTTGCATTCAATACTGCTTTTTCTATAAGTAAATAAAAGGTTTTTATTTGCAAGCAGATTGACACAGAGAGACAGAGGAACAGAGAGAGAAAGAGATTTTCATCTACTGGCCCACTCCCCAAATGGCCTCAATGGATGCAGGTTGGGCCAGTTGAAAGCCAGGAACCTGGAGCTCCATCTGGGTTTCCCACATGGGTGGGTGGGGCCCAAGTACTTGGGCCATCTTATTCTACTTCCTAGGTGCAATAGCAGGGAACTGGACTGGAAGCAGAACAGCCAGGACTCAAACCAGCACTCCCATGCCTGGTCACAAGCAGTGACTTGACCTTCTGTGCCACAATGCCAGACCCTCATGTCTTTTAGCTTTTACTATAAAGTAACTCACACAATAGAGGAAGAAAATTTTTTTCTGAAAAATGTCAACAAAACATTCTTCATAAATATGATACCATTGTATTGCGAGAGACTGGAGATTTCAAGCACAATGCATTGAAATAGAGTTCTCTCTGGGGGTATGATGTCTGGGTCAGCATTTTCTATACTATTTATAAGAGTGATAATTCTAATCATTCAATTATTTAATTAGAGTTTTTGTGAGTTTCAAACTGCTTTAAGATTTTAAGATCATTTCCAAGGCAAATAGACTATTTAAAGCAATTTCCCTTTCTTTTCCCATAGAAATTCTTTCAGACATGCGAGTTTTGTTGAAGATAGGCAATGAGCAGTCACATGGAGGGCCATTAGCAAGGCACAGTGGGTTAAGCCTCTGCTTGCAGCACTGGTTCGAGTCCTGGCTGCTCCACTTCCAATCCAACTCCCTGCTAATGCTCCTGGAAAAGCAACAGAAGATGGCCCAAGTGCGTGGGTCCCTGCTACCCATCTAGGAGACCTGGATGGAGTTCTGGGTTCCTTGCTTCCTGGCTGTTGCAGGCATTAGGGAAGTAAACAAGAGAGTAGAAGATCTTTCTCTCTGTCTCTCCCTCTCTCTGTCACTCTCCCTTTCAAATAAATTGTAAAAAAAAAGAAAAGTCACATTAAGGGATCAAATAAGCAATCCATTTCTGAACAGCTCATTAGACAATTAAGTGAGTGCTGCTGAGGCCCAGAGAAAGTGATATACAGGACGAGGAAGGTTAAGTCCCCAATGTCAGCTCATTCATTTATGAAACCTAAATTGAACAACAGCCCTCTGCTTAATTAACAATGGGAAACTCACAATTGGTGGATTTTACTTATGCCGGCTGCAATGGGTTATTAGCAATTCAGCTGTAGGCAAGTTCTAAAGTTAGACATTATTCACTCCCTAGTCTCTTTCTAAAACTGTTTTGGAACTGCTGTAAATAGTCAGACACCATCCCTATATAGCACCATTATGAGTTGCTTTTATTCTTGGCACTTCTCACAATAAATATGTGGGTGTTTCCCATGCCCCCATACTAACCAACTCTCTGACTTTTTTCTTTTTTTTTTTTTTTTTACAGCAGCTGGGGTTTTTTCTTGATTCTGACGCTGATCACTGGGAGTTAGTGTAGATCTCACAGACTGTGCCCATTTTCCATGCTTGTTGCAAGGTTGTAGTGCCTACACTTTAGACTTGGCTACAAAGATAAGGGTTCCCACCATCTCATTCTCAGGTTTGGGCCCTTCCTGGAGGGGCTCATGGGACTCAGGGAAAGACTTTGCGAGTCCTGAGAGCCCCCAGTTTACTATAAAGGTTTTTTTTTTTCAAGGATCAGGTGAACAGCCAGCCAGAGAGGCTGATGGGGTGAAGTCTGGGAGGGTCCCGAGCACAGCAGCTGTCCGTCTGCATGGCGTTGGGGTCCCCCACTCTCCCACCACGTGGATGTGTTCATCAGCTCTGGAAGTCTGGGCTGAGTGATATTTTGGGGCAGTTTCATACAAGGGCATAATGCATGGAGACATTGACCTTTGGCGATTGGGCTCAATCTCCAGCTCTGCTCCTGTCCCCTGGGATTGAGGCTGGAAGCTCCAAGCTTCTGTGCAGGCCTTGGTCTTTCTGGTGACCTGTCCCTATTCTGAAACTATCCGAAGGTCCACAGCCACCAGCCATCCCATCCCATCTCACACTCATATCTCTGGAGATTTCCAAGGGTTTTCAGAGCAGTGTGCAAGGAACAAGGGGCCAAGACCAGATGATTATTTCATATTATGTCACAAGCAGACAGTGTGCTATCTTTTTCTGCCACCTTTGGCTCTAAGCTCTGTGACTATTAGGGTCATTTGGTTATTATTATTATTATTACTATTATTGTTAGGGTCATGGTGATTAATATCAATGCCTCATCAGAGCCTGGCAAAACTTTTTGGTTAGTGTTTGGATGTCTGCATAATTCTATTATACCTGTTATTTAAAAGCTGTCTACTATTTAGAATGTAGCTATAATGTTATTTTTTACTTTATTGAAAAAATTTTGTCAAGTTCTTATTTTCAGATTTATCCATGGTCTAAAAAAATACCTAATCTAATTTGATCACTAATAAGTACTTTCCTGTAGGTGTTACTGTGTCTCCTTGCATGTGTTTGGCTATTTGGAAAGCTTTCTGTCATAATTCTGGTGGACATGAGGAGGTCCTCCGGTGCACCTGTATTATTTATTTAATAAAAGACCAGATGTGCTCAGATAGTTGAAAGAATATGTATTCTGCTACCAGATGTCCCTCTATTAAATCACCAGTTCAAGGTAATAAATACGCTGCTGTTGTATGTTCACTTTCATTAACATCTATCTCTAGGCAATCCATCTTTATTAATTTCAGGTTTTGTCCCCTGAAAATGGCCAAAATATTCAGCCAAGAAATTCAGACTCCCTGCTGACAGTGCAATTATGCTCATTGTCTGGTAACTCTTTTGAAGGCAGTCTTCATTCACCTTGTAGTGGAATAATGATTTTTTTCTTTGTATCTTTATCATTTTTAATATTTATTCTATTTATGACTGTGATATTAATTTAAATTCATTATAGTAATTTTGAAAAATAAAGCATAAAGAAAAATTTTTAAAAGTCATACCCAACAGCAGTAATATTTAAAAGTTCATTCATCTTATTTATTTGAAAGACAGAGTGACAGAGACAGAGAGAGAGATTGAGAGTGAGAGAGATCTTCCATCTACTGGTTCACTCCCAGATGCCTGTAACAGCTAGGGCCAAAGCCAGGAGCCTGGTATTCCATACACGTTTCTCACATGTGTCGCAAGAACCCAAGTACTTGAGCCGTGACCTGCTGCCACTCAGGGTGCGCAATAGCAGGTAACTGGGTCTGAAGCAGAGACAAGACTCAGTCTCAGGAACTCTAATATGCGATGTGTGTGTCCCAAGTTGCAGCATAACCCACTGAGCCACAATGACTGCCCAGCAAAGCATTTTATGTACTTTTATGCCTCATTTTTTTCCTATGCATTTAAAGTAGTCTCTCTTAAGAGTTTTCTGTTCAGCATTCCATTCAGTCAAATGACCAAGGACTTATTGGAGAATGCTAAAAATCATTTACTGAAGTTAAATTCATAAACCATAAAATTCTTTTGTCTTATACCTGTTTTAAAATTTTTCAGGGGCTGGCATCGTGATACAGCAGGTTAAGCCAGCACCTGCAACTCCAGCATCCCATATGAGCATGAGTTGGAGTCCTGGCTGCTCCACTTCTGATGTAGCTCTCTGCTAATGCACCTGGTAAGGCAGCAGAATATGACCCAAGTACCTGGGCCCCTGCCACCCATGTGGGAGACCCAGATGGAGCTCCAGACTCCAGGCTTTCAGGCCTAACGCTTGGGCATTGCAGCCATTTGAAGAATTTCTGTCTCTGTCTCTGTAACTCTACCTTTCAAATAAATAAATAAATAAATCTTAATTTCTTTTCTTTAGTTTTCAGAGTCACCCAATGAATAATAACTTTAATGCTTCCATTGTGCCTTAGAAAACATGCAAAGCAATCATCTGAGTAAAATTTGACTTTACATCTGTGCAGGTTGCTGTGTGTTAATAAGTTCCTTGGCTTTTATGGCCAGTCCTAGTCTAGCTGCACTGTTTCTGAAGATTGCAAGTCTTAGTCAACTGTCAACGCTCAATAGGCTCCTTCCAAAAACCTACTGGAAGGATGCCCCCAGCTCTTTGTCTCCAATATGCACCAGTTCTTAACTGCAAAAATGACACAGATCATCTTTTGTGCTAGATATTCTAAAATATACCTCTGAACCATGTCAGATCATTAGACAGCTTGTCATCTGTTCTGTGTTAGCTGTTGCAAAATTGAATTTACTGAAATCAAGATTATTTGCTGCCATCAGAGTGTGAGAACTGTTATAAAGATAAGCTCTCTATGAAAGCTCATCATTATATGCAATGTAGTGACCCTGGGAGCATTGTTCCTTACATAACCACGTTGTCTTTATAAAGGCCTCAGAAATATTCCCATTTCTTAACAACGGTTTTTGCCAGGTGTATAAATTGTTTAACTGGAAGGGGTACTTTTCTAGGCTGGATGCTAGAAGCTTAGCACAAAACAATTTTGGGATCTCCATCGTCTGTTTCTGTATTAGAAATGATGCCAGTAATTGTCTTAATATAATTTAGTCTAACCTCTGGACATCACTCTGCTTCATTTCATACTCACACTCTTATTTTTCCTTACTTCAGTTCATGTCACTTGGTGTTGTGGTACACCTTTTATTATGAATATTTTATATGTTTCCTTTAAAGCCTTTTTGAAGGGAGATTTTTAGGTGAACAAATAAAATAATCTAAGCCTTGATTTCTGTATTAGATTTTCTGCTTTTAAAATGACATTTATGCAATCTGAAATCAATAACTTCAGGAATTTGGCTTGGGAGTGCTGATTTTTAGCTTTATTCATTGCCTTTTTGATGTGCCCTTTTAAGGAAGGATTTTTACAGAACAGATTTCAGTTGTGTAATCCCAATGAAGGGAACTAAAATTTGTTGTCTTGGGAAACGTTCACACATGACCACCACCCACAAATAACATAATCTTAGAGTCTGAAGGGAGCTCCATGCATAACAAAACTGGAATGTAAACTTTAGGGCACAGGTGATTTGACTAAGTTACATTGGTTTTTGGCAAGGCTGACGTTTGAAACTAGGTCATTTGATTTCAGTTTGCTCCATTTTTAATCATTTCATTTACTAGTAAGTATCAGTTCCATTCCAGAAAAATTTCATGAGCATTTATATAAGGGTACATAAAATTTCATGGAATTAGATGTTTATTCATTTTTGAAATCCATTCATAGTTTTTTTTTTAAGATTTATTTATTTTTTATTTCCTTGAGAGGTAGAGTTACAGAGTTACAGAGAGAATGCTCTTCCACCTGCTGGTTCACTCCCCAAATGGCCACAATTGCTGGAAATGGGCCGATCTGAAATCAGGAGCCAGGAGCTTCTTTGGGATCTCCCATGTGGGTGCAGAGGCCTAAGCACTTGGGTCATCTTCCCCTGTTTTCCCAGACCATTAGAAGCAAGCTGTATCTGCTCCTCATGTGGGATCTCTGTCCTTAATGTGCTGTACATTGTGATTGAATGCTATAACTAGTACTCAAACAGTATGTTTCACTTTGTGTTTCTATGTGGGTGCAAACTGTTGAAATCTTTATACTAAATTGATCTTCTGTATATAAAGAGAATTGAAAATGAATCTTGATGCAAATGGAAGGGGAGAGGGAGCAGGAGGGGGGAGGGTTGCGGGTGGGAGGGAAGTTATTGGGGGGGGGGGGGGAAGCCATTGTAATCCATAAGCTGTACACTGGAAATTTATATTCATTAAATAAAAGTTAAAAAAAAAAGAAAAAAAAAAAAGAAGCAAGCTGTATCAGAAGTGGAGCAGCTGAGACTCAAACCTGTGCCCACATGGGATGCCTGCAAGGCAGACAGAGGCTTAACCTGCTATGCCACAGTGCTGGTCCCTACATAATATGCATTTCCTATGAACTTTTTGAAGATTCCTTGTATAACACACATTGTATAATGGTGGCATGGAGTGCTTTGGGATCTTGAAACTGTAGATCATATCTATTTGAGGGGGAAGGAATGATCATAGTCAGGTGGGGGCCAAGTGTGTTTTATTTGTTCAATTATTTGTTAAAAGGTTTATTTATGTACTTGAAAGGCAGAGTTCAGAGACAGCAAGGGAGAGACAGAGAGATTTTCCACTATTGATTCCCAAATGGCTGTGCCCTGATGGAAGCCAGGATTTAAGTCAGCAACAGAAGTCACTGTGTACTTACATCCCATGTGAGATCTGTCCTTAATGTGTTGTCTAATGTGCAGTGATGCTATAACTAGTACTGAAACAGTATTTTTACACTTTGTGTTTCTGCATGGGTACAAACTGATGAGATCTTTACTAATTATATACTGAATCGATCTTCTGTATATAAAGATAATTGGAAATAAAAAAAACTGGTGTTAAATTGGAAAGGCATAGAAAATTAATTAATTTTTAAAAAAATATTATGTAGGATCTCTGTCTTTAATGTGCTGTACACTCTTATTTAATGCTATAACTAGTACTCCAATAGTATTTTTTTTCCCTTTGTGTTGCTATATGGGGGCAAACTGTTGAAATCGTTACCTAATATATACTAAACTGATCTTCTGTATATAAAGAGAATTGAAAATGAATCATGATGTGATTGGAAGGGGAGAGGGAGCGGGAAAGGGGAGGGTTGTGGGTGGGAGGGAAGTTTTGGGAGGGGGAAGCCATTGTAACCCATAAGCTGTACTTTGGAAATTTATATTCATTAAATAAAAGTTTAATTAAAAAAAAAAGAACTCCATTTAGGTCTCTTCTGTTAATGGCAGGAACCCAAACACTT
The DNA here is from genome assembly GCF_033115175.1 of Lepus europaeus. Classification (NCBI taxonomy): domain Eukaryota; kingdom Metazoa; phylum Chordata; class Mammalia; order Lagomorpha; family Leporidae; genus Lepus; species Lepus europaeus. The sequence goes on from NC_084837.1 coordinate 103,369,483, forward strand.
GGGCCATCTTCCACTGCCTTCCTAGGTGCATTAGCAGGGAGCTGGATGGGAAGTGGAACAGCCAGGACTTCAACTGACACTCATATGGGATGCTAGTGACATAGACAGCTGCCCTCTGTCCCTGGCTCTGTCCCCCCATCTGTATTTTTTTTTTTGACAGGCAGAGTGGACAGTGAGAGAGAGAGACAGAGAGAAAGGTCTTCCTTTTGCTGTTGGTTTACCCTCCAATGGCCGCCGCGGCTGGCGTGCTGCGGCGGGCGCACCGCGCTGATCCAAAGCCAGGAGCCAGGTGCTTCTCCTGGTCTCCCATGGGGTGCAGGGCCCAAGCACTTGGGCCATCCTCCACTGCCCTCCCGGGCCATAGCAGAGAGCTGGCCTGGAAGAGGGGCAACTGGGACAGAATCCGGCGCCCTGACCGGGACTAGAACTCGGGGTGCCAGCGCCACTAGGTGGAGGATTAGCCTATTGAGCCGCAGCGCCGCCCCCCCCCCCACCATGTGTATTTTAACTTGTAGGTAGTTTTCTGATTGGCAGAAGCTGAAGATGTGAAATAGGGCAGGAAGATAGTGAAGTAAGAGTGAGACCATGTGACATGGCCTGAGCAGAAGGCACCCAGCACATCTGAGCAAAGAACATGGGAAATGAGCAACAAATGTTTTGCTGGTGGATCTCATTTGATCATCAACAAATGAAAATGGCAAAATGCTAAAAGCGAGTCTGTGTTCTGACATTTTAACGTGCATTTAGTGTGCATCTTTAAAGGGTTTTTCTCATTCAGGCCTGGGGTGGGTCTTCTGAGCTTCAGCACCTATCACATGCTCTCCACTCATCCCAGAACCGCTGGTCAGTAGCAAGGTTCCATGTTCTAATTAGTAGTCATGGCATCTGTCCATGCTGTGCCAAGGAGTGCTTCTTGAACTCCTTTTTCCAGATCACTAAGGTCTGTGGGGCTGGGAGTAATTATTCTGCAAATAAATGGAATTGTAATTTGTTTTAGTCATGGGATGTATATGCCTAGGATGTTACTTGAAAAAGTGGGGTGAATTGCAAACACAGCTTGCAAACCAATTATTTTGGTCACAGGAAGCCTTTAAAAATTCAGAAATGAAAAAAACAAGGCTAAGTATTCTAAGAAGACAGATCTTGTGCCATAAGTGGGGTGGATCTGAGAGTCTCAGACTGGAGTCTGGGACATACTTGTCATGCATTATAGGGCTGCTGGTGACTTTGGATAGGACTGTGCAAATGGAATTGAAAAGCAGGGCTTGATTGGAGAAATATGAGCAGAACTAGGTAGCTTATTAGATATAAAATATCAAATGAAAATAAGGAGTCTGAGTTATTTTGAGGACTTTAACTTAAATAAAGAAGTTTTGAATTTTATCCAGAACCTGATTATGGTGAACATTAATTTCTCTGTTATCCAGTTTTTTCACACAACTTCTGGGAGCAGGTGCATCCCCAAACCTGCTTCTACATCCTCTTTCCATACCTTATTACAACAGGTAAAGCTTTAGTTCCTTCTTCTGTGCTCTTCCAAAGTCCTTCTTACAGAACCTCACATGCAATCACACATTTTCTTTCTTCTTTTTTTTTTTAAAGATTTATTTATTTCTTTGAAAGGCAGAAGTACAGAGAGAGACAGAGACAGAGACAGAGACAGAGAGAGAGAGAGAGAATCATCTATCCACTAGTTTACTCCCCAAATGGTCAGGCTGCGCCAGGCTGAAGCCAGGAGCCAGGAGCTTCTTCTGCATCTCCCACGTGAGTGCAGGGGCCCAAGGACTTGGGCCAACTTCTGCTGCTTTCCCAGACCATAGCAGGGAACTGGATCAGAGTGGAACAGCTGGGACTCTAACTGGTGCTCATAAGGGATGCTGGCACTGCAGACGGAGGCTTAACTCGCTGTGCTAAATTCCTCATTTTAATATTCATATGATTTTGTCCTTAATTTGGCTAAACTCCTCAGATGGAGAGTATCTAGTATTACAAGCACAGGGTCTAGCATCTGGCACTTGAAAAATGCTATTGGAGTGAATAAGCAAAGACACATTTCAATTCCTTATCTGCCCAAGCTCAGGCACGCAGGAACACCAGTGCTGAAGGGCCAGTTGCTTCACATTACTATGAATAGAGGCACTCGGATGTCAATGGGGAGACTGAGAGATGTCAATGGGAAGATGGGCCATTTACAACTTACGTGATCTCTGGTAAGTTATTTAACCTCTCGAGGCTTATGAGCTGTTAAAAACTCCGTAACTTCTCTTTAAGTGGAGATAAAAACTAGCATCTTTCTCTAAAGGCAGTCTTCTTCTTGCTAGGTAATGCTGTACATTCTTCCGAACTGCCACACCAGGGATAAAAATGGAAGCAGATTTTGATACTTAAGTGAACCTTGAAAACAACAGCAATTTCAGAAGGATAGAATCATCCGCTACTATTGACATCGCAGAGGAAAAATAGAGACAATTTATTTTTCATCATGACATGAAGGCGCCATCAAAACATGTATAAATCTACTTGGGAAAGAAGGAAGACACATTCAGTGTTTGCACCATCCAAATCACCAAATCTGAATGTCATGGGGGAGAAGCTGAAGTCACCTCAAAGCAGTTGCCATGGAAATCTATAACAATAAAGGTCTGTCGAAATAACTCCTATCCATAGTCAGAAGCAGCTCTTTACCCAAGGTAAGAAACAGAGTTGCGTTATTCCAAGGAGACTTTCTCCCAGAATAAAATATCATAGTGGATATAGAAAGTATAAAATGCCTGTCTTTGAAACTTAACTTGTGGGCTTAGAGGCATTCATTTCTTATCACGTGGGGTAGAACGGTTTTGAAGCCCAGGGTATTTGAAACCGCATTTATATTCAGAATAGTCAGCACTTTTAAGTGTTTAATAGTTGCTTTCATTTCTAAAGAGAAAGATTCATATAGAATCCTTCACATGCTTGTCATTAGAGAGCTGCCATCGAGTGTTTCAAGAAACAAGTCAGGAGAATCTTTCACATTTTTAGCTAATTGCCTTGGAGATAGCTTGATTTTTCTCTTGCCTCTGCATATACAATTAAGAGATGAAACTTTGAAACGTAAGAAAATCAGGGTTCATCTTAGTTTTGTACATAATGCATGCAAAAATAGCATTGTTTAATGACCTTGGTCAGGGACCCTGAGATAGATTCATGCCAAGGCTTTAATTACTCCCTGATGCTAAATTAAGCTCCTTAGGTTCACTGGAGTGCACCTGCAGCTGATACCATCACAGCTTCTCTCAGTGCTGCCCAGGGAGTGGTACAGCCGGGCTAATATCTGTCCTCTGAAATATTATCAGGTGCCTACATCATTCTGTGTTTTTTCAATGGCCCATTTTCACAAGATCTCCAAAGTATTTGATAAAATGTTCTTTTAAAGTATCTTAAATGTTTGGCTATGGTCTGGTTCAGAATTTTGGTGGATTCACATTGCTCACAAGAGTCTAAGCCCCAAATGGCCTTGTCACTTCTCTTTCAGTCTCACTTACACCCTTGCCCTGCAGTTTCTATATTCAGAAGGCAGTGAATCCCCCGCCTGCAGCTTGATTCCAGGTTTCTGAGCACATGCTGATGCATCTGTTTTCTTTGCTTGCAAAGACTTTCCTTTTCTGTCTGTGGAACTCCTCTGTGATCCAATTCCAAGGTCACTTCTCCATGAAGGCTGCATGTTCTCTTCCAGAGAGTGTTATTTGCTCCTCTTTCTGTGTCCTCATACATCTTTAAACATGTCTCCAAGATAGCACCCCAGGGTCCACATTTTCATACTTATGCATTGGGGCAGAAGCCATGTTTTCTGTATCTCTTGGTCTCTAGTACATTATATAGAATCAGCACACTATAGGCTATTGGTAAATGCTTTTATAATTAGCTGAAATTTCAGATGGATGTTTTCCAAATTTGAGTGGTAATAATTCTACCTCTGACATCATCATCCAATATACACAAAGTGTTTACTGTGTCCTAGCTACTATTCTAAGGCTTTATATTGGCTGTATTATAAAAGTGAAGTACTAATGCTTCCTCTCTTTCTTTTTTTTTTGAAAGATTTATTTATTTTTATTTGAAATTCAGAGCTACACAGAGAGAGGAGAAGCAGAGAGAAAGGTCTTCCATCCAGTGGTTCACTCCCCAATTGGCCACAATGGCCGGAGCTGCGCCGATCCGAAGCCAGGAGCCAGGAGCCAGGAGCTTCTTCTGGGTCTCCCACATGGGTGAAGGAGCTCAAGGACTTGGGCCATCTTTTGTTGCTTTCCCAGGCCATAGCAGCGAGCTGGATCAGAAGTAGAGCAGTAAGGACTAGAACCAGCACCCATATGGGGTGCCAGCGCTTCAGGCCAGGGTGTTAACCCGCTGCGCCACAGCTCCTCCCCTCCTCTCTTTCAATTCTACCATCTTTATACTTATAGCTTCTCTCACCAGTATCTTTTAAATAATATTTCTAAATATTTTACTCTATTACCAAATAAGTCTTTTTCACCAAAGTATTCTTTATGTGTGTGTATATGTGTGTATATACATATGTCTGTGTACATGCATGAGAGTACTTCTAAAGCTTCATGGGAAGTGGAGTTAAAAGATAAATTTAGGGGTTGGCATTTGCCATAGCAGTTAAGAAGCCACTTGGGATGCCAGCTCCCCATATTGGAATGCATGGGTTCAAGACCCAACCCCAAACCCTGCTCCCAGCTTCCTACTGATGTGCATCCTGGGAGGCTGGTGGTGATCGCTCAGGTAGTTTAGTCCCTGCCACCCGCATGGGAAACTCAAATTGAGTTCCTGGCTCCTTGTTCAGCTTAACCCATCCCAGTTGTTGTGAATATTTGGGAGAGAGCTAGCAGATGGAAGATGTCTATGTCTCTCTTTCAGATAAAAATAAACAAACAAATAGATAAATATATTTTAAAAGATACATTTATTTTGGTAACTAAAAACCTTGGAATTCAATGTATAATTTTTTCATTACATGTTTGTCCACGAATTTTTTGAAGATGCCACATACATACATGTAATTACTATAGATGTGTGTAATTATCAATCTATGTTTCCTCTGGTCAATACTATTATGCCTTAGGTCCTTTTGACATCATTTTTACATTTGATGGTTAACCTTGAACTTGTATGAAAATATTTTGAGCTATAGAAAATTCACTTCCAAAATTGCAGATAGTGACATTGTTAATTCCTTTATTCATTTGCAAACATTTTTTTTCTTACTGAAAATTTCTTTTTTACATTTCATAAGTTCGTTATTTCTTTTTAGTTCAAAATTTAACCATTTTTAACATTTTACCATATTTACTTCAAATGTAGACATTATATGCAAACACATGGATAGCATTCTTTTCTTGAAAACATATTGCTGGCCGGTGCCGTGGCTCACTTGGCTAATCCTCCACCTGCGGCGCCGGCACCCCGGGTTCTAGTCCCGGTTGGGGTGCTGGTTCTGTCCCGGTTGCCTCTCTTCCAGTCCAGCTCTCTGCTGTGGCCCGGGAGTGCAGTGGAGGATGGCCTAAGTGCTTGGGCCCTGCACCCACATGGGAGACCAGGAGGAAGCACCTGGCTCCTGGCTTCAGATCGGTGCAGTGCGCCAACCACTACGGCCATTGGAGGGTGAACCAACGGAATGAAGACCTTTCTCTCTGTCTCTCTCTCTCACTGTCTAACTCTGCCTGTCAAAAAAAAAGGAAAGAAAGAAAGAAAACATATTAATATTACAAAGTGAGGGATTCATGACAATTCATGTGGTAAAAGAGTATATGTCATGTATGTAGTATGATTCATTGGGCAATATTTATGACTATATGCCAAATGATATGACATCCATACATGTTTTATACTCTCTATAAACTAACTTCCAGAAATAAGAGAAAACATGATGTTTGTCTTTCAGGGCTGGCGTATTCTGCTGCAAACATTTGTATTGGATAGCAGGATACACAATGAGTATTTATGGTCTTCATCCACCTGAACCCTGTGGTTTAGGACAGGGAGTAATGGCTAGGGTAAGAATAGATTTAAGAGAAAGCACATCTTTGCATGAGGTCTTGTCCCAGTATGAGAACCATGCTTTTTGATTTCTAGAGTGGTCAGGTTCAAACATAAAGTTGTGAGCTAGGACATCTCTAACAACAGTCCATGGATTCGTCAGTGTTCACTGTCTGTATTATTTGCTTACTTAAAGTTGTTTCATAAACACATGGTCACACTTCCTTCTAAGAGCACGAAAGAAATATTACAGAGAGGAAGTGCACTGACACTGGTTTATAACTTGAAAATTTGCTCTTACCATAGGGCTGGTTCTAGACTTCCTAATCCTAGAAATGCAATAGGATCAGCTCAATCAAAGAGGCCTTGGGATGAGACAACTATACTATAATCAACTGAGGAAATTTTTCAAAGTGAAGTCATTTAGCAATAAATGTAATAGTGTTTGATCTATGATAGTTAGAAAATTGTAATTATGGCCTCTGGTGTCTAGTCTCTGATTTACCAAAATAGTTTGAAATTCAAGGCTATGCTATTTTCATTCTAACCCTATCCAAACTCTTGGTACACACGAGTGTGTCTGTGTTGTCTTTACCCTGGAAATGCTTCCATCGTGGTCTCCCCTGTTCTTCCCCTTCACTTGGCCAGCCCTTTCCAGGACACACACCTCTCCCTCTGGCCTTTACTCCCTCAGTCCCTTGCCACTTAGAAGTTATTTTCCACCAAGACCACTAACTCCAGAGGCTGGCCTTTTATAAACAAATGGCAAAAAATGAAGGTACTTCAGGAAGTTCATGAGATATGTACATTATGTAAAAACTAGGCATGGATGTCAAACATTTTTGGACCAAGAAAAAGATAAGTATCTTTTAATGTCATTTTTCTACATCTTTTTGAAGTACCCATGTACATCAGAATCCAAAGACTGTTCTGCACACCAAGTTCCAACCTGAATTTCCTCTCCTCTTTCTAGCAGGGTCCCACGCTGGAAACACAGTTTCTGATGGTCATTCCTGGAATTGCAGAACTCCTGAGCACTTCTGCTAAAACAGTCTGCTCTCAGGGAGAACTCTGGGGAAGCCCTGAGGAGACTTCTGGGGGAGAACACAAGACACATTTACGCTAGGGGTTAGTTGAGTTTGGCGGTGTTGCCTGCCAAGAAGCTCCCTGTGGCTGGACAGCTATGGTTGAAGGGCCCTCAAGCACAAGAGCGCATCCTAGAATTATCCAGGCCTCTGAGCGTGACTCTGCGGTGCGTGCTGGGCCACACAGGACCACCTCACCATGCAGGAAGGAGAGGCCCAGAGACTGTTCCGGGCCTCTGTCTTTTCCTTGCTGAGGGAAAGAGGGGCCCTGCCTCCTGGCTTTCCCCTGGGACAAAGGGCTGCTATGAGAAACACTTGAGGCTTAGGACTCACAGAAGTGCATGCAGTCAACTAAATGCCTTGCTCTGTAGTAACTACAGTGTTTTCATGAAGGTAGGGAATGAAAAACCTAAAAGAAAAATACAAGGAATCAGCTTCCACTTGTGCCTTCTTTCACTTTTGCCATCCTCGGGAACTCAGATCAGAGAAACCCGCAGGATCCTGATGGCTCGTTGCGGGAGGGGCCCCTGAGAGGCACAGGCCTTCTCTCTGGATGTCTTCTAGTTGCATGGGCACATGGTGCTCACAGACCAATGGTGGCCTCAAAGGGCCCACAGGGGTAGATAACTGCTGTGTGTGGGTGGGCAGGGGAGGGGGCAATAGTGGTCACACCCACCGCCCCAGAGGTCCTGCCTTGCTAGGGCCATGGAGCTGAAATGGCCTGCAGAGTGGCCGGAGGCCCCTGTGTGGTCTTGGAGGGAGCTCAGTTCTGAGAGCAGGTGTAAGAGTCTCTGGTGATCTCCGGAGATACTTCAGCAGGACAGGAAGGGTCTGGCAGCATCCTAACTTCCTCAGCGAGCAGGTGTGCTGGAGCCAGGAGTATTCAACCTCTAACAAGGGGGGTGTCGTCAGGTGAGAGAAAGAGTGGGTTCTTAGCCTTCTCCGGAGTTTTGTGTGAGATCTATGAGTTGCTGGTGCTGAGAATCTGAGAAGCACCATGGTCCGCGTAGGGGCTTTGAGAAGCCACCTGCGTGGTTCTAAGCACCCCTCCTCTCTCTCTCTCTCTCTCTCTCTCTCTCTCTCTCTCTCTCTCCCTCACACACACACACACACACACACATAGCAAGAGCCATTTGTATCAAGAGGGAAAAGAGGGAAGAGCCATAAGTGACACAAATCAGAGACGATTTCCCCCCTTTTCCTAGTAAAGAACCCCTGGGATTGTTACGGATTTGGTTGGTGCTAGTGATGGGATGGACAAAAATAGGCGGGAACTGTAGTAGATCATTAGTGATAGGGCGAGGGGTGTGAGTTGTTATTAATCTTGTGAGCGGAGCTCGAGACATCACCTTCCGTAACCCCCACAGTGTTGACATGCCTCAGTCTGTATTTGTGCTGTGCTATTCTGATCACCACTAAGGGAGAGGTGTCCGGGAGTGCCCTCTGTGGTGATGGAATTGATGTGTAAATGCTCTGCTGCACTTTGCATACTGTTCTGGAAATGCTGTGTTGTGGTTAAGCCACCGCTTGCAATATTAGCATTCCATACCTGAGCACCACTTTGAGTCCTGGCTGCTCTGCTTCTGATCCAGCTCTCTACTAAGGCACCTGGAAGGCAGCAGAAGATGGCCCAAGTGGGAGAGCAGGATGGAATTCCAGGCTTCTGGCTTTGGCCTGGCCCAGTCCTGGTCATTGTGGCCATTTGGGTGAGATCTCTCTCTCTCTCTCTCACTCTCACTCTCTCTCTCCCTTACCCCGTCTGTGTATGTGTGTGTGTGTTTCCTTCTCTCTCTCTGTCACTCTGACTTTCAAATAAATAAATCCTCAAAAAATATGAGGTGTCTTCAAAATGCTATGGAAAATGCATATTATAAAAAAATACCTGTGGATGCATTTCAAGATTTTGTTTGCTCCGAAAGTAAACTCATCTTTTAATTTCTTTTGTTTTAATGAGCTTTTTGAAGTTACCTGAAAGAAGCCGTGTTAGAAAGACAATTAGGGTAAAGGGAGTCAGGAAACCTGGATTTCAGTTCGTAGTGGTGCCTTTAGGTCAGTGAGTGAGATTTCAGGCTCCATGGAGAAGCAGTGCACCATGTGAATACAGTGCTCACCAGATGGGACTGGAATGTAGCATGGGAGAGATGCGCACCCACCTGGTTGATCCTCAGTCATTTAGAACACAGCCTTGACTTTCTGCCCACATTTGTATGGGGAAGAAAAATCAACTGGTAGGTGAGAGTAATTGGTGAATCATGGCCTTCTTTTATGTCTGGATTTAAAGAGTACTTGAACTTGGGGGAACTTAGAGGAGAGAAAGCAGATACTTTGACAAACAGTGAAATTGCTCCCATTCCCTTGGAATTAGCAATCTGTGATAGGAATAGCTTAGCCCCAAAGAGCTATATTCATTCCTTGAAAGTTTTCTTGGCCAGAAACAACTGTGATTTGCCTACGTTTTTCCAGAAGTACTAATAAAAATTACTATTTTTCTGCATCTATAATTATAGGCTCCTTATAAATATTGCCTCTGCTAGTTACAGCATTTTGTTTAATCACTGATCATCCAAGACTGAGAAAGATTAAAGAAATTTTTCAAATTTACATTACTTATCAATAATAATACAAATGGATTACAACTCAGGTCAAATTGTGATATACCTGACTTTTTCTGCTCTCATGTGGTAGCTTTTACACAATGGAGCTATCTAGCAACCTCAAATATTTTCTCCTTTTGAGTTTTCTTATTTTGCTTTAGAAGAAGGACTTGGTAAATTCCAGTTTATTCCAGCATATAGAGACAGCACAAGTAACTCACGTAGTTAAAACAAAAATCTGTAATTGGTCACTTCCTTCAACTTTCCACTTACTTAATCATTCTTCAAAGAAAGTTTATCAGTTTGGCTGGCACCGCGGCTCAATAGGCTAATCCTCCACCTGCAGCACCGGCACCCTGCGTTCTAGTCCCGATCGGGGCGCCGGATTCTGTCCCGGTTGCCTCTCTTCCAGGC